>NC_091282.1:75150644-75525060 GCF_032444005.1 Ranitomeya imitator | reverse complement strand
ATTAATTTTGAAAGCCAAAAAGATTAAAACTAAAGTGACTCAGTATTTCAAAATTAGTCCAATTTAGGACAAGGATAATATGTTACTTGATATTATAACCAAATAAACCTATAAACTCACTGGATCTTTAAGGGTGGAGTGACCAATCCAATCTCTAGGGCAGTGGTTCTAAAAATGTGATGCGGGCCTCACCTAGGAGCAACTTCTAGTTGTTGGTGAGGCAAAGCTTGGGACAGGATTTTCACAAAAGCGATCAGTTGAACTTGTGGATGATCCGCACTGTTTGTTGATGTTATAAACCATCTCTGCCTTGCTGATCGCTGACTCTCTGGATCCAATAATTATGTAATTGCCTGGTGTAAAGTTTGAGTAAGGCCGGGATCACACACAGCGAGATACGGCCGAGTCTCGCAGGTTAACAACAAGCTCTGGCACCGGCACTCCAGAGCGGAGCGTGCGACCGCACAGCAATACATGGAGCCGCACGCTCCGCTCCGGAGTGCCGGTGCCAGAGCTTGGTTTTTAACCTGCGAGACTCGGCCGTATCTCGCTGTAGTGTGACTCCGGCCTACGAGCTGCTGGGTTCTAGGAGACAAAGTCAGCTCTGCTATGTAGGGCAGGCGGTGGCATTTCCTCTGTAACTAATATATCAGCAGCCCCAGTTACAGGGGAAATCCGCAATAAAAACAATGTATTAATATGGTATAACTCCCCATCTCCTTAAAAGTCTTTTAAGACCTTATGTGGAACACAATATGTGAAATAAATAAAAAAAATACAAATTAAATAAAACTAAAAAAAAAAGATACCACCTTAATTTGTACGGAAAGGAGAACAAAACTTAAATTTATTTTTTAGCGGTCCTTTGTGGTTGTAAAAAAAAAATATGAAAATTAGACAAATATTTTCAATTTTTCTTTCCAATTTCCCTCTATCAGGAAAAAACAGGAATATAAAAATGTCATAAAAATGTGCTCTCCTATAGTGTGATAAAAAAAGCAAACATTATTTGAATAGCCAATGGAGAGAGAGTTTTAGAGCTGTTAAACGTGTCCAAAAAATCCCAAAATGTGCCTGGTCAGAAAGGGGGAAAATGGCCTTGTGTTGAACTGATTAACCATGTAATTGACTTTTGGGGGTGGAGTGGGGGGTTGTCTAATGGTAATATACTGTATGATTGGTAAATGGGCAAATTGAACAATATAAGTTTTTGGCCTTGGGTGGAGAGGCCTAGAGAAGCACTTCTACTAGTAACGTTGGATTGTCTGTGATGTCACTGCTGCTCTTTAGTGATGTCACCGATCAGGCTCCATTCTCATTTATGTCACATACCCTTAGTGAATGGATAGGTTGCATTTTTAGCAATGTCACCACTTTCTGGTGACTGGATAGGCTGAATTCTCAGTAATGTCACTGCCTTCACTATGTACAGATATATGATAGGTGATGACATACAGTTAAAGGTGTTATACAAGATTAGAAAACCATGGACACATGTGGCGCTCGAAAAAAAAGCAGCCATCAGTGTAACTCATCTCTATTAATGCGTATAGGGCTGAGTTGCAATACCACATACAGCCTGTGTACACGTGTGGCGCTGTTTCTCAATTAAAACAGCCATGCCTTCATCTAATTTTGCATAAAACCGCTTTTAGTCAACAACACCTTATCAACTAAAGGGAAATGTTTTAACAGGTTACGTTCCTTATATTTGACAAGGAGATACAGCTCTTTTCAATCCTAAAAAAAGTGGTTTGACCCCAGCACATTAAAGCTACATTAATAATGAACAAGAGCTTAATTTACTGCTTTTTATAAAACAAAAGCAAGAAAATAATGACCAGAATTTGCAATGACACAATATTAAGTATTGCACATCCTAAAGTTCTTATTTAGTTTCTAGTACCATAAATACGCCACAATTAAGGTAAAGGTTCCCAGAATAAAATGCACCAATTACTTCAGGCAGTAAAGGATGGAATAACAGCAGGTTTTTTGTTTTTTTTACAGGACCCCCATCACACTTTCTTCTTTATCATCGTCTTTTGGCACTTCCAACATTTCCAATGCCCAGCATCATTTAGCGACCTCGTCTTTTCTGAAGAAAAGCAAACACAATGCAAAATTGTCACATGGGGCTAAATTCAAATTTTATAATAGAATGTATTTCTCTTAAAGGTTAGATACAGAAATTAGTTAAAGGGTAATTCCGTTTTGTATCCTGATTAAAAAAAATGTAAAAAAAATTCTTGAAGGGATAATCGAGCTCTGGCCTTTTACGTATTAGGCCGGTTTCACACGTCAGTGGCTCTGGTACGTGAGGTGACAGTTTCCTCACGTAGCGGAGACACTGACTCATGTAGACGCATTAAAATGAATGTGTCTCTGCACATGTCAGCATGTTTTCACGGACCGTGTGTCCGTGTGCAAAACACTGAGACATGTCAGTGTTCGTGGGAGCGCACGGATCACACGGACCCATTAAAGTCAATGGGTCCGTGTAAAACACGCACCGCACACAGATGCTGTCCGTGTGCAGTCCGTTTGCCGTGCAGGAGACAGCGATACTGTAAGCGCTGTCCCCCAGCTTGTGGTGCTGAAGCCCCATTCATTTATTCTCTCCAGCAGCGTTCACTGGAAAGATGGAATGAAAAATCTTTTTTTTTTTAAATAAAGTTGCCGGTAATCTGCCCCCTCCCACCCCCTGTGCGCCCGCCCGCTGGCATTAAAATACTTACCCAGCTCCCTCGGCGCTTCCATCTTCTCAGCGTCGCTGCTTGTCCTGTATGAGCGTTCACGTGGTGCCACACATTACAGTGATGAATATGCGGCTCCACCTCCCATAGGGGTGGAGCCGCATATTCATTACTGTAATAAGCGGCACCATGTGACCGCTCATACAGGAAGAGCTGCGACGCTGAGAGGATGGAAGCGCCGAGGGAGCTGGGTAAGTATTTTAATGCCAGCGGGCAGGCGCACAGGGGGTGGGAGGGGGCAGATTACCGGCAACTTTATTTTAAAAACAAAAAAAAAGATTATTCATTCCTTTCCAGCGAACGTTGCTGGGAAGAAGGGATGAATACCGGCTTCAGCACCGCACGCAGGGGACAGTGCTTAACTGTAGCGCTGTCTCCTGCACGGTCCGTGTGGTCCTCAGTCGGCACACGGGCGGCACACGGCTGCCACACGTGACACTGATGTGCTCCGTAAGCACACGGACACGGATAATTCCGGTACCGATTTTTCCGGTACCGGAATTATCTGGACGTGTGGGACAGGCCTTAGATTGTAAGCCGGTGACATCAATTCTAGTGATGAGCAAATATACTCGTTACTCGAGATTTCCAGAGCACGCTCGGGTAACCTCCAAGTATTTTTTAGTGCTCGGAGATTTCGTTTTCATCGCAGCAGCTGCATGATTTCCAGCTATCAGCCAGCTTGATTACATGTGGGGATTCCCTAGCAAGCAGGCAACCCCCACATGTACTTAGGCTGGCTAGTAGCTGTAAATCATTAAGCTGCGGCAATGAAAACTAAATGTCCGAACACTATCAAATACTCAGGAGCGGAAAACCCGAGCGACAAGTACACTCGCTCATCTCTAATCAATTCTGCATATTTGCTAGTGATTTGGCAGATATTTGTAAATGTGATGTCACTGGTCCCTGCTTGTCTCCCAGTACATAAGTGAGCATTTCCCGATTATCCCTTTAATTGCATGTAATATCTGCTCCAGAAGTCAGCTCTGGATGTCCTTATCATCCTCAAGATAGGATATTTAAATGACACCAATCATTTTAAATGGAATCTGTCAGCCTAATTTTGTCATGTAATCAGAGAGCAGTATGATCTAGGGTCAGAGACCCTGATTGCAGTGATGTATCACTTGCTAGATGTGTTTTGCTGTTTCAATAAAGTCAGTGTTTTATCAGCAGGAGATTATCACTACAGGACTAGGTATCTCATGACTCCTAGTCCAACCCTACCCTCACCACTGATTGGTGCTTTCCCTCATGGTGCTTTCCCTCATGTACTCAGAAAGCTGCCAATCAGTGGTGTGGGCGGGGTTATACACAGCTCGGCATTTTGAGCTAGATTTGCAGCAGAGAAAACTGTGATTGTATCAAAATGACCCCATATAATAATCTTTATTTTTATATAGCGCTAACATATTCTGCAGCGCTTTACAGTTTTGCACACATTATCACATTATCATCGCTGTCCCCGTTGGGGCTCACAATCTAGAATCCCTATCAGTATGTCTTTGGAATGTGGGAGGAAACCCACGCAAACACGGAGAGAACATACAAACTCTTTGCAGATGTTGTCCTGGGTGGGATTAGAACCCATGCTGCCCATGCAGATCAGCAAGTGACACATCACTGGAATCAAGGTCTCAGTCCCTACATCATACTGCTCTCAGACAATTTAGCAAATATCTTGGTGACCGATTTCCTTTCAGAAACTTTTGACAGGTCATAGTAACATGTTAGAAGTTTTAATTGGTGGAGGTCCAGGTGCTGAGACCCTCACTGATTCTAAGGCAAAAGGGTTAAAGGTTGTCTTCAGAACATTGTCACTCTTCAGAGTGGATCTGGGTACTGCTGTCTTTCTGTGATTCTACATACAACATGAGTCAAGTGGAGCTGAACAGAAATAAAGGGGCATAACACTGCAGAGCACTACTGCCCCTGGCTTTTGAACAGTATTTTAGGGTCCAGGTGAAGAGCCCCTCACTGATTGCTAAAACTTCTGACATATTTATGAGAAATTTCAGAAGTTTCTTAAGATAATAGGGACCCTAGATCCTCATTGTCAAGTCAAGCCAGAAGCCACAGACTGGAGAGAGGAGGACAAAGAGGACATGTTACATTGGAAGGGGCAAAAAAGAGGCGCAGAGGACCAGACAGCGGGTTGTCAAGGTGGCAATATAGTTTAGCCGTGAGTATTATGAATTTTTTTTTTAACCATTTGTGTAACCTGCAAATATTCAGCAAAATAGCTGCCAGCTGTGCTAAATTCATGCTGAGCGAGTTGCCAAAAATCTCTAAAAATGTTCTGTACCATACGATTTTTTGGGAAAACTAGAGGAGACTTAAATTCTATGCAAATAAATTCACTTCTCTCGAGTCCGGGTGGTGACTGACGCTTTGTCTCTTGGCAGATTTAGCATTTTTAGTACTTTAGTAAGAGGTTTTTTATTTTTTATTTTTTTTTAACAAATGTGTTGATTTGATCTTATGAACTTTATTAACCCCTCTGTGACCTTAGACGTACTATCCCGTCGAGGTGCCCTGGGCTTATCTGACCCTGGACGGGATAGTACGTCATAGCCGATCGGCCGCGCTCACGGGGGGAGCGCGGCCGATCGCGGCCGGGTGTCAGCTGCTTATCGCAGCTGACATCCGGCACTATGTGCCAGGAGCGGTCACGGACCGCCCCCGGCACATTAACCCCTGGCACACCACGATCAAAGATGATCGCGATGTGCCGGCGGTGCAGGGAAGCACCGCGCAGGGAGGGGGCTCCCTGCGGGCTTCCCTGAGCCCCCCGCAGCAACGCGATGTGATCGCGTTGCTGCGAGGGTCTCCTCACCTCCCTCCCTGCTCGAGCCCCGGATCCAAGATGGCCGCGGATCCGGGTCCTGCAGGGAGGGAGGTGGCTTCACAGAGCCTGCTCAGAGCAGGCACTGTGAAGGCTGCAGCGCTGCAAGTCAGATCAGTGATCTGACAGAGTGCTGTGCAAACTGTCAGATCACTGATCTGTGATGTCCCCCCCTGGGACAAAGTAAAAAAGTAAAAAAAAATCCAAAATAATGAAAAAAAAAAAAATATTATTCCCATAAATACATTTCTTCATCTAAATAAAAAAAAAAAACCAATAAAAGTACACATATTTAGTATCGCCGCGTCCGTAACGACCCGACCTATAAAACTGTCCCACTAGTTAACCCCTTCAGTAAACACCGTAAGAAAAAAAAAAAAAAAACGAGGCAAAAAACAACGCTTTATTATCATACCGCCGAACAAAAAGTGGAATAACACGCGATCAAAAAGACAGATATAAATAATCATGGTACCGCTGAAAGCGTCATATTGTCCCGCAAAAAAAGAGCCGCCATACAGCATCATCAGCAAAAAAATAAAAAAGTTATAGTCCTGAGAATAAAGCGATGCAAAAATAATTATTTTTTCTGTAAAATAGTTTTTATCGTATAAAAGCGCCAAACCATAAAAAATGATATAAATGAGGTATCGCTGTAATCGTACTGACCCGAAGAATAAAACTGATTTATCAATTTTACCAAACGCGGAACGGTATAAACGCCTCCCCCAATAGAAATTCATGAATAGCTGGCTTTTGGTCATTCTTCCTCACAAAAATCGGAATAAAAAGCGATAAAAAAATGTCACGTGCCCAAAAATGTTTTCAATAAAAACGTCAACTCGTCCCGCAAAAAACAAGACCTCACATGACTCTGTGGACCAAAATATGGAAAAATTATAGCTCTCAAAATGTGGTATTGCAAAAAATATTTTTTGCAATAAAAAGGGTCTTTCAGTGTGTGACGGCTGCCAATCATAAAAATCCGCTAAAAAACTCGCTATAAAAGTAAATCAAACCCCCCTTCATCACCCCCTTAGTTAGGGAAAAATAAAAAAAAATGTATTTATTTCCATTTTCCCATTAGGGCTAGGGTTAGGGCTAGGGCTAGGGTTAGGGCTAGGGTTAGGGCTAGGGCTAGGGTTAGGGCTAGGGTTAGGGCTAGGGCTAGGGTTAGGGTTAGGGTTAGGGCTAGGGTTAGGGCTAGGGTTAGGGCTAGGGTTAGGGCTAGGGTTAGGGTTAGGGCTAGGGTTAGGGCTAGGGTTAGGGCTAGGGTTAGGGTTAGGGTTGGGGCTACAGTTAGGGTTGGGGCTAAAGTTAGGGTTAGGGTTTAGATTACATTTACAGTTGGGAATAGGGTTGGGATTAGGGTTAGGGGTGTGTCAGGGTTAGAGGTGTGGTTAGGGTTACCGTTGGAATTAGGGTTAGGGGTGTGTTTAGATTAGGGTTTCAGTTATAATTGGGGGGTTTCCACTGTTTCGGCACATCAGGGGCTCTCCAAACACGACATGGCGTCCGATCTCAATTCCAGCCAATTCTGCGTTGAAAAAGTAAAACAGTGCTCCTTCCCTTCCGAGCTCTCCTGTGTGCCCAAACAGGGGTTTACCCCAACATATGGGGTATCAGCGTACTCAGGACAAATTGGACAACAACTTTTGTGGACCAATTTCTCCTGTTACCCTTGGGAAAATACAAAACTGGGGGCTAAAAAATAATTTTTGTGGGAAAACAAAAAGATTTTTTATTTTCACGGCTCTGCGTTATAAACTGTAGTGAAACACTTGGGGGTTCAAAGTTCTCACAACACATCTAGATAAGTTCATTGAGGGGTCTAGTTTCCAATATGGGGTCACTTGTGGGGGGTTTCTACTGTTTAGGTACATTAGGGGCTCTGCAAACGCAATGTGACGCCTGCAGACCAATCCATCTAAGTCTGCATTCCAAATGATGCTCCTTCCCTTCCGAGCCCTCCCATGCGCCCAAACGGTGGTTCCCCCCCACATATGGGGTATCAGCGTACTCAGGACAAATTGGACAACAACTTTTGGGGTCCAATTTCTCCTGTTACCCTAGGGAAAATACAAAACTGGGGGCTAAAAAATAATTTTTGTGGGAAAAAAATTTTGTTTTATTTTTATGGCTCTGCATTATAAACTTCTGTGAAGCACTTGGTGGGTCAAAGTGCTCACCACACCTCTAGATAAGTTCCTTAGGGGGTCTACTTTCCAAAATGGTGTCACTTGTGGGGGGTTTCAATGTTTAGGCACATCAGTGGCTCTCCAAACGCAACATGGCGTCCCATCTCAATTTCTGTCAATTTTGCATTGAAAAGTCAAACTGCGCTCCTTCCCTTCCGAGCTCTCCCATGCGCCCAAACAGTGGTTTACTGCCACATATGGGGTATCAGCGTACTCAGGACAAATTGGACAACAACTTTTGAGGTCCAATTTCTTCTCCTACCCTTGGAAAAATAAAAAATTGGGGGCAAAAATATAATTTTTGTGAAAAAATATGATTTTTTATTTTTACGGTTCTGCATTATAAACTTCTGTGAAGCACTTGGTGGGTCAAAGTGCTCACCACACATCCAGATAAGTTCCTTAGGGGGTCTACTTTCCAAAATGGTGTCACTTGTGGGGGGTTTCAATGTTTAGGCACATCAGTGGCTCTCCAAACGCAACATGGCGTCCCATCTCAATTCCTGTCAATTTTGCATTGAAAAGTCAAATAGCGCTCCTTCCCTTCCGAGCTCTCCCATGCGCCCAAACAGTGGTTTACTGCCACATATGGGGTATCAGCGTACTCAGGACAAATTGGACAACAACTTTTTGGGTCCAATTTCTCCTGTTACCCTTGGTAAAATAAAACAAATTGGAGCTGAAGTAAATTTTTTGTGTAAAAAAGTTAAATGTTCATTTTTATTTAAACATTCCAAAAATTCCTATTAAACACCTGAAGGGTTAATAAACTTCTTGAATGTGGTTTTGAGCACCTTGAGGGGTGCAGTTTTTAGAATGGTGTCACACTTGGGCATTTTCTATCATATAGACCCCTCAAAATGACTTCAAATGAGACGTGGTCCCTAAAAAAAAATGGTGTTGTAAAAATGAGAAATTGCTGGTCAACTTTTAACCCTTATAACTCCCTAACAAAAAAAAAAATTGGTTCCAAAATTATGCTGATGTAAAGGAGACATGTGGGAAATGTTACTTATTAAGTATTTTGTGTGACATATCTCTGTGATTTAATTGCATAAAAATTCAAAGTTTGAAAATTGCGAAATTTTCAAAATTTTCGCCAAATTTCCGTTTTTTTCACAAATAAACGCAGGTACTATTAAAGAAATTTTACCACTATCATGAAGTACAATATGTCACGAGAAAACAATGTCAGAATCACCAGGATCCGTTGAAGCGTTTCAGAGTTATAACCTCATAAAGGGACAGTGGTCAGAATTGTAAAAATTGGCCTGGTCATTAACGTGCAAACCACCCTTGGGGGTAAAGGGGTTAATATATGTATTACAGATTCTCCTTAATACTGCCTTCCCAGGCTGAAAACCAGATCTGTTCTTAACATGGCTGCTGATGGACACATTTGTCTCCTGCAATGGAAAAAAATCTTTCCCTTGATCTGAAATTTTCAACTGGAGGATGTAAATAAGTGGGTCTGATCACATGGGCAGATTATATTTAGGGCAATCTGGGCTACCGCCCGAGGCTCCGGTGGGGCAGATGGCCAGACTGCACTCATCATAATGTTTTGTATGGCGCTACCGGCGGCGTGCATATCCCAGCAGGGAGCTTTCCTGGGGCTCTGCTGCCGACAATGCAGAATAGCAGCACAGCTGCAGGGGCGCTCTTGTCGCCTCTGATGTGACGTGTCTGTGCAATTAAGTCATCGGCCGACACCGGCCAGCATGGACGCGCTGGCCAGAAGTACAAGTGCAGCTACGGGGACAGGAGCAGAGTGCTGGGGGAATGGGATCTAGGTGAGTATGTGTTTTTTTTTTTAAAGTAATATGTGTATGGGATGTGATCTTATATATCTGGGCTATGTGGGGCCTCATGCTGTATATAGGAGGCTATGTGCAGGCTCATATTGTATATAGGGAGCTATGTGCGGGATCGTACTGTATATAGCAGGCTATGGGGGGCTCATATTATATAGGAGGCTATGTGGGAGCTCATACTGGATATCGGAGACTGTGGCAGCTCATACTGTATATAGAGAGCTATGTGTGGGCTCATACTGTATATAAGGGGGCTCATACTGCATATAGGGAGCTATGTGGGAGCTCATACTGTATATAAAAGGAAGGCTATGTTTGAGCACATAATGTATATAGGGGGCTATGTGATGACTCATACTGTGTATAGGAGGCCATGTAAGCGCTTATACTGAATATTGGAGGCTAAGGGGGCTGATACTTTATATCGTGAGCTACGTGTGGACACACACTGTATATATGAGGGCTCATACTCTATAAAGAAGGCCATGTGGGGTTCATATTGTATATTAGTGGCTATGTGGGGGTTATTACTGTATATAGGGAGCTAAGTGTAGGCTCATACTTTATATAGAGAGCTATGTGCGGGCTCACAAACTACCTCTGTAATTTTCCATCTTCAGTTGTGCACTAGGCAGGGGTCCCCAACTCCAGTCCTCAAGGACCACCAACATGTCATGTTTTCAGGATTTCCTTAGTCTTGCCCAGGTAATAATTGCATCACCTGTGCAATGCAAAGGAAATCCTGAAAACATGACCTGTTGGTGGGCCTTGAGGACTGGAGTTGGGGACCCCTGCACTAGAGTATCTGTGTGTTACTCACATGACTTATCACGTGATCTATCAAAATGGATCATGTGACCTGTCACGTGACACATCGGATAACTGGGGGGCTCACGCCTTTTAAACTGCCAGTGGCTCTGATTTCTCACTCTCAGGCTGCCATCACACTATCAGTATGTGGTCAGTATTTTTCATCAGTATTTGTAAGCCAAAACCAGGAGTGGAACAATTAGAGGAAAAGTATAATAGAAACATATGCACCACTTCTGTATTTATCACCCACTCCTGGTTTTGGCTACAAATACTGATGTAAAATACTGACCAAATACTGATAGTGTGACGGCAGCCTTAGTCCGCCATTGTCTGGTCACATGATCCTCCAATTGCAGACTGGGAAGCTGTACAGTCTGCGAGGACTATGAGGACTGTAGGAACTGTAAGACTTATAATAATAGTAAGTGCTAGAAAATACAGTCCCCAAGTTACACTTGTTTTTTTTACTTTGAGAAAGGCGCCAGTCCGGTATCAAAATGAGCTGTTGTGAATTAAAACTACCTTGCTTCTACTCTCCGGATCTCATCTTTTCCCTGAGGCTGCACATCGTGATAATGTCTGTTTAGCCAAAATATTGTCCCCAACACATTTGTTAAAATAAAGTGGACAACCCTTTTGATTTGGTGCAGTTCTCACTTGCCCCACAGCTATTCTAGTTCGCATGTATGAGGACTGTAAATGTATGTGGCATTTTTCTATTGATTTCTTTTTAGACTTTTGCTGCTCTTTTAGGATCGCTTTGTGGAAAAAAAAATATAGGAACATATTTTCCTCTCATTTTTGCCAAAATGTACAAAAAAAAAAATTTGTAGCAAAAAAAGAAGGAACGCTAGAGGTAGAGAACGGTTTGGTAAGTGCACAACGATATTGTAACAACCTACCTCATTCTTCTTGTCTACTCTTGCCATTAAATCTTTTACCCATTTTGAGCTGGGTGGGGTGCACAGGTGCCTGTTCCTGTGGGTGATGAATCTGTGTAAAAAGAGAACATTCATTTAGTTTCACTGCACAATTCACAGTATGACCTCCCTCCCGCAATTGCCTGCGCTGCTTTTTTTCCCCTATTAGAATATTTTCTAATGTATTTACATAAAAAATCATTTAAACGCCACTAATAAATCTGACAGTAGATTACTTTTTCTGCACGTGTTTATTTTCGCTAGGATTGATGATACTGAATTCCGCAGTGGACTCAAGTTGTACATTGAATATGACGCGCATGCAGCTGCGCAGAGCACAGTCTGAGCCTTTCCTGTGCCTGGAAACTGTTTCTACATAATTAAGTCTTCTAAAGCAGAGGTGTCAAACTGTATTCCTCGAGGGCCGCAAACAGATCATGTTTTCAGGATTTCCTTGTATTGCACAAGGTGCTGGAATCATTCCGTGCAGGTGATTAAATTATCACCTGTGCAGTACAAGGAAATCCTGAAAACATGACCTGTTTGCGGCCCTCGAGGAATGCAGTTTGACACCTCTGTTCTAAAGGGTGTGTTCGAGCCACGTTTTCAGGACTAGATATTGTGGGACGAGTTAGGTTACTGGGCTAGTCCAAGATCATTTGGGCTACTGTTGGCCAGCAATCGAAATGTCTGGTAATTGTTGAGTTATTTTAGTCCAAAAAGTGAGATATTACTTGTGCGAAACAAACTAGGACAATACTAACAGGGCAGTCAGAGAAAGCACAGAAATACATAATTAATAGGATTTGGTTGGAGATGGACACTTACACAATGGCTTCAATATTGCAGCTCCCTGTGACGGTCTGGTGGTAGTAGGACTTCACATTTTGTCGAGGAATCGCATTGTCACTGGTCTTCAGGCAGCAGTCAAATGAAAAACTAGCAGAAGACACTGCAAAAAGGAGAATGTTTGTATGCTTATTAAAAATGTATAAATAGGTATTAATGGGTCAGATTAGTGGCTCAGTGGTTAGCACTGTTGTCTTGCAGCGTTTTGATCCTGCGTTCCCACCAAGGACGACATCTGCAAGGAGTTTGTATGTTCTCCCCGTGTTTGCGTGGGTTTCCTTCGAGTTCTCCTATTTCCTCCCACACTCGTAAGACAAACCGATAGGGAATTTACATTGTGAGCCCCAATTGGGACAGCGATGATATCTGTAAAGTGCTCCGGAAAATGATGGCGCTATGTAAGGCCAGTCTCACACGTCCAGATAATTCCAGTACCGGAGAAAACGGTACCGGTGGTGTCCGTGTGCTCACGTAGGCCATCCGTGTGGGATCCGTGTGATGTCCGCGAGTACGTTTTTAGGGTCCGTGTGCTGTCCGTTTGCTGTACGTGTGTCCGTGTATTGCAACAATTTTTTACAATTTTAACCCTATGACAGGAAAAACGCACACGGATGGCACACGGACAGCATCCGTGTGCGGTACGTGTTTACACGGGCCCATTGACTTTAATGGGTCCGTGTGATCCGTGCGCTCCCACGAACACTGACATGTCTCTGTGTTTTGCACACGGACACACGGTCCGCGAAAAATCACTGACATCTGCAGAGACACATTGATTTCAACGTGTCTACGTGTGTCAGTGTCTTCGGTACGTGAGGAAACTGTCACCACATGTACCGGAGCCACTGACGTGTGAAACCGGCCTAACCGAGTCTAATAAATAATCATTAATCATTACAGCTGGCTGGATTGTGAAATATTCAACACACATGTAAGAAAATGTTTCCAGATGTAAAGCATATTAATAACATCATCATTATATCGTCTAGACCAGTGGATTAGAAAGCTCTCTGGCTATTGTGATGCTACAATTACCTGCATGGGCTGACATTGTACTCCAGAGCTGCATTTACAATTCTGCAACTGAGCTGAAATTTCTAAACATTTCCGGTTTTTGGACAGCATTTGATCTGGTAATATGCAATCTGGGAAGTGTTATCTTTAGAACCAAGCACTCGTCTGGTTTTATGGAAAAATGAAAGTCCCCTCTCTCCACATTACAAAAACTCAGCTAAGCTTTCACGGTCATGTTTTGTTTTCAGTAATAAAAAGAATTATGAATTTTGCTCTTGATTATAACACAGGTGTTTAGTATTTGGGATCAGTATATAATATTTGGGATCAGTATAGGATAAGTAATGTAATACAACTGAAGATCTGTCATTAGAAAACTGGTCCAGATAAAAGATATGGTGATAAATTTATATAATTGTATATTTCTTCTTGGGCTGCATTCACACATTGCGATCATAGTGCATTTTCTTTTCTTTTTTATTTGCAGCAATAAAATGACATTTTTTTGCTGAAATTTTCAAAAATCATGCACCGCAGCAACAACTTGTGAATGGAGCCGGCTATAATTTATTTCAGACAATTAGTAAACAAAAGAAATAATTCAGATTAAAATAACTAAGCGGAGGCACCGAGGCACATCAACATTTTTTCTAGCTAACAGCAGCATTGTCACGCTTTTATCTGCACTTCGCACTTTACATATTTTGATACTTGATATCTGATGACCCTTTGCATTGCCTGTCCTTAGCCTGGTTCGATTATATCAGTTGCACCTTGTTTCCGCTTAGTTATTTTAATCTGAATTATTTCTTTTGTTTACTAATTGTCTGAAATAAAGTATGTTAATTATTTTAAGGCTATAGCTTTCTCCTGTTCTCTTTTTGGATGTATTTACCTATTGTTAAAGCTGCCTTTCCTAGGCATGTATTTTTTCTGAGGTTATTGTGAATGGAGCCGTAGAGTAAAAACCATTTATTAGTGACACGCTAGTGAAATTTGACTCGTGTAGAAACCTCAAGCAATCGAGAATGACACCACAGCTTCTGGTTTCTTAGTCATCCCTATGATACAATGTATACAAACAATATCACCTGAGTGACTATTTATCCGGACAAGATATAAAGTCAGAGTGACGTGCCGAATATTAACACAAAGCGCAATAGTTGGAGGTCTCATTTCCTGAACCCTGAGATGGGGCCACTTAACCACTGAGCAGCAAAAAAAAAAAGAAATATTTAGAAAACGTCAAACTAGAAGTTTCGCATTGCTACCGAAAGTCAATTATTGACATGCAATGAGGAACGATCCATTTCCCTATTTTAATTCACTCTCAGCAGGCAGAATTTCGGAGCAGCATGCTGCTAATTTTATGGAGCACAGATGCAAGGTTTGGCTTCCTGACATGTATTTTTGGCTGGATGGATGGCTCATTATTTAAACAATTACATATTAATGTTGGCAAATATTCTGTATTAGGAAGTAAAATTATATCCCTGCATTAGATCTGCTCTACAATCTGGAAAACAGTCAAAATAACTAAAAAGACTGCAAAAGTATAAAGTAAAAATGGAAAAAAAAAATCTACCGGCAATAAACAAGAACAAAAATTAACATTAATAATAACAGCTGGAGATCCAGTTTTACCTTGGCAAATGGCATAGATGGAGAAGACGGCCAGGAATACGATGAGGGTGGTTGATGTCATCTCTGCAGCGAGGACAGATGTTCACAGCTGTGATACGGATATATCCACTCTGTGAGACTCTGCTCTGATCTCTGCTGACAGCACCCTGTATTTATCCAGATGCTTTACTTTCATTATTGCATTTATGGACCAGCCCACACTAGAGGTAGGAGAGTGGGCTGGATTCCTGGATTCCCCCCTCCTCCTAGGGAAAAGTGGTGTAAACTTTAAAATTCCCCATTTTTTTTTTGCTTACCATCCGACCCCCTCCCCCTCACAAATATTTGAACATTTCCTGATCCTTATTGCTCATTTCTGCTCCGTCTGTAATTAATTACAATGCTAATTATAAGTCTTGAAAAGTTTCATTGCAAAATCTGGTGAAGCTGAAAGGTGCTTTTTACACATTTCTGGAAGTGTTTGGGTTTTTCTGATGCAGTTTTTGTAGCCAAAAACTGGAATGGATTAAAAAAAAAAAAGATAAGTTTCTGTATCTGCGCCGTGTACTTCAGCATAGAAAAGGAGTTTTACACCTGCAGTTTTCTATTTGAGCAGGTGTAAAACCGCTGCGGATTCCGCAGAAAGAATTGACATACTGCGGATTGTGAACCGCTGCGTTTCCGTGCGTTTTTTTCGCAGCATGTGCACTGCGGTTTTCATTTACCATAGGTTTACATTGTACTGTAAACTCATGGGAAACTGCTGCGGATCCGCAGCAAAATCTGCAATGTGTGCACATACCCTTAGGCTAGGTTCAGATTGCGTTAGTGCAATCCGTTTAGCGCCTAGCGCTAGCGGATTGCGCTAACGCAATGTGATATAAAGGGGTCGCGGTAACGTCCCCGCTCTCGCAGATCTCCGATCTGCGAGAGCGGGGAACGGACCGCGGGCGCGCCTCGGACGCTGCAAGCAGCGTCCGCGGCGCGCCAGAAAACACCGGCGCTTCGCTAGCGCGTGCCGTGAATGGGCGCGCTAACGGACGCGTTGCACGGCGTTAATTTCGCCGTGCAACGCTGTCCGTTAGCGCGGTCCCATTAATGCAATGGGAACCCAGCCTTAGAGTGCACGGACTGGCCGGCGGCTCTGGATACCTGAGTGTGACAGCTGCATAGAAATACATGAAGCTCTCAGGTTCGGTTCAGGAGAGCCGCCAGCCAGTCTGTTTACTACAGTACAATCTCATTCCAATTTCTATGCCCTAAAGATGAACACATTTTTTTCAAATTTACAATTCACCAATTACACAAATTTTTGACACAATATCTGTTTTGCAGCAAATTGGAAACACTTCAACCCTTTTAATGTTTGACTCTGATTCTCCATCCTCTCTCTTTTTATCAATTTTATCTGCAATATTTCCTTTCCTCACACACTGATCTCTGTCACTGCTGTGCTGTCACACACTACACTGTGTGCAAAATTATTAGGCAAGTGAGTATTTTGACCATTATTATTTTATACAGATTTTCTAACGCCAAGCTGAATAAAGATCAGGAGCAGCAGGCTCAGGCCCAAGTTCCGGTGGCAAGTCGGTGTGTAAGTATTCTTGACTGTTTTTATTTATTCTTGACTGTTTTTGGTACTCTTGACTGTTTTTTTCTTTTTGACTTTTTTTTTTTATCTTTCCAACACTAATGTATTTGTTTCATTTCTAAGTTCCAAAATGTGAGGAGGAATTCATAGACAACGACCTCCTCATCACTTAAGTGCAGTTGTGGGACACCTGGGAGCAGCAGCACTCGGACACTGTGGTGATCCGGTGGCTGTGGAATGAGGTGGCCCAAGCGATGATGGATGACTGGGACAATGCCACGCCATGAGTCAGAATGGCTTTTCGTAAGTATTGCAATGTGGTCTGATGCAACAGTGAACCTGAAGGCCGGGAGAACACAACCGTGTGTGATGCAATGAACTCCTTCGAGTTTCTCGCATCACACACAGTAGTGTGATCCCGGCCTAAAGTGCATTGTTTAACAATTTTTTTCCCCTATTCACAGTGAACAAAGTCAAAGCCTGTTGGCATTCTATGAAGGATCGCTTCAACAAGGACCTGAGGCAGGAGATCCAAGTTCACGGTGGTGCTGCAGCAAGGATAGGGAAATACAAATTCCACCTACTGCTGGATTTCCTGAGGCCTGTCCTTGCTCAGAGAATGTAGGTATTTTTGTGTTGTATTCAAATGTATTGGATTCCCTAATCTGAATTTTTCTGTTCCAAAGGAGTTGGTGCTTTTACAATTGTTAGTTTTTTGGAGTAATGTTTTACTTTTCTTTTCTTTTCACAGAACCTGGAGCAGCACCCTCGAACCTGGATTGTCCTCTGGAGCGGTCCCTCATCGAACAGCCACGGACCAGTCCCAGCCATCCACCAGCAAAGCAGCAAGTGGGCCAGTGTCACAGGCTGTAGAACAGGCAGCTGGTCCTTCAGGTGTTCCCCTGTCCCAGTCCACTGCCTCTTTTTTTGGGCTCTTCCCGCCAGCAGCAGAAGGCCTCGGAGAGGTCACCCATGCCCGAGTTTATTCACTTGAGCTTGGTCTTCCAGAATGGCTTAAAGACACTGGGAGATAGACTGGAAAGTGGTCTAACCCATATTAACACACTTTTCCAGGATGTCAACTGTTGTGAACTCTGTGGTCAAGCTCCCTCCTGTGGTCATGAGTGGTACTTCGGCTGGTTCTGTCCATGAGCTTCATCTGGTGGATATGAGTGGGGCTGCGGCTTCTGAGTTTCCTTCCTCAGGTGACGAGGTTAGGTCGTTAGGTGCTGCTCTATTTAACTCCACCTAGTTCTTTGTTCCTTGCCTCCAGTCAATGTTCCAGTATTGGTCTTGCTCTCTCCTGGATCGTCTTGTGGCCTGTCTGCCCTGCATAAGCGAAGTTCTGCTTGTGTTACTTTTGTTTGCTATTTTTTCTGTCCAGCTTGCTATATTGGTTTTTCTTGCTTGCTGGAAGCTCTGGGACGCAGAGGAAGCACCTCCGTGCCGTTAGTCGGTACGGAGGGTCTTTTTGCGCCCTCTGCGTGGTTGTTTGTAGGTTTTTGTGCTGACCGCAAAGCTATCTTTACTATCCTCGGTCTATTCAGTAAGTCGGGCCTCACTTTGCTAATACCTATTTCATCTCTGTGTTTGTATTTTCATCTTTACTCACAGTCATTATATGTGGGGGGCTGCCTTTTCCTTTGGGGAATTTCTCTGAGGCAAGGGCTAGCTAGTTTCTCAGGCTGTGCCCAAGGCGCCTAGGTCTGGTCAGGAGCGCTCCACGGCTACCTCTAGTGTGGTGTGATAGGATTAGGGATTGCGGTCAGCAGAGTTCCCACGTCTCAGAGCTCGTCCTATGTTGTTAGTAACTATCAGGTCACTTTGTGTGCTCTTAACCACCAGGTCCATTGTGTTTCTGAATCACCAGATCATAACAGTACTGGAGGCCCAAAGTACTAATGCTTCTCAATAGAGGGAAAAGAGAAGTTCTGAGACCATTTTTTTTTCTCTGCACTGTGTTTTGCCTTTCTTTTCCCCTAGACATTTGGGTGGTTCAGGACACAGGTGTAGTGATGGACATTAAAGGTCTGTCTTCTTGTGTGGATCATCTCACTGCAAGAGTACAAAATATTCAAGACTTTGTGGTTCAGAATTCTATGTTAGAACCTAGAATTCCTATTCCTGATTTGTTTTCTGGAGATAGAGCTAAGTTTCTGAGTTTTAAAAATAATTGTAAACTATTTCTGGCTTTGAAACCCCGCTCCTCTGGTGACCCAGTTCAACAAGTTAAGATCATTATTTCTTTATTACGTGGCGACCCGCAAGACTGGGCATTTTCCCTTGCGCCAGGAGATCCTGCATTATGTAATATTGATGCGTTTTTTCTGGTGCTCGGATTGCTTTATGATGAACCTAATTCAGTGGATCAGGCAGAGAAAAATTTGCTGGCTCTGTGTCAGGGTCAGGATGAGGTAGAGATATATTGTCAGAAGTTTAGGAAGTGGTCTGTGCTCACTCAATGGAATGAATGTGTGCTGGCAGCAATTTTCAGAAAGGGTCTCTCTGAAGCCCTTAAGGATGTTATGGTGGGATTTCCTATGCCTGCTGGTCTGAATGAGTCTATGTCTTTGGCCATTCAGATCGATCGACGCTTACGTGAGCGTAAAACTGTGCACCATTTGGCAGTATTATCTGAACATAAACCTGAGCCTATGCAATGTGATAGGACTCTGACCAGAGCTGAACGGCAAGAACACAGACATCGGAATGGGCTGTGTTTTTACTGTGGTGATTCCACTCATGCTATTTCCGATTGTCCTAAGCGCACTAAGCGGTTCGCTAGGTCTGCCACCATTGGTACGGTACAGTCAATATTTCTTTTGTCCGTTACTTTGATCTGCTCTTTGTCGTCCTATTCTGTCATGGCATTTGTGGATTCAGGCGATGCCCTGAATTTGATGGACTTGGAGTTTGCTAGGCGCTGTGGGTTTTTCTTGGAGCCCTTGCAGTATCCTATTCCACTGAGAGGAATTAATGCTACGCCTTTGGCCAAGAATAAGCCTCAGTACTGGACCCAACTGACCATGTGCATGGCTCCTGCGCACCAGGAGGATATTCGCTTTTTGTTGTTGCATAATCTGCATGATGTGGTCGTGTTGGGGTTGCCATGGCTACAAGTCCATAACCCAGTATTGGATTGGAAATCTATGTCTGTGTCCAGCTGGGGTTGTCAGGGGGTGCATGGTGATGTTCCATTTCTGTCTGTTTCGTCATCCACCCCTTCTGAGGTCCCAGAGTTCTTGTCGGATTACCGGGATGTATTTGATGAGCCCAAGTCCAGTGCCCTACCTCCGCATAGGGATTGCGATTGTGCTATCAATTTGATTCCTGGTAGTAAGTTTCCTAAAGGTCGACTGTTTAATTTGTCTGTGCCTGAGCACGCCGCTATGCGGAGTTACGTAAAGGAATCCTTGGAGAAGGGTCATATTCGCCCATCGTCGTCACCATTGGGAGCAGGGTTCTTTTTTGTGGCCAAGAAGGATGGTTCGCTGAGACCTTGTATTGATTACCGCCTTCTAAATAAAATCACAGTCAAATTTCAGTACCCCTTGCCGCTGCTGTCTGATTTGTTTGCTCGGATTAAGGGGGCTAGTTGGTTCACCAAGATAGATCTTCGTGGTGCGTATAATCTTGTGCGTATTAAACAGGGCGATGAATGGAAAACAGCATTTAATACGCCCGAGGGCCATTTTGAGTACCTGTTTATGCCATTCGGGCTTTCCAATGCTCCATCAGTATTTCAGTCCTTTATGCATGACATCTTCCGAGAGTACCTGGATAAATTCCTGATTGTATACTTGGATGATATTTTGGTCTTCTCGGATGATTGGGAGTCTCACGTGAAGCAGGTTAGAATGGTGTTCCAGGTCCTGCGTGCTAATTCTTTGTTTGTGAAGGGGTCAAAGTGTCTCTTTGGTGTTCAGAAGGTTTCATTTTTGGGTTTCATTTTTTTCCCTTCTACTATCGAGATGGACCCTGTTAAAGTTCAGGCCATTTATGAGTGGACTCAGCCAACATCTCTGAAGAGTCTGCAAAAGTTCCTGGGCTTTGCTAATTTTTATCGTCGCTTCATCAATAATTTTTCTAGTATTGCTAAACCGTTGACTGATTTAACCAAGATGGGTGCTGATGTGGTCAATTGGTCTTCTGCTGCTGTGGAAGATTTTCAGGAATTGAAGCGTTGTTTTTCTTCTGCCCCTGTGTTGTGCCAGCCAGATGTTTCGCTCCCGTTCCAGGTCGAGGTTGATGCTTCTGAGATTGGAGTAGGGGCTGTTTTGTCGCAAAGAAGTTCTGATGGCTCGGTGATAAAACCATGTGCCTTCTTTTCCAGGAAGTTTTCGCCTGCTGAGCGTAATTATGATGTTGGCAATCGAGAGTTGCTGGCCATGAAGTGGGCATTCGAGGAGTGGTGTCATTGGCTTGAAGGAGCTAAGCATCGCGTGGTGGTCTTGACTGATCACAAGAACTTGACTTATCTCGAGTCTGCCAAACGGTTGAATCCTAGACAGGCTCGTTGGTCGCTGTTTTTCTCCCGTTTTGACTTTGTGGTTTCGCACCTTCCAGGCTCTAAGAATGTGAAGGCGGATGCCCTTTCTAGGAGTTTTGTGCACGACTCTCCGGGTTTGCCTGAGCCGGCGGGTATTCTCAAAGAGGGGGTAATTTTGTCTGCCATCTCCCCTGATTTGCGGCGGGTGCTGCAAAAATTTCAGGCTAATAGACCTGACCGCTGCCCAGCGGAGAAACTGTTTGTCCCTGATAAATGGACGAGTAGGGTTATCTCTGAGGTTCATTGTTCGGTGTTGGCTGGTCATCCTGGAATCTTTGGTACCAGAGATTTGGTGGCTAGATCCTTTTGGTGGCCGTCTTTGTCGCGGGATGTGCGTTCTTTTGTGCAGTCCTGTGGGATTTGTGCTCGGGCTAAGCCCTGCTGTTCTCGTGCCAGTGGGTTGCTTTTGCCCTTGCCAGTCCCAAAGAGGCCCTGGACACATATCTCTATGGATTTTATTTCGGATCTCCCCGTCTCTCAAAAGATGTTGGTCATTTGGGTGGTTTGTGATCGCTTCTCTAAGATGGTCCATTTGGTACCCTTGTCTAAATTGCCTTCCTCCTCTGATTTGGTGCCATTGTTTTTCCAACATGTGGTTCGTTTACATGGCATTCCGGAGAACATCGTTTCTGACAGAGGTTCCCAGTTTGTTTTGAGGTTTTGGCGAGCCTTTTGTGCTAGGATGGGCATTGATTTGTCTTTTTCCTCGGCTTTCCATGCTCAGACAAATGGTCAAACTGAACGAACCAATCAGACCTTGGAAACATATCTGAGATGTTTTGTTTCTGCTGATCAGGATGATTGGGTGTCCTTTTTGCCTCTGGCTGAGTTTGCCCTTAATAATCGGGCCAGCTCGGCTACTTTGGTTTCGCCGTTTTTCTGCAATTCTGGTTTCCATCCTCGTTTCTCTTCAGGGCAGGTTGAGTCTTCGGACTGTCCTGGTGTGGATACTGTGGTGGATAGGTTGCAGCAGATTTGGACTCATGTAGTGGACAATTTGACATTGTCCCAGGAGAAGGCTCAACGTTTCGCTAACCGCAGGCGCTGTGTGGGTCCCCGACTTCGTGTTGGGGATTTGGTTTGGTTGTCGTCTCGTTATATTCCTATGAAAGTTTCCTCTCCTAAGTTTAAGCCTTTTTTCATTGGTCCGTATAGGATTTCTGAGGTTCTTAATCCTGTGTCTTTTCGTTTGACCCTTCCAGCTTCTTTTTCCATCCATAATGTATTCCATAGGTCATTGTTGCGGAGATACGTGGCACCTGTGGTTCCATCCGTTGATCCTCCTGCTCCGGTTTTGGTTGAGGGGGATTTGGAGTATATAGTGGAGAAGATTTTGGATTCTCGTATTTCGAGACGGAAACTCCAGTACCTGGTTAAGTGGAAGGGTTATGGTCAGGAAGATAATTCCTGGGTCTTTGCCTCTGATGTTTCAAGCTGCCGATCTGGTTCGTGCCATTCATTTGGCTCATCCTGGTCGGCCTGGGGGCTCTGGTGAGGGTTCGGTGATCCCTCCTCAAGGCGGGGGGTACTGTTGTGAAATCTGTGGTCAAGCTCCCTCCTGTGGTCATGAGTGGTACTTCGGCTGGTTCTGTCCATGAGCTTCATCTGGTGGATGTGAGTGGGGCTGCGGCTTCTGAGTTTCCTTCCTCAGGTGACGAGGTTAGGTCGTTAGGTGCTGCTCTATTTAACTCCACCTAGTTCTTTGTTCCTTGCCTCCAGTCAATGTTCCAGTATTGGTCTTGCTCTCTCCTGGATCGTCTTGTGGCCTGTCTGCCCTGCATAAGCTAAGTTCTGCTTGTGTTACTTTTGTTTGCTATTTTTTCTGTCCAGCTTGCTATATTGGTTTTTCTTGCTTGCTGGAAGCTCTGGGACGCAGAGGAAGCACCTCCGTGCCGTTAGTCAGTACGGAGGGTCTTTTTGCGCCCTCTGCGTGGTTGTTTGTAGGTTTTTGTGCTGACCGCAAAGCTATCTTTACTATCCTCGGTCTATTCAGTAAGTCGGGCCTCACTTTGCTAATACCTATTTCATCTCTGTGTTTGTATTTTCATCTTTACTCACAGTCATTATATGTGGGGGGCTGCCTTTTCCTTTGGGGAATTTCTCTGAGGCAAGGTAGGCTTATTTTTCTATCTTCAGGGCTAGCTAGTTTCTCAGGCTGTGCCCGAGGCACCTAGGTCTGGTCAGGAGCGCTCCACGGCTACCTCTAGTGTGGTGTGATAGGATTAGGGATTGCGGTCAGCAGAGTTCCCACGTCTCAGAGCTCGTCCTATGTTGTTAGTAACTATCAGGTTACTTTGTGTGCTCTTAACCACCAGGTCCATTGTGTTTCTGAATCACCAGTTCATAACAGTCAACCAACGCCTTAACTGTCTGGAAGACGACCTCCAGAGACCAGCACACCATTTTTTTAATAAGATAGAACAGGGCATGTCGGAACACCTAACGCCTGAACTCCAGCTCAACGTGATGCAGGCCTGCATTGCTGCCTATGTTCAGGCTATGCAGCAGACTCGGTACTTCCAGAAGCCACAGGTGGTATTTCCACCTGTGCCACAAATGACACATTTAACATCAATACTGAGTTCTGCTGCATTCCACTATACGGCCACACCATGCACAGTCCTGTCACACTCCACGACACCGCCACCACCATGCCGAGTCCTGCTCCTGCACGGCTGTCCACTGCCACCAGCACTAGACCGCCTACAGATCCTGCAAGGCTGCCCACCGCCACCACTACTTGGCCGCCTGAAGGTCCTGCACGGCTGTCCACCACCACTAGGCCGCCTGAAGATCCTGCACAGCTATCCACCGCCACTACCAGGCTGGAACAAAGTTCTGAATGACCTGCTGACCCCACCACTCCCACCCTCCCAAGGAGACACAAAAAAGGAAGCTGCCTCATAAACTGGGACAGAAAGCCAAAAGGACTCGTGGCAGCAGAAGTGTCATAATACCTCCACCCTCACCTCCCAATGTGTCTGTGTTGTCTAGTTTTTCTCTCACTTCCAATGTGACTCTCCCATCCTATGCTTCCACTCCTAATGTGTCTACTTCCATCCTTGATCTTCCTGACCCCACAAGCTTAGTTAGCCCTTTTTTTCATTTTTTAAATAAATTTGTTTTGCTTTTTCGCAATCAGTGCTTGTTCTTTGTCTCTTTCGTCGCCGTCAACACACACCATGCGCCGTCAACACACATGTCGCCGTGTACACACACTGTGTTTTTGCCACCTCATAGCTCCATGACACACAATCTACTGCCCTTTCTTTATTTGCTTTACACTGCCGCTTTGCTTCTTGTGTCTGTCATGGAGCTATGAGGTGGCAAAAACACAAAGAGGACTGAAAATCCTCTAAAAATATATATTAATATTGATACAGTAAAAAAGATATGAGGTGGATTAGCTTCATCATCTCTTCAGTCTGCATTACTATATAGAAATATAGAAATGCAGACTGAAGAGATGATGGAGCTAATCCAATGTCACCTACCATAGCACTGACATCAGAGAGAAGAGCTGTAGTGTAAAGCATGGGCTACATAACCCAATTTGGTTATATTCCAAATCCTGTCTCATGCAATCTGCATGATACAGCAAGTGGATTTAATAAAAAAAACTGTAGTTGTGAACCGGTGATAACCTTATTAAAATTTAAAAAAAATATTCTAATATAGAGGGCACTTGGAACAGGTGTTTAACTAGAGGTGTTTTATTGTCAACAAACATTAAAGTACATTTTAATAATTACAGGTACATAACATTACACAATATTATAAGAACACTAAACCATTTCATCTTGCCAGGACAGACATCCACTCTCAGAAACAAAGTAGGACGCAAATGTTTCCCTCATTTGGGCAACTTCAACTGTTGTCCAGAGAGGGTGATGATGGTAATCTGGCAGTGGGTTAGAAGCAGGTTCATCAAGTTCAACGTTGGGTCATTCTTTAGCCATTATATATTTGTGCAGAACCACACACGCCTTGACAACCTCATTAACTGTTTGAATTTTGAGATTAATGGCTGTCCCTAAAATGCGCCATGATACCAAAAGCACACTCAACTGTTCCTCATGCCCTGGTCAGTCTGTAATTTAAAATCCTTTTTGTATGTGTCAAGTCCTGACTGAAGTATGGTTTCAGGCGGTTTCCACACATCTAAAAGGCCTCATCCCAAACCACATCAAATGGCATTGGCGGGCCTTGAGTGTTGGGAAGAGGTTGTGGCAGGGGGAAATTGAAATAATTTCCATTCAACCGTTGGCCCATGTCCAAGTTTTTAAATGTCTGGGAGTCATTACCATGACCAAATGATCCAATGTCCACAGCGACAAAACTACAGTCAGCAGCTGCAATTGCCATGAGCACTATGGAAAAATATTTTTTATAATTACAGTTCTCAGATCCAGTTCCAGCCGGTTTGGTAATTCTAATTTGTTTTCCATCCATTGCTCCCAAACAGTTGGGGAAATTACAAATTTGCCAGTATTTATCGGCATTTTCCTGCCAGATTTCTGTGGTGGGTAGGGGGATAAATTCCTCATGAAAAACATCCCACAAAGCCCGGCAGGTGTCTGCGACAATCCCAGAGAGTGTGGAAATTCCTATCTGGAACTGGAAATGGAGCAATGATTGGCTCTCTCTTCGGTAGCCGGGAATCTGCAAACCAGAGAAAGAAAAAAAAAATCAGAACAATAATATTTATGACTGGGGTTTTGCAAAACAGAGAAAGAAAAAAAAAAGAAAAGGACATGGCTTTTATAACAATAATATTTAGGACTGTTTTTTTTGCAAAACAAAAAAAGGGAAAATATTAAGTACATTACCGATCAATAAGAATTATGACAGGCGTTAATGTTAAAATATTACGTACCTTAGTGTCACCAGCAGACGTTCCTCAGCAGGAATCGCTCTACGGAGCTGGGTGTCCTACCTGCTGATGGCTCCTTGTACACGGTCCAGCAATTCCATGAAGCTGTCTTTACTAGTGATGAGCGAGTATACTCGTTGCTTGGGTTTTCCCGAGCACACTCGGGTGATCTCGGAGTATTTGTTAGTATTCGGAGATATAGTTTTCATCACCTCAGCTGAATGATTTACAGCTATAAGCCAGCTTGAGTACATGTGGGGGTTGCCTGGTTGCTATGGAATCCCCACATGTACTCATGCTGGCTATTAGCCATAAATCATTCAGCTGAGGTGATGAAAACTAAATCTCCGAGCAATCATAAATACTCAGAGACCACCTGAGCGTGCTCGGGAAAACCCGAGCAACGAGTATATTCGCTCATCACTAGTCTTTACACATCCTCGTGTAGTCGAAATATTTATTTTGGTTTTCATGGAGCTCACTGAATAAGGAGTGTTAGGCTCCACGGCTCTGTTGGAGTTCAAGAATCGGGTGTTGACAAAAGCGCCGATGCCGTCTTCTCTGTTTTTCTCTTTTCCGTTCTTGCTCACAAGCAAATGGAAAGGAAAGAAACAAGTTGACATCCAAATCCAGATTCCAATAGAAACTCTCCATGCGAAGATCCATCTTGACGCAGGATACAGAGCAAAATCTGAGGATTTCATCTGTACAAGGGTTTATATACAGAAATCCCATGAGACACGCCCATTTGGGGTGGCTTGTGTCAAGTATATTCTCCTGAAAATTTTTTTTCCTATCAAACACATGCGCATAAAAAACACAAACCCATGCAAAAACACATGCAAAAGCATGCAAACATTGCATTTTTTATCCATCATGCGGATAAAAGACGCAACGTTATGCATGCGTTTTTCCATGCATTTGCGGTTGCGGACGATACGCTGCAGACTCAGCCACAAATGTAAACCTAGCCTAAGTGATTGAAAGTATCTTTAGGAGGCTTATATCCCATGTGGGCAACCCTCTAATGACAGCAAGGATTGTTGAATTGCCGATTGTCAACTCTTAAATCTTCATAGGTCCAGGTGACATCCTAAGATGTGTCTGGTTGCTTCAGTCTTCTAGTCTGTGCCATCTTTTGCAAGCTGCAGGATAGAATGAGACAACTCTTTCCGCAATCTGCTATTGCTGTTTCTTCAGCAACTTCTGCAGTCGCGATTTCCATGGAGAATTGCTAATGTATAAGAGTCAGGGCTGAACAGCTGACATCCAATCTAAATTACAGTCACATCAGTCAGTGGAAATTTATTATGTAAGAAGTTTGGTTTCTGGGGCCAGATCATGGAGTTTTATTATTATTATTATTATTATTATTATTATTATTATTATTATAGTGCCATTTATTCCATGGCGCTTTACATGTGAAAGGGGTATCTATAATAAAACACAAGTACAATAATCTTGAACAATACAAGTCACCAACTGGTACAAGAGGAGATAGGACCCTGCCCACGAGGGCTCACAATCTACAAGGGAAGGATGAGGATAAATTAGGGTAGAGCTGGTCGTACAGCGGTATGGTTGGTGGAATGAGGGTTACTTCATGCTGTAGACTTGCGGAAGAGGTAAGTCTTCAGGTTCCTTTTGAAAGTTTCCACAGTAGGCGACAGTCTGATATGTTGGGAGAGAGTTCCAGACTAGGGGGGAGCATGGGAAAAATCTTGAATGTGAATGTGGGTAGAGTAGATAAGAGGGGAGTAGTACTATTAGGTGATTATGTGATTTAGGAAAAGAAAAAATTGGTAATCAGTTCACTTTCCAATAGAGACAATAAAGAGAAAATTCATTATGAAATCCTCATGGATTCACATAGGAGACCTAGAAGATCTTATTTGGTCAAGGTGTAGTGTAAGGAGTATGGAAACACACCAGGCTGGTATTCAGGTCAGAAATGGAAGAAAAAGTCAGCAAGGATTTAATTTCAGCACCAATTAAGAAAAAAATTAATGCAGAACTTTTTTCTGTATTCCATTAGTGTCATGTCACATCAGCATTAATCAGAAATAAAAGATCCCAAGTTTACCTCTCCAAGTTCTGTAAACTTTATATTTTTTCTTCCTTTATTGCTCCAGATGTGTTTAGATATGCTGATTTTTTTTTCTTTGCTCTGAATTCTGCGTAGTCTAAATATTGTTTACTATGGAAACTCCCTGTCTCAGAAAATGTTCTCTGCAGACGAAGCATCTTCCTCTCCTACAGATTGATAGGTCAGTGTTTGTGATCTCTCCAGATGCAAAGTAAGAGCTCAAACAGAAGATTAGACAGAAATGAAAATGAGCTAAATGTTTTTTTCGCCAGGACATTGTCCAATCAGAAACTAATAAATCACAAACCTGAAAATCTGAGTGAGAAATATCAAGAATTAAATGTGAAAAATGTAAGACTGCTAACCTTCTGCTAGAGCTACTTCTGTATGTAAAGGAGGAAAATCAAATACCGTAATAGAGAGAGGATTGAACTCCAGCACCAATGAAAAATATTAAAACAAGATTTTTTCTGTATGGTTAAAAACATAGCAAAAGAGATAAAAAATGACTAAGAGTTGCTCACCCAAAAAGCATAAACTTATGTATCCTTAACTTTTTCACCCTTGCTTTTCTTATTACGTTTTTAACCGCACAGTGAGGGAGAAGGCCATAGGAAAATGAAAAGATTTTGTCCAATATTGTCTGTAAAAGTTCTTCTGAATTTAATGGTGCTGTGGTATTTTTTAGCGCTATTGAAGCCAAATTATTATTACATTAATTGGATGTTTATGGAGCATTAAAAAGACCTTCAGTTGCGCTGATCCTGTTGCCGCAGCTGTATGTTTTTCAAACGGCATCTTTCCTAATCTGCTTTGCTATGACTTTGGAATCAGCATCAGAAAAAAAAACACAGGTATTTTTCCATTAAGAGCAATGGAATGCAATTTGTAGGATTTTTTCACCAGGATTTTGGCATGGGAACTAAGCGGTTTTAGATGTAAAATTTGCAAGTACACACTATAGTTACAAAGGAGCGAATATATTCGGATTCGGTCGCAGAATCTGAATTTGCCATATTCGTGCCATATTGCTACCCTATTCTTGCCAAATTCATTGAAGATCGGTTCCGAACATATTCGCTAATTTCGACTCCAATGATGTTCGGCTATGTTGGCTTTGCAATATTCGTCGACGATCATAATTGTAACCAAATTTTGAAAAATTCGCTCAAATCTAGTTACAATGCTACATCCGTGATCTATCCAATCAGATTTGATACCATTGTTGCAGCTACATTTAGGCTGTGTGCACACAATTAGTTTTTGATGTGTTTTTGACCCTGTGTATTTTATTTACGGCAACTAAACTGACCTGCGGCGTGTTTCAAATTGGCAACACGTCAATTTCTTTTTACAGATACGCTGGGTTTTATGTGCAGATTTTCCCCATTGCATTAGATATGTAAAATTCGTAGGTAAAAAAATTCATGTGATCCGCACATGATTAGAGCAATAAAGTTTTGTATAAGCCAAATACTAGGAAGGGACAAAAACAAAGCAGCTTTATTTAAAACATGATATACCAACAACAGATAAAAACCACAGTGTCAAAAACACGAAAAACAGACTTGTAAAAAAAATGCAAGTAAATAGTTAATTTACATAATGAAACTCACCAAATACTCAAGGTGGTAACTTGAAGGAGTCGAGTAACCCTACGGTGACTGTTTTCACTTGATGATAAATTCTGGAAATTGCGATCGATATTCCAGAGTCAAATAGTGATGAACTCTTCATGTAAATTGGTTGCAGACAGTTGGGATTCATAGACCATAAGACAGGAGTCGGGGGCACAGCATGGCACGGCTTAATAATCTCGGTGTCAGGCAGTAAACTCTTCCATGTGAGCCGGCCACGCATGGTCAGTGCGCCAGGTCACTGATGAGCGGGTATCGCATAACACCGGGGTAGAATTTCAGCCTTTTTACTACAGTGATCTGTGGAGACTTTTACTATCATTAGCTGTTAAGTGTTTGGTATTTTCTGGGAGAGTTGATTTCAACTGAGGTTTTACATCTTCTAATAATCTCACATAACTTCTCTGCTGGAAGCAACTTCACTTGTGTTCTACTAGAGGTATTTTTACGTCCTACATTATGCACATATTTTTAAAACTAAGGTTGTATGGATCTTAAAGGTTTTTCACTACACTGTAGCTAAAGCTGGTACGGCCCACTGTATAATACAATTTAAAAAAAAAACCTTTCTGCCAAGCGCCAATCATACACTTTCTCAGCCTTCTCCACCAGTCGGACTGCAGCATCAATATCTGGATGATCCTGACTAGTAAGCACACCAGATGGACACATCTGGTGGGATCCGCTGATGAATGTCGGTGGCGTAGGTTGCCCCCTACCTGCAGGGGGGGTGGGTGTCGCCCCCAATTTCATCTCAGGTATATACGCCATGAATGTAGTCATAAACACCAAACGTTCACTTACATGAGAGCCTTATTTACACGGTTAAAATTATAAAATTTGCACTTGGCCTCTACATGTAATTATTGTTATCAAATTCACCTTGTATATTGAATACTTTTCACTTCACTTTTTATCCTCACTGGATGTTTTTTTAAATTTAATTATTACCGCTGGGTTTTTCTCACACGGTATCACTGTCTTCCTCCTCTTCTATTCAAGGTAAATAATTTTAAATGCACTATTCATTCACTTATTCTCATTATGAATTTTTGACATACACATCTATGCGTTGCGGCATAGTCACGGTTAATTCTAAGTTTGGTTAATAGATCTTCCATTGATCCCTGTTTTATCTGGTTCATCATGCATTGGGAGGAGTATATATCTCGGCGTCTATGGCAATATTGTTGTCAATTTGATGGCCATTTTATATATGACGTACGAAGCGCTCCACCTTTGAGTCAGCCGACGCAATATGTTAGTAATATACGCTATCTAACTCCTTACCAGCAAAAAGTTTTATTATGTTTCGGGAGGCTGAGATCACTCTTCCCTTCCCCACATATCCTGTGTTACAAGGCAGTTTAGATTCTAGGGCTGTCAGTATAGTTCGGAGTGAGTGGGCATGTATTATATGACGCGTACACTCTAGCCCCACCTTGAATAGCCTGATTGGACGATGACCATATAAGACCTCTGAGACTCATCGCCTAAGACACACCCCCAGGAAGAAGCATCACGCGAAACGCGCGTCGGGGCTTGCGGCCACAGCACGCCATTAGGCTGAGCACGTTGGGTGAAGACACGGAGCAGGTAATATGTGTGGGGCATAGGGCACACCACTTGATCTGCCAGTATTGTGAAAATGTTGTTGCCATTATAGTACAGATTAGAGGAATTTTTATATGGCGGTGGTTGTAGCTAAACCCTGATTAGCACTTGGAGTAATGTGTCATACAGCTGACAAGTCAGAGCGCCCTGTACTGGTTTATCTGACTGGAATTTATGCAATGTTTAAATCACCCTGCATTATATGCATGATCAGATAATTTAAGATTCAGTCACACCGGTTTCTATGATTGAGATACATGCAGTGGCTAAATTGAGTAGATTATATGCATGACTTGATATCGGTGGAATTTTTCACACTCCCAGTTCTTTGCTCCAAAAAAAGTGTCCTGCTCATGCTGACCACATTTTTTTGGTTGTATAGAGGCACCTCGTTGTTTATGTATGTGTATGTTTGTATTTTAACTAATTTGGAAATAAAATGAGTTTATTTTAAATATATCTTTGCGGCACTTCTTGGACCACAGCTTATTTATCTGTGTTCCTGGTATGTTCTAATGATCCGGACTAGGACAGAATGAGAAGGCTGCAGACATCAAGGGAAGCTAACAGCAAGATGTGAATACCTGCAATCCGACAGGCAGGGGACAAGTCTTTTTTTTTTTTACCCACCCACATGGGATAAACAATGTTTTGTTAAAATGTAGTTTAAAACCCCTTCAGGCTGTGTGCCCAAAATGATTCTTTGGTGTTGAAAGCATACGTTAAATGCCAAAAAAAATAAAAAATCAAATGCCAGGATTGCTGTTTTTTTAGCTAATCAATAAAAATGTCTGCTCAGCTAGCAAAAAACAAGCGCTATGCATAGAAAAATAAAAATAATTTACAGATGTCAGAAAATGATCACACAAACAATCTATTTTTAACCCATTATCTACCAATGTCCTTTTTTTGGGACACCTAATCTTTAGCTTCTAGCAACTATGATTTTATAATTTTTATAATTAGGTACAATTTTTTGTGTTGTGTTTGTAAAATGAATGTTTTCAAAATAGGAAATCATGTCATTGTCATTTTTAATTGAATATTGGCACCCTTTTCTGAAAAATCAATACTTGTAAAAAATTTAATTTGGCAAGTAATGGGTTAAACAAATTTCAGAGTTTTATTTCCCCACTAAAACGCTACTATATAAAATACGTACGTGATAAAACGGTACCAGTGTCATCGGTGTGTCCGCTTTTTAGATCTATGTGTCATATGTGTTTTTTCAGTATGGATAAAGAAAGAAGAAATTACAAAGCTTCTCCTATACTTTGCAACATTAAACACAAACTGTACATTGATGCTATCCGTGTGCTGCACATGTTTTTCATGGAGCCATAGATTTGTCTTGGCCCGTGTCATCCGTGCTGCCAGAAAAAAATGGACATGTCTCCGTGTGTGCTGCACGGACACACGGTCACGGTAACAGCAAGCACATGTGACTAGCTGCATAGTTTATAATGGGTACATGTTGTATGTGTGAAAGAAGAAACGGAAAACACACGTGCTGGAAACACAGACGTGTGAAAGAGGCCTAACACTGGACAAGTTTGGTATCAGTGTAAATCTTCCTGACCAGGAAAATCATGTTGATCAGTCATTCATACCACAAAATGAATGCCGTGAAAACAAAATCTTCAAAAAATAGTGAAATTGCTTCTTTCTCCAGTCACCATCCACGACAGCATAGGAGGTTGTCTCCACACCCAAATGGGGGACAGGAAGCACAAAGAGGTTAAAAGCCACTCCCACCTCCTATACACCAATGTTTTCCTGTCCCCCATGGGGCACGGAGAGGTTTTTTTGTTGGGTATGTTGCATGGCCAGCGCTGCAGTGTACCTGTCTTTTTTTTCTGATGCCGGGCAGTGGTGGTCATGGGCTCTGCCTTTCTCCTCCTGTCTGCTCCCGTCTCCCTCGCTCTGGGTGAATTCGGGACCTTCCCGGCCCACCTTCACTCCTGCTAAGGGGGTAAAGCGGGCCAGTGATCCCCTTAGCTGGAGTCCTCCCTGAGCTCTCCGGCTTTCCTCCACGCTCGCTGTTCAGGGACCAGGAAGTGACGTCAACAAGGCAGCGAGGTCACTTCCTGGCATTGCGTTCCATGGTTTCGGCTCTCTGAGTATCTGCATGCCCGAAAGGTGTGCAGAGCACACTAAAGATTCTGACGCCTGCTCAGGACCCAGGGGAGGAGGAGGGGAGTAAAATTTGGCACTGAGGGCAGAGTTTATCGCTATATAAACCTGCCAGAAGACACCTCCAGGTAGGTTAAATCCCTGCAAGTATGGATAGTATGTCTGTTTCCTGCCTTGCATCTGCAGAGCCCAGCGCTGCCCCAGCCTCAGTAAGTCTGTGGTAGTGGGAGGTCCTAGTCAGGGTAAAGAGTGGGATTCCTGATAGTTATGCATCTCTCCCTCTCTTCCTAGGGAGACAAGTCTACTCACAAAAACCTGAAGAAGGTCCTTAAATGTGCCCTTTGCATTAGGAAGCTTCCTTCTACAGTGGGGCAAAAAAGTATTTAGTCAGTCAGCAATAGTGCAAGGTCCACCACTTAAAAAGATGAGAGGCGTCTGTAATTTACATCATAGGTAGACCTCAATTATGGGAGACAAACTGAGAAAAAAAAATCCAGAAAATCACATTGTCTGTTTTTTTATCATTTTTTTGCATATTATGGTGGAAAATAAGTATTTGGTCAGAAACAAACAATCAAGATTTCTGGCTCTCACAGACCTGTAACTTCTTCTTTAAGAGTCTCCTCTTTCCTCCACTCATTACCTGTAGTAATGGCACCTGTTTAAACTTGTTATCAGTATAAAAAGACACCTGTGCACACCCTCAAACAGTCTGACTCCAAACTCCACTATGGTGAAGACCAAAGAGCTGTCAAAGGACACCAGAAACAAAATTGTAGCCCTGCACCAGGCTGGGAAGACTGAATCTGCAATAGCCAACCAGCTTGGAGTGAAGAAATCAACAGTGGGAGCAATAATTAGAAAATGGAAGACATACAAGACCACTGATAATCTCCCTCGATCTGGGGCTCCACGCAAAATCCCACCCCGTGGGGTCAGAATGATCACAAGAACGGTGAGCAAACATCCCAGAACCACGCGGGGGGACCTAGTGAATGAACTGCAGAGAGCTGGGACCAATGTAACAAGGCCTACCATAAGTAACACACTATGCCACCATGGACTCAGATCCTGCAGTGCCAGACGTGTCCCACTGCTTAAGCCAGTACATGTCCGGGCCCGTCTGAAGTTTGCTAGAGAGCATTTGGATGATTCAGAGGAGTTTTGGGAGAATGTCCTATGGTCTGATGAAACCAAACTGGAACTGTTTGGTAGAAACACAACTTGTCGTGTTTGGAGGAAAAAGAATACTGAGTTGCATCCATCAAACACCATACCTACTGTAAAGCATGGTGGTGGAAACATCATGCTTTGGGGCTGTTTCTCTGCAAAGGGGCCAGGACGACTGATCCGGGTACATGAAAGAATGAATGGGGCCATGTATCGTGAGATTTTGAGTGCAAACCTCCTTCCATCAGCAAGGGCATTGAAGATGAAACGTGGCTGGGTCTTTCAACATGACAATGATCCAAAGCACACCGCCAGGGCAACGAAGGAGTGGCTTCGTAAGAAGCATTTCAAGGTCCTGGAGTGGCCTAGCCAGTCTCCAGATCTCAACCCTATAGAAAACCTTTGGAGGGAGTTGAAAGTCCGTGTTGCCAAGCGAAAAGCCAAAAACATCACTGCTCTAGAGGAGATCTGCATGGAGGAATGGGCCAACATACCAACAACAGTGTGTGGCAACCTTGTGAAGACTTACAGAAAACGTTTGACCTCTGTCATTGCCAACAAAGGATATATTACAAAGTATTGAGATGAAATTTTGTTTCTGACCAAATACTTATTTTCCACCATAATATGCAAATAAAATTTTAAAAAAACAGACAATGTGATTTTCTGGGGTTTTTTTTCTCAGTTTGTCTCCCATAGTTGAGGTCTACCTATGATGTAAATTACAGACGCCTCTCATCTTTTTAAGTGGTGGAACTTGCACTATTGCTGACTGACTAAATACTTTTTTGCCCCACTGTAGATGGGAGAAGAAACTATGTCAGGAGTGTAGGGAAAAGGTGGTTAGGGCCGAACTTCCCTCTCTCCTGGATGAAATCCATACCTTGGTCAAGCAAGCAGTGCAATCCTCCTTGGCTGCCTTTACACATCCCCCTCCGCCTCCTATTTCTCTGATACCTTCTTCCCCTAAGAAAAGGAAGCTCTAAATTGAAGACTCTGACTCAGAGTCTGCGGACTCTTATGGCTCGGCTTCAGAAAAATGGGAATCATCATCCCATAAAATATCTGTGTCTAAAAGTATTTTTTCTCCAAGGAATATATGGGGGAATTAATTGGTGCAGTCCGGTCCACCATGGGCTTGGAGGAGGTACAGGTTCCCCAAACAGTACAAGATGAAAAGTTTGGAGGGTTGAAGACGAGGAGGCAGATTGGGTTCCCGGTCCATGAGAACATCACGAGTATGATCTCTCAAGAGTGGAGTTTCCGGAGAAGTGGCTGAGTACCACCTCGGAATTTAAGCATAGGTTCCCTCTAGAAGGTGAATTGGTTGCCTGGGACATACCAAAAGTAGATCTTCAGGTGACAAGAGTAGCTAAAAAGACTGCACTCCCCTTTGAGGACTCTTCTCAACTCAAGGACCCTATGGATAGGAAGGTGGAGAGCCTGCTGAAAAAATCCTGGGAGACCTCCACTACCTCATTTAGGACAAATATAGCTTCCACTTGTCCAAAAAAAGAAAAAAAGCGTAGCACCAGCACTGCTGCCTGATGCGAACCTCTTATGGTGCACCCTGTAATGCTGCCCCAGTACTCATACCCACTCATCCATGAGGGGGCACTCACGGTGCATAGCCACAAAAGTATTTACGGTCCAAAAAAGAAGAAAAAACGGCTTGCACTCACCAGGCCCGACAAACAATTCTTATCTTTATTAGGACTAGTGCAGTAAATCAGGGAGAACGTGCTGAATGTAGGATGACAGCTGTTTCGAGCACACCACGCTTCCACTGATGGGCTCCATGACTACCTGCATCCAATCAGTACCTTGGTCTCAGGCTCACACCAGGGTCTTGCTAGCCCACATTCTCAGGGCCTTGAAGGGAAACCCTGCTCTCTGATCAGGAGGGTTCAGACCCTTGAAGGAGTGAAAGCCTCCATGGCTTGGTGGTTGAACCCTAAAAATCTTTGCCAGAGAGTAGCTTGGTCCCAGTCACCTCTGGTTACAGTAACAACTGACGCCAGCAAACAAGGATGTGGTAGCGCAGTATCTCACACTCCCTTCCAGGGACACTGGGATCTGGAGATAAGTGCCAGATCATCCAATTTCAGAGAACTGAAAGCAGTGGAGGAGACCCTTCGTGCAGCAGGCAACCTATTCACGGGTTGTCATGTCAGAGTGTATTCGGACAACATCACCACCGTAGCTCAGCTCAGACATCAAGGGAGCTCAAAGTTTGGCAGCTTAAAGAGCATATCAAACTGAATTTTTTTTGTCTGAAAGGCATCTTCTCTCCCTGATGGCTGTCCATCTAAAAGGATCCTACAACCTGCAGGCAGACTTCCTGAGTCATCAGGATATACAACCAGGAGAATAGAGGCTGAATCAAGACATATTTCGGATGCTGGTAGCAAGATGGAGTTTGCCAGAGATCAATTTTTTCGCCTCGGGCCAGAATTCGCAAGTCAAAAACTATTTCTCCCTAAACCCCAGGGACAGATCCAGGGGAGTAGACGCCTTTGCACAGCAGTGGAACTTCCAATTGACATATGCATTTCCTCCGATTCTGATGCTTTCAAGGACTCTGCAGGAGATCCAGGAAGATCGAGTACCAACCACCCTGGTGCCTCCAATGTGGCCCAAAAGAAGCTGGTTCAACCTAGTCATTGATCTCTAGGTGGATGGACCAATCCAGTTACCACCGAATACAGATATTCTCTCGCAGGGACCTCTGCATCATCCAAGTCCTTAGAGGCTGAAATTAGCAGCTTGGTTACTGAGGTCCAGGTGTTGCGTGCACAGGGGCTGTCGGGCAAGGTAATCATCACCTTACAGATGTCCAGGAAACCAGTCACCAATGCCATTTACAGTAAAGTATGGGAAAGGTTTTCATCATGGTGCATACCTAACTCACCAGACCCATTCCACCCCAATATACTGTATATGTCAGATATTGGACTTTTTACACAGGGTGTTAGAGCTAGGCCTTAAGCCTAGTACTTTAAAATTTCAGGTCTCTGCCCTAAGCTCTGCATTTGATCAGGACTTAGCTAACCATCGTTGGATTAAAAGGTTCATGGTATCAGCCCTTAGACGGTGTCCTGAAAAGCAGTCTATTATCCCCCCATGGGATCTAAACATATTGCTCAGGGGCCTCTCAAAACCTCTGTTTGAACCCCTACCCTCCTGCACCCCTCAGCTTCTTGCATTCAAGGCAGCTTTCCTCGTAGCTATAATTACAGCAAGACGTGTAAGGGAACTGCAGGCGTTGTCTATACGAGAACCGTATCTAATAATCAAAGACAATTGTTTAATTCTTTATCTTGATCCGTCCTTTCTACCCGAAATAGTGTCCGATTTTCACCATTCACAGGACATCATACTCCCCTCCTTTTGTTACAGAATCCAGCAAATGCAAGTGAAGAGGAGCTCCATACTCTCGATGTGCGACGTACAATCTTGCCTGGAACAAACCAAGTCATGGAGGATTGACCAGAATCTGTTTGTTCATCCATGAGGCCGAAATAGGGGTAGGAAGGTGGCAAAGAGCACAATCGCAAATTAGATCAAGAGGGCTATATTCGAATCATATTTAGCCTAGAATATGACACCCCCTGCTGGGGTTAAGGCACATTCTTCAAGATCCACCTCGAACTCCTGGGCTGAGAGAGCTGGTGCATCCACCGAGAAGATTTGCAGGGCTGTCACATGGTCCTCACTTCATACCTTTACCAGACACTATAGATTGGACTTACTATGCAATAGGGATTTAGGCTTTGGCCAGAAAGTTCTCCAGGACATTGTCTCCCCAGTGCAGAATTGGTTGGTATTCCTCCTATGTTGTCGTGCAAGGTGACTGGAGAAAATAGAATTAGTCTTATTGGTAATTCGGTTTCTAGGAACCTTCCACGACAGCACTATTTCCCTCCCTATATTCCTTGAATATTTCCTTGGAGCATTAAAGGTAACAGATGCGTGTTCGTTGTAAGTCACTGGTGTAAAGGAGGTGAGAGGAGCTTTTAACCTCTTTGTGCCTCCTGTCCCCCAATAGGATGTGGAGACAACCTCCTATGCTGTCGTGAAATGTGCCTAGAAACCAAATTACCGGTAAAACTAATTCAATTTTTTTTTCCACAATTATGCTGCACTTGAATTTTTTCCCCCTTTTCTGTACATTATATGGTTAAATAATAATGTCATTCAAAGATACAACTCATGAAAAATAACCAGCCTTTGTATGGCTCACTGTTGTTTTTCATTTCTCTGGATATGAGAAAAATGGATGACACTTGGACCAAACGCTGATCAAAGTCTGATCAGAATAATTGGTTCATTTTTCTTGTACGTGGAAAAATCGGATGTGATAATAGTCCCTTATTGTAAGCAGAGGAGGCACGGGTCGTGTTATATCATAAATGTGTTCAATAGGTTAGAAGGGGTTTTGTGGATAGTTTCTGGGCTGCCGACAGTATTAAAAACATACCGTATATCCCAGTGTAATAAAATCTACTTCTTCTTCAGGAAAACCACATGAATTCTGTCGGCAGCGCGGAAACTATCTACAAAACCCCTTCTAACCTATTGATGGCTGATGGTCATTGGCTGACCCGTGGATCTGCTGCAGCTGATATTGCACTATATCCTGTTTTTACGGATTAAACAGGTGAGTTTAATCTGAGTGTAAAGCTCACTGTGTTTCTCAGGTAAGACCTTATTTTGCGCTGATCTCTCCTACAGTTTTACTTTGATCAATAAATGTGTTCAAATACTGTAGCACCTAGAATTTTGATGTTTTGTGGATATACCCAGTATAAACAATATCTTTATCTCTGGAGGGAATATTGAGAAAACCTTCTAGCCCCTGCTTGCTCGCTGATAAGAGCAGCTGTATTCTGCCTGATGTCTTTCAGTGTTGGATTTTATGATATTTTGCTCCAGTAAATCCTTGATGGTTACAGGGGGTTTTCAGTCCATGTTTACAGACACTTCTGTTTGCACTATGTGTTGACACTTAAAATTAGTCATATAAAAGCACCTTTTACATACATGGCACCAGGAGAACTAAACCACTGTACAGCTGAAGAAGGTCTGTATAAGGGTAAACTGTGAGCGATCTTCATTTTCCCCATACAAATGGCATAAAGAACATTGATATTTCATATGTTCTTGCAAGCCAATGTATATGGACTTTGAATCACATGTGTGAATTCAGCAATAGCGGTCATACTTCTGTTTTTTTTTTAGAACAATTGTCATCATTTAGTTACACAGATAGCACTCTTACCTATGGTATGCTACGGGCCTGTGCATATGTACGATTTTTTCTTTGGATCGAATAATCCATGGAAAACATCGTAGACATGTCCGATTTTGATGCGAAGGCTGGATTAAAATTGACAAAGAGAGTCTATGGATATGTGAAAAATCGTAGTAAACTGAGAACGGTGCTCTAAAATTAACCAAGTTATATCAAATCCCTTACATGCAATCTAATAGTACATCGGAAACAGTTTTGAAGGTAGTTGGAGGCCCCAATATGTGCTTAGCTATATTATTTCTGCACTGAAATGTTTTAGTGTTGTAAATTGTAAAAGAATGAGCATAAATGATCTTTATCTTTACCAGAAATACCAATTTGGTTGGTGAAATCCACCCGCAATGAGTAGATGCAGATCTTTTTGTGATATGATCATAATCACAGATGCGGATTCTTTACTGTAAGTGAGACTATGGAACTCTCTGCCGTATGATGTTGTAATCAGTGATTCATTACTTAAATTTAAGAGGGGACTGGATACCTTTCTGGAAAAGTATAATGTTACAGGGTATATACACTAGATTCCTTGATAGGGGGTTGATCCAGGGAACTAGTCTGATTGCCGTATGTGGAGTCGGGAAGGAATTTTTTTCCCCAATGTGGAGCTTACTCTTTGCCACATGGTTTTTTTTTGCCTTCCTCTGGATCAACATGTTAGGGCATGTTAGGTTAGGCTATGGGTTGAACTAGATGGACTTAAAGTCTTCCTTCAACCTTAATAACTATGTTACTATGTTACTATGACAATTCCTCCATTACACTGTAGTAACTGTACACTAGTTATGCTCCAATAAGATTTATTCCAAAATCTTCATATAAAAGCATAGACAACCTATAATAGAAAAAAAATGGATAACCGATGTCTGGGACCCCTGCAATTTCTGTCATTTTGTCTATTGTCAGTTGTCTATGCTTTTATATGAAGATTTTGGAATAAAGCAATAAAGCTTATTGGAGTTCAACCTATTGGTGCTGGATGTTTCATTACTTGTTGGATTTTCCTGGGATAGCAGCCATGCACAGAGTGGACAGGTTAGCTGAAAAAGACTTTTTTTTAATTCACTGTACACTAGTTATGTAGCATTAAGGGAACAGCTGTAGTTCAAAGACACCACCATGATTAACCTACAGTTTGAATTTTTATCATGCATAGAAATTTTCATGATGCATAGAGAATCGAGCGAATCGATTCATGGAGGATCAAGTAAGTCAAATTTCCTGAAATTTGGTTTCATGCAAATTTGAACATTTTGAAATTCAATTCGTGGTTCGCAATAAAAAAAAATTGGACTCCTTTAACATGGTTGCCATTGTAAGCACTACAAGTCTTCGCCTATGACGTCAGGGGGAACACCTCCCCTCGGCTCATACACATGATGGATTTCCTGGAGCTGACACATACTCCGTGCCCCGAACTCTGATGGCATGCACATGTGCACACTTAGTCTTTGGATAGAGAAGGAGCTCCTTTACCCCCCCAACCATACCCCTCGCAACAGCGAAATGCGCATCAGGGCTTTTGGTGACAGGCGAGCTCACACATTTGGGTAAGCTCTCATAACGACCTTTGCATATCATAATGATTTATTTTGGCTACTATGGATTTTTTTTTATCATATAAAGACTCTTAAACTGACATAGATTACTCTCTATGAACTGCCCAATGCTAAGGGAAGCGGGTTTTGCCTGGCTTCAGTCCCACTATGTAATTGTACTCTTGCCATTACTGAATAAGTACTGCATTATTTTTTGTGTATGCCCAATTGTGTCTAAATTGTTGAAAGTGGTTCAATAGTTGATAATTATCTTGTCACAGTTCCACCCCTCAGTGTGTCTGGGATACAGTTACTGACAGCTCAGCCGTCCAATCTGGTACAGAGGCGTGCTAAAGCTGTCTGTACTTTGATTGACAGCTCAGCCTTCCAATCTGATACAGGGGCATGCTGAGCTATCAGTGTGCTGATTGTCAGCTTGACTATCCAATCTGAGACTGGGAGGTGTCGGCTGTCTTCAAGTGTTCATAATCCCAGGTGGTTGCCATGCTACTTAACTGAGCTGTTTCTTCCAGACCACTGCCAGACGTACATTCAGCTTATGTTGTTTATTTCATCTGTGCCTCAAGTTCTGTATGTTGATCTTTCAGTGCCTGACCTTGACATCGTTCTGACCATACATCTGTTTAATCCCTTCTGCTCTGATCCGCTATTCTCCTGGTATTCTGACACTTTTGTATCTTCCTTCTGTTTATGACATACCCTCTTGGCTTCTGACCTTGATCTTCTTGATTATCTTGACTCATGGCTTGGCTTGGTCACATTACGGCTGGCCAATACATTTTTGTTTTTTGCCAGTATGGAGCCTGTTCATATGCTTTGTGACCAGGTGGCAATCCTGATGCTGATGACTCAGGATCTAGCTATGGAATGCCAGAGTCTGAAGTCATTGCAATTTCAGTTGTAGGGTCAGTTAAATTATTTGAAGACCTCCTTTAGCCCTCCACTGCCAGCAATGGCTACAACGTCAGTATCCTCTGATGTACAGTTGGTCTCTCCCGATCCTGTGATATCCCTCCCTGATAAATTTTTGAGAGAGAGAGAGAGAGACCCGTTTAGGGTATTCAGGGAGAACTGTAGGTTATTTTTTATGCTGTACCCCGGTCGTCAGGGGAGGAGATCTAGCCGGTGGGAATAATCATGTCCTTACTGTGAGGGGGTCCTCAGACCTGGGCATTTTCTTGGTCCCCACAAGCCCAAGAATGGATTTCTATTGACGTCTTTTTTGACAGTTGAGGTCTGATATATGACAAACCTGACAGAATCTAGGTCGCTGAGGCTAAGATCATGAAATTGGCACAGGGGGATCGCACAGCTGAGGACTACTGTACTGAGTTCCAGCAGTGGTCCACTGAAGTTCTTTGGAATGATGTTGCTCTCAGGCATCCATTCCAAAATGGCCTTTCCGAATACCTCATGGATGCTCTGGTCCTTCATGACACCCCTTGTGTTATGACCTGGTGGTTAGGAGCACCCGACCTGATAGTTAAACTCATACAGGACGAGCTCTGGGATGTGGGAGCTCTGCTGACCGCAAGCCCTAATCCTATCGCACACACTAAAAATAGAGATAGAAAATAAAGCCTACCTTGCCTCAGAGAAATTCCCCAAAGGAATAGGCAGCCCCCCACATATAATGACTGTGAGTAAAGATGAAAGTCACAAACGCAGAAATGAAATAGGTTTCGGCAAAGGGAGGCCAGACTTACTAAATAGACAGAGGATAGGAAAGGAATCTTTGCAGTCAGTACAAAAACCTACAAAAGACCACGCAGAGTGTGCAAAAGGGTCCTCCGCACCGACTCACGGTGCGGGGGGTGCCACTCTGCATCCCAGAGCTTCCAGCTAGCAAGACAAAATCAAGATAACCAGCTGGACAAAGAAACAATGAGCAAAAATAACAATAAGGAACTTCTGCAGGAGAAAACAGGTCACCAGGCAGATCCAGGAGCGAACTGAACCAATGCTAAAACATTGACAGCTGGCATGGAGTAACGATCTGAGTGGAGTTAAATAGAGAAGCCAACCAAAGGATAAACCACGTCACCTGTGTAAGGAACCTCAGAAGCAGCAGCTTCACTCATAGCCACCAGAGGGAGCCCATAGACAGAACTCACCGAAGTACCATTCACGACCACAGGAGGGAGTTCGACAACAGAATTCACAACAGTACCCCCCCCCCCCTTGAGGAGGGGTCACTGAACCCTCACCAGAGCCCCCAGGCTGGTCAGGATGAGCCAAAGGAAAGGCACGAACAAGATCGGCAGCATGAACATCAGAGGCAAAAACCCAGGAATTATCTTCTTGACCATAACCCTTCCACTTGACCAGGTACTGGAGTTTCCGTCTCGAAACACGAGAATCCAAAATCTTCTCCACCACATGCTCCAACTCCCCCTCGACCAACACCGGGGCAGGAGGATCAACGGAGGGAACCATAGGCGCCACGTATCTCCGCAACAACGACCTATGGAACACATTATGAATGGCAAAAGAAGCTGGAAGGTCCAAACAAAATGACACAGGATTAAGAACCTCAGAAATCTTATATGGTCCAATGAAACGAGGCTTAAACTTAGGAGAGGAAACCTTCATAGGAACGTGACGAGATGACAACCAAACCAAATCCCCAACACGAAGTCGGGGACCAACACAACGCCGGCGGTTAGCGAAACGTTGAGCCTTCTCCTGGGACAATGTCAAATTTTCCACCATATGAGTCCAAATCTGCTGCAACCTGTCCACCACCGCATCCACACCAGGACAGTCCGAAGGCTCAACCTGCCCTGAAGAGAAACGAGGATGGAAACCAGAATTGCAGAAAAAAGGAGAAACTAAAGTAGCCGAGCTGGCCCGATTATTAAGGGCAAACTCAGCCAAAGGCAAGAAGGACACCCAATCATCCTGATCAGCAGAAACAAAGCATCTCAGATATGTCTCCAAAGTCTGATTAGTTCGTTCGGTTTGGCCATTAGTCTGAGGATGGAAAGCCGAAGAAAAAGACAAATCAATGCCCATCTTAGCGCAAAAGGACCGCCAAAACCTCGAAACAAACTGGGAACCTCTGTCAGAGACGATGTTCTCCGGAATGCCATGCAAACGAACCACATGCTGGAAAAACAATGGCACCAAATCAGAGGAGGAAGGCAGTTTAGATAAGGGTACCAAATGGACCATCTTAGAGAAGCGATCACAAACCACCCAACTGACCGACATCTTTTGAGAAAAAGGGAGATCAGAAATAAAATCCATGGAAATATGCGTCCAGGGCCTCTTCGGAATCGGCAAGGGCAAAAGCAACCCACTGGCACGAGAACAGCAGGGCTTAGCCCGAGCACAAATCCCACAGGACTGCACAAAAGAACGCACATCCCGTGACAAAGAAGGCCACCAAAAAGATCTAGCCACCAAATCTCTGGTACCAAAACTTCCAGGATGACCAGCCAATACTGAACAATGAATCTCCGAGATAACTCTACCAGTCCATCTATCAGGGACAAACAGTTTCTCTGTAGGACAACGGTCAGGTCTATCAGCCTGAAACTTTTGCAGCACACGCCGCAAATCAGGGGAAATGGCAGACAAAATTACCCCTTCTTTAAGAATACCCGCCGGCTCCGGAACACCCGGAGAGTCAGGCACAAAACTCCTTGACAGGGCATCAGCCTTCACATTCTTAGATCCCGGAAGGTATGAAACCACAAAATCAAAACGGGAGAAAAAGAGAGACCATCGAGCCTGTCTAGGATTCAACCATTTGTCAGACTCGAGATAAGTCAAATTCTTGTGCTCCGTCAAGACCACCACGCGATGTTTAGCTCCTTCAAGCCAATGTCGCCACTCCTCGAATGCCCACTTCATGGCCAACAACTCCCGATTGCCCACATCATAATTGCGCTCAGCAGGCGAGAATTTTCTAGAAAAGAAGGCACAGGGTTTCATCACCGAGCCATCAGAACTTCTTTGCGACAAAACAGCCCCTGCTCCAATTTCAGAAGCATCAACCTCCACCTGAAAAGGGAGCGAAACATCTGGCTGGCACAACACAGGGGCAGAAGCAAAACGACGCTTCAACTCCTGAAAAGCCGCTACAGCCGCAGAGGACCAAGTGACCACATCAGCACCTTTCTTGGTCAAATCAGTCAACGGTTTAGCAATACTGGAAAAGTTAGCGATGAAGCGACGATAAAAATTAGCAAAGCCCAGGAACTTCTGCAAGCTCTTCACAGATGTCGGCTGAGTCCAATCGTAAATGGCCTGAACTTTAACAGGGTCCATCTCTATAGTAGAAGGGGAAAAAATGAAACCCAAAAATGAAACCTTCTGAACTCCAAAGAGACACTTTGACCCCTTCACAAACAAGGAATTCGCACGAAGGACCTGGAACACCATTCTGACCTGCTTCACATGAGACTCCCAATCATCCGAAAAGACCAAAATGTCATCCAAATATACAATCATAAATCTATCCAGGTAGTCTCGGAAGATGTCATGCATAAAGGACTGAAATACAGATAGAGCATTAGAAAGCCCGAATGGCATAACCAGGTACTCAAAATGGCCCTCGGGCGTATTAAATGCTGTTTTCCATTCATCACCCCGTTTAATTCGCACAAGATTATACGCCCCTCGAAGATCTATCTTGGTGAACCAACTAGCCCCCTTAATCCGAGCAAATAAATCAGACAGCAGCGGCAAAGGATACTGAAATTTGACTGTGATCTTATTAAGAAGGCGGTAATCAATACAAGGTCTCAAAGAACCATCCTTCTTGGCCACAAAAAAGAACCCTGCTCCCAATGGTGACGACGACGGACGAATATGACCCTTATCCAAGGATTCCTTTATATAACTCCGCATAGCGGCGTGCTCTGGCACAGATAAATTAAACAGACGGCCCTTAGGAAACTTACTACCAGGAATCAAATTAATAGCACAGTCGCAATCGCTATGAGGAGGTAGGGCACCAGATTTGGGCTCTACAAATACATCCCGGTAATCTGATAAAAACTTAGGGACTTCAGAAGGAGTGGAGTTTCAAATCTAGAAACAGTTTACAATTATTTTTGAAATTCAAGAATCTAGATCTATCCCCAGAAAATAAATCAGGAATAGGAATTCTAGGCTCTAACATAGGATTCTGAACCACAAAATCTTGAATGTTTTGTACCCTTGCAGTGAGATGATCCACACAAGAGGATAGACCCTGAATGTCCATCTCTACACCTGTGTCCTGAACCACCCAAAGGTCTAGGGGAAAAGAAAGACAAAACACAGTGCAAAGAAAAAAAAATGGTCTCAGAAGTCCTCTTATCCCTCTATTGAGATGCATTAATACTTTGGGCCAGCTGTACTGTTATGACCTGGTGGTTAGGAGCACCCGACCTGATAGTTAAACTCATACAGGACGAGCTCTGGGATGTGGGAGCTCTGCTGACCGCAAGCCCTAATCCTATCGCACACACTAAAAATAGCCGTGGAGCGCTCCTGACACTCCCTAGGCGCCTCGTCACAGCCTCAGAGCTAGCTAGCCCTAGAGATAGAAAATAAAGCCTACCTTGCCTCAGAGAAATTCCCCAAAGGAATAGGCAGCCCCCCACATATAATGACTGTGAGTAAAGATGAAAGTCACAAACGCAGAAATGAAATAGGTTTCAGCAAAGGGAGGCCAGACTTACTAAATAGACAGAGGATAGGAAAGGTATCTTTGCGGTCAGCACAAAAAACTGCAAAAGACCACGCAGAGTGTGCAAAAAGACCTCCGCACCGACTCACGGTGCGGAGGTGCCACTCTGCATCCCAGAGCTTCCAGCTAGCAAGACAAAATCAAGATAACCAGCTGGACAAAGAAACAATGAGCAAAAATAACAATAAGGAACTTAGCTTCTGCAGGAGAAGACAGGTCACCTGGCAGATCCAGGAGCGAACTGAACCAATGCTAAAACATTGACAGCTGGCATGGAGTAACGATCTGAGTGGAGTTAAATAGAGAAGCCAACCAAAGGATAAACCACGTTACCTGTGTAAGGAACCTCAGAAGCAGCAGCTTCACTCATAGCCACCATAGGGAGCCCATAGACAGAACTCACCGAAGTACCATTCACGACCACAGGAGGGAGTTCGACAACAGAATTCACAACACCCTTGTTCACTGTTGGAGGCCATAACTCAGGCCATATGAATGGATTGCAGAATCCATGAGAGATGTGGTGAACAAGAGGCAGCTCGCTATACTTCCCCAGAGCAGGTCCATTTACCAGAGGGGGAGCCATTGGAGTTTAAAGTTGCCATTCTTTGTGTTGCGGAGATAAAATGTAGAAAAGATCTCAGACACTGTCAATACTGTGATCTCTCTGGACATTTTCTTAAGGATTGCCCAACTCTTCCTCAAGCTATTAAATTATCGGGAGAACATCGCCGGAGGATGTCACCCAGGGTCCCAGGTACCGTTTTTCTCCTTTGATAAAGTACTGATAAATACAATGTTATCCTTCGAGTATCAGGTGTTATCAACATTCGCGTTCATTCATTGTGGGTCTGCTGATTTATTGATTCAGGACTGGTTCTGAAGTTAGTGTTAGGGTACCGTCACACTATACGATTTACCTACGATCACGACCAGCGATATGACCTGGCCGTGATCGTAGGTAAATCGTAGTGTGGTCGCTGGGGAGCTGTCACACAGACAGCTCTCCAGCGACCAACTATGCCGAGGTCCCTGGGTAACCAGGGTAAACATCGGGTAACTAAGCGCAGGACCGCGCTTAGTTACCCGATGTTTACCCTGGTTACAAGCGTTAAACTAAAAAAAAAAAACAGCACATACTTACATCTGGTGTCCGTCAGGTCCCTTGCAGTCTGCTTCCCGCACTTCCTTTCACTTTCACTTTACGGCCGGCAGTCACAGTGCGGGAAGCAGAGACGGCAAGGGACCTGACGGACACCAGAATGTAAGTATGTGCTGTTTGTTTTTTTTTAGTTTAACGCTTGTAACCAGGGTAAACATCGGGTAACTAAGCGCGGTCCTGCGCTTAGTTACCCGATGTTTACCCTGGTTACAAGCGAACGCATCGCTGGATCGCATCGCTAGATCGGTGTCACACACACCGATCTAGCGATGACAGCGGGAGATCCAGCGATGAAAGAAAGTTCCATACGATCTGCTACGACGTACGATTCTCAGCAGGATCCCTGATCGCTGCTGCGTGTCAGACACAGCGATATCGTAACAATATCGCTGGAACGTCACGAATCGTACCGTCGTAGCGATCAAAATGTTATAGTGTGACGGTACCCTTAGGGACAGTTAATTTAGAAAATCCCATTAAAATTGTCACCCTTGACAAGACACCATTAGCTAACAATTTGGTGAAGAGAGCAACAGTGGATTTCACTCTCCAAGTATGAGTACTCCCCTCTGAATCCATCTTCTGCTTTGTGTTGGATAATTTACCATCTGGATTGGTACTGGGGTTTAAATGGTTGCAGATTCACAATCCGTTTATTGATTTTTAAAAGAAGGAGATTGTGAAATGGAGCCCCAATTGTTACAAGAAACGTCTAAAAAATGTACAAATATGTTACACTAGTCTGAAGGGTCTTCCAGGGTACCTGAAGGACTTCGCCTTTTTTTCCGAGAACACAACTCCGGAGATGCTACCTCTCCATCATCCCTATGATTGTGCTATTGATCTTATTCCTGGTGCAAAATTGCCTATCGCTTACCTATAAGAATTTGTCGGGGCCTGAATGGACCGCATGAAAGAATATGTTAACGAAAGTTTACGGAAGGGTCATATCCGTCCTACCTCGTTCCAAATATAGCTGCTGGATTTTTTCTTGTTAAAAAGAAAGATGGGGATCTCCGTCCTTGCCTTCATTTCCAAGAACTAAACAAAATCATGGTTAAAAATACTTACGCACTTCCACTCATCCCCGATCAGCTTCTGGGGGCCAGGGTGATTTCTAAACTTGATCTTATAGGGGCTTACAATTTGATACGCATCCGGAAATGTGATGAGTTGAAAAACAGCGTTTTTAACATCTGAGGGTCGTTTTTGAAAACCTTGTCATACCTTTTGGGTTATCCAATGCATCTTCTGTGTTTCAAAATTTTATGAATGATATTTTCTTTGATTGCATTTGGAAGATATGTTGTAATTTACTTGGATGATATTTGATTTTTTCCCCAGATTTAGACACTCACCAGAAACATGACCGTATTGTGCTACAGAGATTGAGGGATAATACTTTGTTTGCTAAATTAGAGAAATGTGTTTTTTTTAGTCTGCCCAAAACTAGCTAATATGGCCACCCATTGGATCCATTATACGGTTATCTTATCAGGGTATCTCTAGGGATCCCGAGGGTGAGCTGCCACAGAGTGGGGGCACCATATCCGCTGAACAGTAGGAACTAAACTACCCCTGCAGTTAGGCAGGGTTTTACATCAGCAGGGAACATATAAACACCAATATATGAAGGCTCCACACCAGAGCAAATTCAATAAAAAGATATTTTTTTAGCAAATCACAAAAATATAAAAACAATATAACTCAAAGGTGAGGACCACAAAACAAACAGGAAGGAAAAAAGTGGATACACCTGGAGACAACCTGTATATATATATAGAGTCACAGATATCACTTGTGACTAACCACGATAATGCATATTTATTAATTAAGCATAATATGTAATGTAGGAAATCCTATCTCACAAATACAATGCACCCCTACACATACTGAGCCAACATATTTGTGACCATAGTATACCTATAGAAGAGTAATACTCGTTCATCTGGCCAGACAAAGGGGGCTAAATAAACACATTCATATATAAACAGAGCATTAGCATGATAATTACCAGAAGTGACAGAGGAAGTCTCCAGGCGTCCACCACACCCGACGCGCGTTTCGCACTGAAATGCTTTGTATATATTCTTTAAATGGTTTCCATTAGGATATATGCTTAGGTGTCTTCTTATCAGCAGGGAACAGTTTAGTGAGGTACCACATGTTTGTTATGCACTTTTTACACTTTGATATTGTGTCATTAACCCTTTCACACTATTCTATTATTGCCATTCATCATTTCTCCATTGGCAATGCCTGTTCTTCTCCATTTTCCTGTTGTATTTAAATGGTGGTTTATCTGACACGCCAGGTCAGGGTATACATAGGAGATTCAGGGACAGCCACCAAGGAGCAGGGGCGCCAATCTCGTGTTACTTGTAGGGTGCCAACCTCTGCTGACAGGCACTTTCAATCAGGCTAAAGTATGAGGGTTAATTAATCAGCATGGTTGTCTGTATGTTGATTGTGTCTATTTCATGGTTTTAAAGTGATCAATAAAAGGTTAAGTTTTATCTGTAATATCATTGGGATATAAGGTCAATTTTTGTTGTTGTTTCTCCTGATTTTTTTGCCCTTATTTGAAAATGTTCTTCATTTTTCATTTTTTTTTACTTGTCCCTGACATCCTTATAAAGCTATTTGGTCTTGCCCATGTTGTAAAGGTTAGAGTCTGAGTGATTGAGACTGTGGACAGGAGTATTTTATAAAGGTGACTATGTAAGACAGCTGTCTTTATTGCAGGTAACAAATTGATCCGGAGCGTCTAACTGGTCTGTAGGAGCCAAAACTCTTTATGGTTGGTAGGGGATCAAATGCTTATTTATCACAGCAAAATGCAAATAAATTTATATAATTTATACAATGTGATTTTCTGGATTTTATTTTTGATATTCTATCTATCAATGTTAAAGTTAACCTACCCTTAAAATTGTAGACTGTTCATGTCTTTGTCAGTAGGCAAACTTACAAAATCATCAAGGGATCAAATGCCTATTTCCCCTGCTGTAACTGAGCTGTTTCTTCCAGTCCGCTTCCAGATGTACATTCAGCTAGTGTGGTGTGTTTCCTCTCTTCTGTATGTTGATCTTTCGTTGCCTGACCTTGGACCTCCTTCTGACCATCTGTCTGTTTAACCCCTTCTGCTCTGATCCCCTATCCATCTAGTATTCTGACCTCGGAACCTTACCTGACTACGCTTTTATCTCTTCCTTCTATTTATGACGTACCCTCCTGACTTCTGACCTTGGACTTCTTGATTATCCTGACTTGTGGCTTGGCCGTGAAAAGTGACCAGCGTCACTTATCTGAGTTCAACTTTTGGTCAATTGTTGGGTCATATATTTAATGTTACCAACATTAAATATGCCTGTTCATCTTATCTTGTTTTTCACATTTTGGAACATTGATATATATTTTAGAACTGTTTTATTTTGTACCAATAAATGTTTTCAATTTTAAATATAATTTTTTGGGTGTTTTGGTGATTATGGCTTACTCCATTCTCTCTAGTGTATATTACTGGTGAGATGTACTTTGTTTCCTCATAGTCATATTTTTAACCCATACCCAGGCCTCAAGGGAATTTGCAAAAAATGGTGTCTGGGGGCTACTTTTCTGGTTTCGTTTTAATCAATTCATGAAAAATTTGGATTCTGTGAAATTCATACTTTCTTTGAAATTTATGACTCATTCAATTTTTATCTATCATTGCATGGCTCATCTCTGTCATACATAATTAGGTTAGCCAAAATTTGCTCAGTGCCAGCTGCACATTAGTTTACTGCAAACTACTTGTTCTGCTTTCAGTTTGCTCTTAGTTAATCATTCCCAATAGTTTATTGTAATATGAGGCTAATACTGTCTCTGTTCAACTTCATAACCTGTATATACTCTTCTCATCTTTATACAAGAAGCATCTGGTATTTGCTGCTATAAAATTATCAAATATTTCAATATCCTCGCTGAAGCCTTGAAAACAAAACAGCATAGAAACATTTGGCAGTAATTTTCCTCTGACCAATTAATCTCAAATATTCTCAAATATATTAGCTACAAAATCCACAGGTGTTGGTACAAGGCTTAGATTTACAGATCTTACCCAGGTAGGAGGATGAAAGTCCATCAAAATGGACTTTTATGCTCTTTGTAACATTACGGGGTCTCCACTTCGTGACTGAGTTGCTCTGGTTCCTTCTCAATAATATCACTCACAAGTGATGGGGGGAACATTTAGGAGGAAGAAATGTCATGACCTGACTTGTTTTGCCAGTGGCTCTTATTTACGGACCACGCTGGTATCTTTAACCATCAGCCATGCTGTCACAATAGTTGGTAAAGGCAGACGGCCTGACTATTTGCTAAAGATGAGAAAACTGGTTCAAGCTTTAATCTAGCAAACTGGCAGCTAGTTGGTCACAACTTTGCTGTTTTGCATAGGGCTGAGAAAGAAGCTTAAAAAAAATGCCACCTCACCTCTCACATGCCCTTCCGCTGCAGGTTTGGTCCTCCACAAAGATCCTTTCAGGTGACTGTGACCCGCAGCAGTGACCCACGGTAAAAAGCTTACCGCAGGTCAGCAGGTGTGGGTTGCTGAGACTACTCCTTCCAACAGCCTATGTCTGCTGTCATTAATAACATTGATGGCAGGAGCTGCTGTTGGGAGAAGTAGTCTCTTATGCATAAAAAAGGAAGGAGGAATTTGGCGAGGAAACGTGTAAAAAATTTTAAAACTTCGCTTTTATTTAAGCCATACAAAAAGCTCCATTTAAGAACCAGTAGACTATTAGACGTGCAGAAAAGGAGGTCACAGACCTACGCGTTTCGACGGAGTGTCATAATCATGGTCTGTTTGCTGTCTGTCTATTTGCTGTAGTCTCTTGTCAGCTGGCGCCTGTGCTCATGCGTAAAAAAAAAACCATGTAAAATAATTTCATACATATTCAAATAATAAAAACACATTATACTCACCTAACACTACATCCCCGATGCCCATATCTCCTAGAAAAAAAATAAAATAATAATAAACCACCATATACTCACCTGTCCGCTGTAGTCCATGCAATCCCAAGTGTCCCACGATATCTCATGTATAGAACAGTCATATCGGGAGATGTGACAGCTCTAACTGGCTGTCGGTGATACACTGACAGGAGGTAATTGCTCCGATAATGTATCACTGAGCTGCCGTGAAAGAGGTCACCGGAGTTCATCAGCTGATCAGCTCCAGTGCTCTCACTTACGGCACCACCATTGAACGCCGGTGAACTCTCTTACCGCAGCTCAGTTGTATACACTGCAGGAGCAATTACCTCCTGTCAGTGTATTGCCAGCTGTCTTTGAGAGCTGTCACATTAGTGACTGCTCTCAAAGTCATCAGGATCGTCATGGGACATTATGGATTATCTTCTCTGTGGACAGGTGAAGAATATTGTGGTTTATTATTTTATTTTTGTTGCAGGAGACGTTGTTTCAGTGGATTTGGTAAGTATGGTTTAATTTCGATTGATAGAAGTCTGTCATTATTTAAAATAAAGGACTTTTTCTGGGTGTTTTTATAATATTGCTATGGGATTAGTAATGGGGGTGTCTTCTAGATGCCTCTCCATTACTAACCTATGGGCTTGATGTCACCTGACAATACAAAGGAGACATCACCCCACCCCAACCATTACCCCACTTGCCACCACTACAGGGCAAGTGGGAAGAGCAAGGCTAATCACCAGATTTGGTGCATTTTATAGATGTGCCTTTTCTGGAGCAGCTGAGAGCTGATATTTTTAGTCTGGGAGGGTGCCAATATTCATGGCTCCTTCCTAGGCTATTATCAACCAACAGCTGTCTGCCTAGCCTTTGCTGGTTAGATTTTATAGGGGGACCCTATGTCAATTTGTTTCTGGTGTCCCCCTGTAAACTAGCCAATAAAGGCTAAGCAAACAGTAGTGAGCTGACATAAATACCCTGGGAACCTTTATGGCTATTGGCTCCTTCCCAGAATATCAACATCAGGCCTCAGCCATCGTTTTTCTCTCTGTGGTTATGAAAACTACGCGGGAGCCCACGAATTTTTTTTTTTTTCAACTAACAGTTGCTGTTTGGCTACAGCCTATTTAGGTTCATTCAGTTAATAATACTACATAGACTGGTGACAATGTGTGTTGTGTGTGTATTTTTGTTTACTTACCATCTTAATAATGAGGGTGTTTGGCTGACACCTTTTCATTACTAAGCCTAGGGCTTGGTGTCAATGACAGCTGCAGACACCAAGCCCTAATCTCATTACTCCGATGCTATTGCATTAGAATGAAAAAGGTGGTGTTGAACCAAGAAATTACATCACAAAACTTTTTTTTTTAGTTCTGTATTTAGCTCAAGAAATTCTTTATTGCGCGCAAAAATGCACCAAAAATCACGGCAAAATGCGCATTTTTGCCGCAGCTTTCTTCCTGTCAAGAGAAATTTCTGCAAGCAAATAATCAACATGCGCACATACCCAAACAGTTCCAGCAAAGTGGATGGGATTTCTAGAAATCTAATGCTCATTGTGCTTTTCTTTTTTCTTTTTCTGCGTAAATTGACTCGCAGTGCTAGTTTGAAATCTACTACATGTTAGGACTGGCAGAACGCACCAAGTATAAGGTGTAATGGTATTAGGTGCGTTCGCCGTCCGAGGTCCACCGTGCAGGTGAAAGACCCTGCTGCTAGTAAGACGGACTGTATGGCGGTACTAAGTATACACACATGTACGGTGTTCATTTTAGGACATGGTCACAAATCAAAGTCAAACATCAGAAATACTCTGTCTGATACCTCATTCTGATACTTGAGTCTGATACCTGAGTCTGATACCTGAGTCTGATACCTGACTCTGATACCTGACTCTGATACCTGACTCTGATACCTGACTCTGATACCTGACTCTGATACCTGACTCTGATACCTGACTCTGATACCTGACTCTGATACCTGACTCTGACACCTGACTCTGATACCTGACTCTGATACTTGACTCTGATACTTGACTCTGATACCTGACTCTGATACCTGACTCTGACACCTGACTCTGACACCTGACTCTGATACCTGACTCTGATACTTGACTCTGATACTTGAGTCTGATACATGAAATTAGTAAAATTAGTAAAATTAGCTAAAATTAGTACCTGGGATCACTCGAGCTTGTGGTGCAATGGTAAGGCCAACGGCTGTAGTGTCTAGACGCAGGATCGTTTTTTTTTCCCCCGGATCGGTTTTATTTTTCTGCCGCCTCCGTTTTTTTACGCCGGATCCGATTTTTTTTACGTCGGATCTGTTTTTTTAACGCCGGATCCAGGTGTTTTTACGCCGGATCCATTTTTTTTTCGCCGGATCCGTTTTTTTTTTACGCCGGATCCGTTTTTTTTTTGCCTGATCCGTTTTTTTTCCCGCCAGATCCTTTTTTCTTCCGTCGGATCTGCTTTCTTCGCCGGATCTGTTTTTTTACGCCGAATCCGTATTTTTTCGCCGGATCGTTTTTTTTTTGCCTGATCCATTTTTTTTACGCCGAATCCGTTTTTTTTCGCCGGATCCGTTTTTTTGTCGGATCTGTTTTTTTACGCCATATCCATTTTTTATGCCGGATCCGTTTTTTTTTTACGCCGGATCCGTTTTTTTTTTTTACACCGGATTTTTTTTTTTGCCGGATCCGTTTTTTTTCACCTGATCCATTTTTTTTACGCCAAATCCGTTTTTTTTCGCCTGATCCATTTTTTCTTCCAGATCCGTTTTTTTTTTTACGCCTGATCAGTTTATTTTTGCGCCGTATCCGTTTTTTTACGCCTGATCCATTTTTCTTCTGCCGGCGGAAAAAAAACGGATCCGGCGTAAAAAAAACGGATCCGGCGTAAAAAACGTTTTTTTTTACGCCGGATCCGTTTTTTCTGGTGGCAGAAAAGAAAACGGATCCGGCGGAAAAAAACGGATCCGGCGTAAAAAAACGGATCCGGCGTAAAATAAATGGATCAGGCGTAAAAAAAAACCGATCCGGAAGAAAAAAATGAATCCGGCGAAAAAAAACGGATTTGGCGTAAAAAAAACGGATCCGGCGAACAAAAACGGATTTGGCGTAAAAAAAACGGATCCGGCGAAAAAAACCGGATCCGGCAAAAAAAAACGGATCTGGCAAAAAAAAAACGGATCCGGTGTAAAAAAACGGATCCGGCGTTAAAAAAAACGGATCCGGCGTAAAAAAAATGGATATGGCGTTAAAAAAAACAGATTCGGCAGAATAAAACGGATCCGGCGAAAAAAAACGGATTCGGCGTAAAAAAAACGGATCCGGCGTAAAAAAAAACGGATCCGGCGTAAAAATAAACGGATCAGGCGTAAAAAAAAAACGGATCCGGAAGAAAAAATGAATCCGGCGAAAAAAACGGATTCGGCGTAAAAAAAACGGATCCGGCGTTAAAAAAAACGGATCCGGCGTAAAAAAAATGGATATGGCGTTAAAAAAAACAGATTCGGCAGAATAAAACGGATCCGGCGAAAAAAAACGGATTCGGCGTAAAAAAAACGGATCCGGCGTAAAAAAAAACGGATCCGGCGTAAAAATAAACGGATCAGGCGTAAAAAAAAAACGGATCCGGAAGAAAAAATGAATCCGGCGAAAAAAACGGATTCGGCGTAAAAAAAACGGATCCAGCAGAAAAAAAACGGATCCGGTGAAAAAATACGGATTCGGCGTAAAAAAATGAATCCGGTGAAAAAAACGGATCCGGCGGAAGAAAAACCGATCCGGCGTAAAAAAAACGGATCCGGCAAAAAAAAAAACGGATCCGGCGTAAAAAAAAATGGATCTGGCGAAAAAAAAAAACAGATCCGGCAGAAAAAAACGAATCTGGCGTAAAAAAAACGGATCCGGCAAAAAAAAAAAAAAACAGATCTGGCAGAAAAACGGATCCGGTGAAAAAATACGGATTCGGTGTAAAAAAAACGGATCCGATGTAAAAAAAACGGATCCGGCGTAAAAAAAGGATCAGGCAGAAAGAAAACGGAGCCGGCAGACAAAAACGGATCCGGCGGACAAAAACGGAGCCGGAAAAAAAACGGATCCTGAGGAAAAAAAACGGATCCTGCAGAAAAAAACGGATCTGGCGGAAAAAAAACGGATCCAGCCGACAAAAACGGATCCGGCAGAAAAATAAAACCGATCCGGCGGGAAAAAAAAGGATCGGCGGAAAAAAAACAGATCCTGCGTCTAGAGGCTACAGCCGTCGGCATTACCATTGCACCACAAGCTCAAGTGATCCCAGGTAGGGTTGAGCGAAACGGGTCGAACATTTTCAAAAGTCGCCGACTTTTGGCTAAGTCGGGGTTTCATGAAACCCGATCCGACCCCTGTGCGGGGTCGGCCATGCGGTACGCGACTTTCGCGCCAAAGTCGCGTTTCAATGACGCGAAAAGCGCCATTTCTCAGCCAATGAAGGTAAACGCAGAGTGTGGGCAGCGTGATGACATAGGTCCTGGTCCCCACCATCTTAGAGAAGGGCATTGCAGTGATTGGCTTGCTGTCTGCGACGTCACAGGGGCTATAAAGAGGCGTTCCCGCCGACCGCCATCTTACTGCTGCTGATCTGAGCTTAGGGAGAGGTTGCTGCCGCTTTGTCAGAAGCAGGGATAGCGTTAGGCAGGGTCCATTAACCACAAAACCGCTTGTGCTGCAGCGATTTGCACTGTCCAACACCACCCTCGGTGTGCAGGGACAGTGGAAGTTTTTTTTTTTTTTTTTTTCCCCTCAGCGCTGTAGCTCATTGGGCTGCCCTAGAAGGCTCCCTGATAGCTGCATTGCTGTGTGTACGCCGCTGTGCAAACCAACTGCTTTTTTCAAAGCACAAATCCTCTTGTTCCTTCCTTTCTGCACAGCTATCTTTTTTGTTTGTCCACACTTTTTATTTCATTTGTGCATCAGTCCACTCCTTATTGCTGCCTGCCATACCTGGCTGAGATTACTGCAGGCAGGGAGATAGTAGCTGCCTGCCATACCTGGCTGAGATTACTGCAGGCAGGGAGATAGTAATTGTAGGACATTCCCTGTTTTTTTTTTTTTTTTTTTTTTGGTGGGAGATTAAGATTGGCAATTTGGCATTTCTGCTAGAGTGCCATCCCTGTGTGTGCCATCTCTCTCACATAGTGGGCCATAGAAAGCCTTTTCATTTTTCTGTATTTTTTTTTGTGGGGTGTATAAATTCTCCCTGATAAAAATACAGTGGGAGATTAATATTGGCCTTTGGGCTTGTGTGCCAGTCCTGAGTGTGCCATCTCTCTCACAAATAGTGGGCCATAGAAAGCCTATTTATTTTTTTTTTTGGTTTTATAAATTCTCCCTGAAAAAAAGGGAGATTAATATTGGCCTCTGGGCTTGTGTGCCAGTCCTGAGCGTGCCATCTGTGCCAGCCCTGAGCGTGCCATCTCTCTCACAAATAGTGGGCCATAGAAAGCCTATTTAATTTTTTTTTTTGTTTTATAAATTTTCCCTGAAAAAAGGGAGATTAATATTGGCCTCTGGGCTTGTGTGCCAGTTGTGAGCGTGCCATCTGTGCCAGTCCTGAGCGTGCCATCTCTCTCACAAATAGTGGGCCATAGAAAGCCTATTTAAATATTTTTTTGGTTTTATAAATTCTCCCAGAAAAAAAGGGAGATTAATATTGGCCTCTGGGCTTGTGTGCCAGTCCTGAGCGTGCCATCTGTGCCAGCCAGCCCTGAGCGTGCCATCTCTCTCACAAATAGTGGGCCATAGAAAGCCTATTTAATTTTTTTTTTTGTTTTATCAATTTTCCCTGAAAAAAGGGAGATTAATATTGGCCTCTGGGCTTGTGTGCCAGTTGTGAGCGTGCCATCTGTGCCAGTCCTGAGCGTGCCATCTCTCTCACAAATAGTGGGCCATAGAAAGCCTATTTAAATATTTTTTTGGTTTTATAAATTCTCCCAGAAAAAAAGGGAGATTAATATTGGCCTCTGGGCTTGTGTGCCAGTCCTGAGCGTGCCATCTGTGCCAGCCAGCCCTGAGCGTGCCATCTCTCTCACAAATAGTGGGCCATAGAAAGCCTATTTAATTTTTTTTTTTGTTTTATCAATTTTCCCTGAAAAAAGGGAGATTAATATTGGCCTCTGGGCTTGTGTGCCAGTTGTGAGCGTGCCATCTGTGCCAGTCCTGAGCGTGCCATCTCTCTCACAAATAGTGGGCCATAGAAAGCCTATTTAAATATTTTTTTGGTTTTATAAATTCTCCCAGAAAAAAAGGGAGATTAATATTGGCCTCTGGGCTTCTGTGCCAGTCCTGAGCGTGCCATCTGTGCCAGTCCTGAGCGTCCCATCTCTCTCACAAATAGTGGGCCATAGAAAGCCTATTTTATTTTTTTTTTGGGTTTTAGAAATTCTCCCTGAAAAAAGGGAGATTAATATTGGCCTCTGGGCTTGTGTGCCAGTTGTGAGCGTGCCATCTGTGCCAGTCCTGAGCGTGCCATCTCTCTCACAAATAGTGGGCCATAGAAAGCCTATTTAAATATTTTTTTGGTTTTATAAATTCTCCCAGAAAAAAAGGGAGATTAATATTGGCCTCTGGGCTTCTGTGCCAGTCCTGAGCGTGCCATCTGTGCCAGTCCTGAGCGTCCCATCTCTCTCACAAATAGTGGGCCATAGAAAGCCTATTTTATTTTTTTTTTGGGTTTCAGAAATTCTCCCTGGAAAAAAAAAGGGAGATTAATATTGCCCTTTGGGCTTGTGTGCCAGTACTAAGCGTTCCATCTCTCTCTCTCTCTCAGTCAGTGGGCCATAGAACGCATATTTTTGGTTTTATTTGTTTTCTAAATTCTCCCTGAAAAAATCATTTTATTTTATTTGGTTTCTAAATTCTTCCTGATAAAATCATATTTTTTTTATTATTTTTATTTCTAAAGTCTCCCTGAAAAAAAAAAAAAAAAAACAACCAAAAAAACAGTGGGAGATTAATATTGGCCTTTCTGCTTGTGTGCCAGTCTTGACTCCTGGGTGTGCCATCTCTCTCTCTCTCTCTCTCTCTCTCTCTCTCTCTCCAATTGTGGTCCATAGAAAGCCTATATTTTTTTTCCTTGATTTGGGTTCTAAAATCTACCAGAGAAAATAACTACATCAATCATTGGTAGAAAAATATTGGCCTCTGGGTTTGTGTGCCACTCCTGACTCCTGTGTGCGTCATCTCTCAGTCAGTGGGCCATAGAACGCCTATTTTTGGTTTTATTTGTTTTCTAAATTCTCCCTGAAAAAATCATTTTATTTTATTTGGTTTCTAAATTCTTCCTGATAAAATCATATTTTTTTTATTATTTTTTTTTCTAAAGTCTCCCTGAAAAAAAAAAAAAAAAACAGTGGGAGATTAATATTGGCCTTTCTGCTTGTGTGCCAGTCTTGACTCCTGGGTGCGTCATCTCTCAGTCAGTGGGCCATAGAACGCCTATTTTTGGTTTTATTTGTTTTATAAATTCTCCCTGAAAAAATCATTTTATTTTATTTGGTTTCTAAATTCTTCCTGATAAAATCATATTTTTTTTATTATTTTTTTTTCTAAAGTCTCCCTGAAAAAAAAAAAAAAAAAACAACCAAAAAAAACAGTGGGAGATTAATATTGGCCTTTCTGCTTGTGTGCCAGTCTTGACTCCTGGGTGCGTCATCTCTCAGTCAGTGGGCCATAGAACGCCTATTTTTGGTTTTATTTGTTTTATAAATTCTCCCTGAAAAAATCATTTTATTTTATTTGGTTTCTAAATTCTTCCTGATAAAATCATATTTTTTTTATTATTTTTTTTTCTAAAGTCTCCCTGAAAAAAAAAAAAAAAAAAACAACCAAAAAAAACAGTGGGAGATTAATATTGGCCTTTCTGCTTGTGTGCCAGTCTTGACTCCTGGGTGTGCCATCTCTCTCTCTCTCTCTCTCTCTCTCTCTCTCTCTCTCTCTCTCCAATTGTGGTCCATAGAAAGCCTATATTTTTTTTCCTTGATTTGGGTTCTAAAATCTACCAGAGAAAATAACTACATCAATCATTGGTAGAAAAATATTGGCCTCTGGGTTTGTGTGCCACTCCTGACTCCTGTGTGCGTCATCTCTCAGTCAGTGGGCCATAGAACGCCTATTTTTGTTTTTATTTGTTTTATAAATTCTCCCTGAAAAAATCATTTTATTTTATTTGGTTTCTAAATTCTTCCTGATAAAATCATATTTTTTTTATTATTTTTTTTTCTAAAGTCTCCCTGAAAAAAAAAAAAAAAAAAAAAAAAAAAAAAAAAACAGTGGGAGATTAATATTGGCCTTTCTGCTTGTGTGCCAGTCTTGACTCCTGGGTGTGCCATCTCTCTCTCTCTCTCTCTCCAATTGTGGTCCATAGAAAGCCTACATTTTTTTTCCTTGATTTGGGTTCCAAAATCTACCAGAGAAAATAACTCCATCAATCATTGGTAGAAAAATATTGGCCTCTGGGCTTGTGTGCCACTCCTGATTCCTGTGTGCGTCATCTCTCACTCAGTGGCCCATAGAAAGCATATAGTTTGTTACATTTGTTTTCTAAATTCTCCCTGCAAAAATCTATTTTTTTTTTTTTGGGGGGTTTCTAAAGTGTTCCTGAAAAAAATAAAAATAAAAAAAAAATAATAGTGTGACATTAATATTAACATTTGTGCTTCAGTGACAGTCCTGCGTGTGGGGCATCTCTCTAATTTGCAGCCACCAAAAAAAGAGTGTGTAACATTGGGCCTGATTTTCGCTGTGGTCTCACCAACCTGTAAAGGGGTAGCTAAATCATACTGAAGTTATAGCTCACCGTGTAAGTTGTGTGACTGCAACAAATAACGTTAGTTTGGTTACGTTTTTAAAACAATGAGGAAGTCTAGTGGAAGAGGTCGTGGCCGGGGGCGTTCATTGTCAGCTGGTAATGAGGGTAGTGGTAGTGGTGGAGCATCAGGTGGTCGTGGGGGAAAAAATATTGCACCTAAGTCTGGAGCTGTGGAGCCAGGTTCGTCGTCCGGCTACACAAGGCCTCGAACGCTCCCTTTTCTGGGATTAGGAAAACCGCTTTTAAAGCCGGAGCAGCAAGAGCAAGTTTTGGCTTATCTTGCTGACTCAGCCTCTAGCTCTTTTGCCTCATCTCGTGAAACTGGTAAAAGTAAAAGCAGCGCGTCGTTAGTGGATGTTCACGGTCAGGGACAAGTCACTTCCTTGTCCTCTTCAGCAAAAACAACAACAGAGAAGAATGCAGCAGGCGACACAACGGGTTACTCCATGGAGCTCTTTACACATACCGTCCCTGGCTTAGAAAGTGAAGCAGTTAACAGTCCATGCCCATTACAAATTGAATCTGACATGGAGTGCACTGACGCACAGCCACAGCCAGACTACTATGCTGGTCCTTTGACTCAGACCACAACATTGCCCTCGCAGGGTGCTGATCAAGAATCAGACCCTGATGAGACTATGTTGCCCCATCACGAACGCTATACCACCGAACGACACGGTGACACAGACGAAGTTGCGCAGGAGGTACAAGAAGAGTTATTAGATGACCCAGTTCTTGACCCCGATTGGCAGCCATTGGGGGAACAGGGTGCAGGCGGCAGCAGTTCTGAAGCAGAGGAGGAGGAGGGGCCGCAGCAGGCATCAACATCGCCACAGGTTCCATCTGCCGGGCCCGTATCTTGCCCAAAACGCGTGGCAAAGCCAAAACCTGGTGGAGGACAGCATGGCCATCCGGTTAAAGCTCAGTCTGCAATGCCTGAAAAGGTATCCGATGCTAGAAAGAGTGCAGTCTGGCATTTTTTTAAACAACATCCAATTGATCAGCGCAAAGTCATCTGTCAAAAATGTTCTACTTCCTTAAGCAGAGGTCAGAATCTGAAAAGTCTCAATACTAGTTGCATGCATAGACATTTAACCACCATGCATTTGAAAGCTTGGACTAACTACCAAACGTCCCTTAAGGTTGTTGCACCCTCGGCCAATGAAGCTAGTCATCAACGCAACATCCCTTCCGGCAGTGTAGGACCACCATTTAGCGCACCACCTGCTGTATCTGTGCAGGTATCTTTGCCAGGCCAAAGCAGTCAGGGTCAGGGAATCACCAGTTTCGTAGTAGGAAACACTGCATCTAGGGCACCGGCGGCAACAATACCATCTCCCACCGTCTCTCAGTCTGCCATGTCCACCGGCACCCCCGCTAGTTCCACGATCTCCAGCTCTCCAGTCCAGCTCACCCTACATGAGACTATGGTTAGAAAAAGGAAATACTTAGCCTCGCATCCGCGTACACAGGGTTTGAACGCCCACATAGCTAGACTAATCTCGTTAGAGATGATGCCCTACCGGTTAGTTGAAAGCGAAGCTTTCAAAGACCTGATGGACTACGCTGTACCACGCTACGAGCTACCCAGTCGACACTTTTTTTCCAGAAAAGCCATCCCAGCCCTCCACCAGCATGTTAAAGAGCGCATCGTCCATGCACTCAGGCAATCTGTGAGCACAAAGGTGCACCTGACAACAGATGCATGGACCAGTAGGCATGGCCAGGGACGTTACGTGTCCATCACGGCACACTGGGTAAATGTGGTGGATTCAGGGTCCACAGGGGACAGCAAGTTTGGGACAGTTCTGCCTAGCCCACGGTCTAGTAAACAGTTGTCTGTAGCCGTTCGCACCCCCTCCTCCTCCTCCTCCTCGTCCTCCTGCAGAAGCAAGAGCTCGTCCACAGACCGCAGTCGCACAAACACTCCATCCGCACCTGCCACTGTTGCACACCAGGTCTCCCATTATGGGGCAGCTACTGGCATACGTCAGCAGGCTGTATTGGCTATGAAGTGTTTGGGCGACAATAGACACACCGCGGAAGTTCTGTCCGAGTTCTTGCAGCAAGAAACGCAGTCGTGGCTGGGCACTGTAGATCTTGAGGCAGGCAAGGTAGTGAGTGATAACGGAAGGAATTTCATGGCTGCCATCTCCCTTTCCCAACTGAAACACATTCCTTGCCTGGCTCACACCTTAAACCTGGTGGTGCAGTGCTTCCTGAAAAGTTATCCGGGGTTATCCGACCTGCTCCTCAAAGTGCGTGGACTTTGCGCACATATCCGCCCTTCGCCTGTACACTCCAGCCGTATGCAGACCTATCAGCGTTCTTTGAACCTTCCCCAGCATCGCCTAATCATAGACGTTGCAACAAGGTGGAACTCAACACTGCACATGCTTCAGAGACTGTGCGAACAGAGGCGGGCTGTTATGTTTTTGTGGGAGGATACACATACACGGGCAGGCAGTAGGATGGCAGACATGGAGTTGTCAGGTGTGCAGTGGTCGAAGATTCAAGACATGTGTCAAGTCCTTCAGTGTTTTGAGGAATGCACACGGCTGGTTAGTGCAGACAACGCCATAATAAGCATGAGCATCCCCCTAATGCGTCTGCTGATGCAAAGTTTGACGCACATAAAGGATCAGGCGTCTGCACCAGAGGAAGAGGAAAGCCTTGATGACAGTCAGCGATTGTCTGGTCAGGGCAGTGTACATGACGAGGTACCGGGCGAAGAGGAGGTGGAGGATGAGGAGGATGATGGGGATGAGTATATTTTTAATGAGGAAGCTTTCCCGGGGGCACGGGAAATTGGTGGCGTGGCAAGGCCGGGTTCTGGTTTTTTGAGGGACACAAGTGACGTAGATTTGCCTGCAACTGCCCCTCAACCAAGCACAACCGCAGATTTGACAACGGGAACTTTGGCCCACATGGCGGATTATGCCTTGCGTATCCTCAAAAGGGACACACGCATTACAAAAATGATGAACGATGACGATTACTGGTTGGCCTGCCTCCTTGATCCTCGCTATAAAGGCAAATTGCAAAATATTATGCCACATGAGAACTTGGAACTAATATTAGCAACAAAACAATCAACTCTTGTTGACCGTTTGCTTCTGGCATTCCCTGCACACAGCGCCCGTGATCGTTCTCACACGAGCTCCAGGGGCCAGCAGACCAGAGGTGTTAGAGGGGCAGAAATCAGAAGTGGCGTTGGACAGAGGGGTTTTCTGACCAGGTTGTGGAGTGATTTTTCTATGACCGCAGACAGGACAGGTACTGCAGCATCAATTCAAAGTGACAGGAGACAACATTTGTCCAGTATGGTTACAAACTATTTTTCATCCCTTATCGACGTTCTCCCTCAACCGTCATTCCCATTTGATTACTGGGCATCCAAATTAGACACCTGGCCAGAATTGGCAGAATATGCATTGCAGGAGCTTGCTTGCCCGGCAGCTAGTGTCCTATCAGAAAGAGTATTCAGTGCTGCAGGTTCAATACTAACAGAAAAAAGGACTCGTCTGGCTACCCAAAATGTAGATGATCTAACCTTCATTAAAATGAACCACAACTGGATTTCAAAATCTTTTGCCCCACCCTGCCCGGCTGACACCTAGCTTTCCTATGAAAAGGTCTTGCCTGTGGACTATTCTGAATGACTTTTCCAATCTCGTAATTTTCTTCACCTGATTGTCCAGCATACGACATGTTTCCACCTCACGAAATGGCCAAACTCCCCACACGGGGCCGTGCTATCGCCACTTTGCGCTTGGACCCTTGAGAGTGCTGTTTGTCTGAAGAGGTGGGTGTGGCCGCTTTTGGTCGACGGCACTGCCACTGGGTCCCTCATAGTACAATAAAGTGTCTCTGGCGGTGGTGGTGCGCACCCAACGTCAGACACACCGTTGTAATATGAGGGGCCCTGTGCCTGTACCGCCGGCCACAAGACAGTTCCCCCCCCCAGCTCAAACAGTGCTCTACCACTAGCAAAATTATCTCTCACAGCTTCACCAATGTGTAGTCTAGCCGCTGACATCCTTCAATGCCTGGCACTGACAATACCATTGTTTTGACATTTTTGTTATGTTAGGCCTTCGAAGCCTGTCTGCGGTCCCTTCTTTCTACAACTACTACACTGACCAGGCCACTGCTGGCCGTGTTACCCTGGAACCAATTTAAAAGTGCCTACAGTCAGCCCAATTTTGTTATGTTAGGCCTTCGAAGACTGTCTGCCGTCACTCCTTCCACTAGACTTCCACTGACCATACACTGCTGCCCATGTACCCCTGGAACCAATTTAAAGTGCCTACAGCCAGCCCAATTTTGTTATGTTAGGCCTTCGAAGCCTGTCTGCGGTCACTCCTTCCACTAGACTTCCACTGACCAGACCACTGCTGCCCGTGTACCCCTGGAACCAATTTAAAAGTGCCTACAGCCAGCCCAAGTTTGTTATGTTAGGCCTTGGAAGCCTGTCTGCGGTCACTCCTTCCACTAGACTTCCACTGACCAGACCACTGCTGCCCGTGTACCCCTGGAACCAATTTAAAAGTGCCTACAGCCAGCCCAAGTTTGTTATGTTAGGCCTTCTAAGCCTGTCTGCGGTCCATTCTTTCAACTACTACTACACTGACCAGGTCACTGCTGCCCGTGTACCCCTGGAACCAATTTAAAATTGCCTACAGCCAGCCCATTTTTTTTATTTTAGGCCTTCGATGCCTGTCTGCGGTCCATTCTTTCAACTACTACTACACTGACCAGGTCACTGCTGTCCGTGTACCCCTGGAACCAATTTAAAATTGCCTACAGCCATGTGTTATTATTTTAGGCCTTCGATGCCTGTCTGCGGTCACTCCTTCCACTAGGCCTCCACTGACCACACCACTGCTGTCCGTGTACCCCTGGAACCAATTTAAAATTGCCTACAGCCAGCCCAATTTTTTTATTTTAGGCCTTCGATGCCTGTCTGCGGTCCATTCTTTCAACTACTACTACACTGACCAGGTCACTGCTGTCCGTGTACCCCTGTAACCAATTTAAAATTGCCTACAGCCATGTGTTATTATTTTAGGCATTCGATGCCTGTCTGCGGTCCATTTTTTCAACTACTACTACACTGACCAGGTCACTGCTGCCCGTGTACCCCTGGAACCAATTTAAAATTGCCTACAGCCATGTGTTATTATTTTAGGCCTTCGATGCCTGTCTGCGGTCACTCCTTCCACTAGGCCTCCACTGACCACACCACTGCTGCCCGTGTACCCCTGGAACCAATTTAAAATTGCCTACAGCCAGCCCAATTTTTTTATTTTAGGCCTTCGATGCCTGTCTGCGGTCCATTCTTTCAACTACTACTACACTGACCAGGTCACTGCTGCCCGTGTACCCCTGGAACCAATTTAAAATTGCCTACAGCCATGTGTTATTATTTTAGGCCTTCGATGCCTGTCTGCGGTCACTCCTTCCACTAGGCCTCCACTGACCACACCACTGCTGCCCGTGTACCCCTGGAACCAATTTAAAATTGCCTACAGCCAGCCCAATTTTTTTATTTTAGGCCTTCGATGCCTGTCTGCGGTCCATTCTTTCAACTACTACTACACTGACCAGGTCACTGCTGTCCGTGTACCCCTGGAACCAATTTAAAATTGCCTACAGCCATGTGTTATTATTTTAGGCCTTCGATGCCTGTCTGCGGTCACTCCTTCCACTAGGCCTCCACTGACCACACCACTGCTGTCCGTGTACCCCTGGAACCAATTTAAAATTGCCTACAGCCATGTGTTATTATTTTAGGCCTTCGATGCCTGTCTGCGGTCACTCCTTCCACTAGGCCTCCACTGACCACACCACTGCTGTCCGTGTACCCCTGGAACCAATTTAAAATTGCCTACAGCCAGCCCAATTTTTTTATTTTAGGCCTTCGATGCCTGTCTGCGGTCCATTCTTTCAACTACTACTACACTGACCAGGTCACTGCTGTCCGTGTACCCCTGTAACCAATTTAAAATTGCCTACAGCCATGTGTTATTATTTTAGGCATTCGATGCCTGTCTGCGGTCCATTTTTTCAACTACTACTACACTGACCAGGTCACTGCTGCCCGTGTACCCCTGGAACCAATTTAAAATTGCCTACAGCCATGTGTTATTATTTTAGGCCTTCGATGCCTGTCTGCGGTCACTCCTTCCACTAGGCCTCCACTGACCACACCACTGCTGCCCGTGTACCCCTGGAACCAATTTAAAATTGCCTACAGCCAGCCCAATTTTTTTATTTTAGGCCTTCGATGCCTGTCTGCGGTCCATTCTTTCAACTACTACTACACTGACCAGGTCACTGCTGCCCGTGTACCCCTGGAACCAATTTAAAATTGCCTACAGCCATGTGTTATTATTTTAGGCCTTCGATGCCTGTCTGCGGTCACTCCTTCCACTAGGCCTCCACTGACCACACCACTGCTGTCCGTGTACCCCTGGAACCAATTTAAAATTGCCTACAGCCATGTGTTATTATTTTAGGCCTTCGATGCCTGTCTGCGGTCCATTCTTTCAACTACTACTACACTGACCAGGGCACTGCTGGCCGTGTACCCCTGGAACCAACATCAGAAAATATAAAAATAAGTATTTTGCTTATAAAAAAGAAAATACTGGTGAGATATCAAATGCAGACATTTTAACATTAAAAACAAACACACAACTCTAATCTGGTACAGTACTAAAAATGGCCACCAGCTACAATTACTTTCTCCTGCAAGTAGTTAACTGAAAGTTTTTTTAAATTGAAAACACACATATGGCATCCACCGAGTGTTGTCCTGTCGCGTCTTCTTTATATTATTGCCGAGAAGATGCAAAATAATGAAAATAATAAAATCATTAATTACCAAAATAATAGAGAAAGTCAACACCACATTGCAAATAAACATTCATTCCAAATAAAGAAGCAGGGCGCGTCCGAGGGTGAGTATATACCTAATAAGAATATAATCACCCTCGGACGCGCAATGCTTATTTCCAACAGCCTTCCTTCCTAAGAATCAGCCCTTCCGTCGTGTAGAGAGACGTTGTGTTACACTCCAAGGTGTTCCCCAGGTTGCCTTTCCTGAGCTTCGATCTTCCGGCTCTCGTTTAGTAGTTCTTGGAAACTACTCTGCATTAGGCCTTCAAATTGGGTATGGGGTGTAGAGAGATGGTGTGTTCCACTCCAAGGTGTTCCCCAGGTTGCCTTTCCTGAGCTTCGATCTTCCGGCTCTCGTTTAGTAGTTGTTGGAAACTACGCTGCATTAGGCCTTCAAATTGGGTATGGGGTGTAGCGAGAGGGTGTGTTACACTCCAAGGTGTTCCCCAGGTTGCCTTTCCTGAGCTTCGATCTTCCGGCTCTCGTTTAGTAGTTCTTGGAAACTACACTGCATTAGGCCTTCAAATTGGGTATGGGGTGTAGAGAGAGGGTGTGTTACACTCCAAGGTGTTCCCCAGGTTGCCTTTCCTGAGCTTCGATATTCCGGCTCTCGTTTAGTAGTTGTCGGAAACTACGCTGCATTAGGCCTACAAATTGGGTATGGGGCGTAGAGAGAGGGTGTGTTACACTCCAAGGTGTTCCCCAGGTTGCCTTTCCTGAGCTTCGATATTCCGGCTCTCGTTTAGTAGTTGTCGGAAACTACGCTGCATTAGGCCTACAAATTGGGTATGGGGTGTAGAGAGAGGGTGTGTTACACTCCAAGGTGTTCCCCAGGTTGCCTTTCCTGAGCTTCGATCTTCATGCTCTCGTTTAGTAGTTGTCGGAAACTACGCTGCATTAGGCCTACAAATTGGGTATGGGGTGTAGAGAGAGGGTTTGTTACACTCCAAGGTGTTCCCCAGGTTGCCTTTCCTGAGCTTCGATCTTCCGGCTCTCGTTTAGTAGTTGTTGGAAACTACGCTGCATTAGGCCTTCAAATTGGGTATGGGGTGTAGCGAGAGGGTGTGTTACACTCCAAGGTGTTCCCCAGGTTGCCTTTCCTGAGCTTCGATCTTCCGGCTCTCGTTTAGTAGTTCTTGGAAACTACACTGCATTAGGCCTTCAAATTGGGTATGGGGTGTAGAGAGAGGGTGTGTTACACTCTAAGGTGTTCCCCAGGTTTCCTTGCCATTGCTTCGGTCTTCCGACTCTCGTTTAGTAGTTGTAGAAAAGTACACTGCATTAGGCCATACAAAATGGGTATGGGGTGGAGAGAGATGGTGTGTTACACTCCAAGGTGTTCCCCAGGTTGCCTTTCCTGAGCTTCTATCTTCAGGCTCTCATTAAATTGTGGTTAAATGGAACAACTGCATTTGGCGTACTAGTTGGTTTGGGGCCTACTATCGGTGTCTGCCACTCCTTGCTGTTCTCCTCCACTGAACAAAGCTGTGCCGCCTGTTTACTACGGTTGCCAATTTTGAACTGCATTTCGACTACTTACTGATTTGGCCCTACTCTCTGTGTCAGCCTCTCATTCCAGTTGTCCTCCACTGCAATGCCCCCTGGTTATTCCTGTGTTACCAATTTTGAACTGCATTTAGCCCACTTTCTTCTTTGGGCCTATATCTGTGTTTCCACTTCATCGTGCCCATTGCCCAGCCAGTGATAGATGAGTCTGCTGGTACATTGACCCATAACGCAACATTCCCCGTGCACGCTACACAACAACATTGTGACCCTGCTGAAAGTCAGGTTGCTCTTCCCGCATACCATACCACCTTACACGGGGACAAAGAGGAAGGTGCAGATGAAAGTGCAGGTTCCTTCATCAGGTGGGGGGAGGAATACTAGTTGGCGACGTCACTGGCACAGGGCCTCTCATAGTACGCAAAAGTGTTGCTGCCGGTGGGAGGCGCCCCCGCCGTGCAAACACACCGCTGTACTTTGAGGGGCCCTGTGCCAGTGCCAATGCCAACGAGTGGGCCCCCCCTGCTTGCTCAGGTTCACAGCACTTGCAAAGTTGAAATACTTACCTCTCCCTGCTCCACTGCCGTGACGTGGTCCAGATTTCCTGGGCCCACTAATTACTTGAACCAGCCCTACCCCACACAACTTTAGCCAAATGACCCCCAATTTCAAATGCCTTCCAATTATTATAAGGTAAATTACGCTTGACAAGCTTCATTAAGAAGAATGGATGGTTTTGACATTAAAATGGCCACTCTAGGTGTTTTCCTGGCCCCCACTCACTGCCGACTATGCTGCCCCATTGACTTGCATTGGGTTTCGTGTTTCGGTCGATCCCGACTTTACGTCATAATCGGCCGATTTCACTCGACCCGACTTTGGACATAGTCGGGTTTCGCAAAACCCGGCTCGACTCTAAAAAGGTCAAGGTCGCTCAACTCTAATCCCAGGTACTAATTTTAGCTAATTTTACTAATTTTACTAATTTCATGTATCAGAATCAAGTATCAGACTCAGGTATCGGAGTCAAGTATCAGAGTCAAGTATCAGAGTCAAGTATCAGAGTCAGGTATCAAAGTCAAGTATCAGAGTCAGGTATCAGAGTCAGGTATCAAAGTCAAGTATCAGAGTCAGGTATCAGAGTCAGGTATCAAAGTCAAGTATCAGAGCCAAGTATCAGAGTCAAGTATCAGAGTCAGGTATCAGAGTCAAGTATCAGAATCAGGTATCAAAGTCAAGTATCAGAGTCAGGTATCAAAGTCAAGTATCAGAGTCAAGTATCAGAGTCAAGTATCAGAATGAGGTATCAGAGTATTTCTGATGTTTGACTTTGATTTGTGACTTTGATATGTGAAAGTCAGGTATCAGAATCAAGTATCAGAATGAGGTATCAGACAGAGCATTTCTGATGTTATTTCTGATGTTTGACTTTGATTTGTGACCATGTGTGAAAGTCAGGTATAAGAGTCAAGTATCAGAATGAGGTATCAGACAGAGTATTTCTGATGTTTGACTTTGATTTGTGACCATGTCCTAAAATGAACACCGTACACATGGGTTAACTTCACCCTGCGTGAAGGAAGCGATCCTGTTGCGTCACAGGACCGCAGTACTGCACATAAAGCGCGAGCAAGAAGTCAGCGGACTCAACCCCTACACAGGATTGAAGTCCGATTAGACACTTGCTGGCACAACACCGCAACTGGGTGTGTCAGAGGAATATAAATAATAATATAAAGGCACAAGAGTGCGTGCGGTGCCGCACTGACGGATGCCACTAACCACCCAGGCTTGGGTCAGGAAAGCGTAGAGCAAGCGCACGGCGCCGTACTGGCGGACACAGCAACTGGTAGCTGAAATGTGTGTTTCGTGCTGTTGGATAAGTCGGGCGCTAGATAGCAAACATACACCTTCCGCGAACAGACATTCAATAGGGAGGGTTATTTAAAGAGCGACTTTCACTCACAACACACACACATATTCACAAGACAATACTAGCGCATGGCCGTGCGGCCATGCGAGGCTTAAATAGCTGCAGCATGTTTAGGACCTTCCAAAGAAGGACCAATGGAGTGCTGCAGCACCTGAACATGTGACCCTGGATCTCCACTGAGAGATCTCGCCCTGGGCATGCTCAGAGTGCAAAGCAGGATTTAGTCCTAGCAGCTACAAGGACCTTAGCTGCAGTATCTGATCATGTGACCCTCGATCTCCACTGAGAGATCTTACTCTGGGCATGCTCAGAATGTAAAAAGCAGGACTTAGCCCCAGAAACGTCCGCTCGCCGCTGCCCAGCACTGACTTCAATGGGAGAAGCAGGAAACACAGCAGTAACTCTAAGCACAGAGTCAGACTGAGTGAGACGCTGGGATCGACGTCTCTGCTTAGCAAGCTCTACTGCGGCAGGAGAAGAATGGGAGACCGCAGCCCAAGATTCCCCCTGTGCAGAGGCAGGAACTCGACCCCTAACATTACCCCCCCTCCTAGGGCCCCCCCCTCCTTGGGCCTCGCTACGTTCGAAGGCAGCAATGAGCTGCGGAGCCCGAATGTGCTCAGCAGGCTCCCAGGACCTGTCCTCAGGGCCATAACCCTTCCAATCCACCAAATAGAATTTTTTACCACGTACCACCTTGTACCCCAAAATAGCGTTCACCTCGTAATCATCCGTAGACGAACCCGATGTCCCGGCAGATGACTCAGAAAACCGGGACATGTATACGGGCTTAAGGAGGGACACATGAAAGGTGTCGGTGATACCAAGGCGTGGAGGAAGGGCCAGATGGTAGACCACAGGATTAACCTGTTCGAGGACCTTGAAGGGACCCAAGTAGCGAGGTGCAAACTTAGTGGACTCTACATGCAGCCTGATGTTACGGGCGGAGAGCCACACTAAATCGCCAGGAGCAAAGGTCGGGGCAGGGCGCCGATGTGCATTGGCGGAGGACCTCATTCTCTCCTTTGAGGCCCGAATGGCATCCTGAGTGCGGTCCCAAATGTCCCGTGCCTCCACTGCCCAGTCTGCCACCCTGGAGTCAGCAGAGGACACGGGCATAGGCACAGGAACCCGCGGATGCTGGCCGTAATTAAGGAGGAAAGGTGTCTGACCAGTGGAGTCGGCTACAGCGTTATTAAGGGCGAACTCTGCCCATGGTAATAAAGATGCCCAGTCATCCTGCCTGGCAGAAACAAAATGTCGTAGATATGTGACCAGAGTCTGATTGGCCCTCTCTACCAACCCATTTGTCTCGGGATGATATGCGGAAGAGAGATTTAACTCAATGCTGAGAAGACGACAAAGCTCTCTCCAGAACCGAGACGCAAACTGGGGACCCCGGTCACTGACAATTTTGTCTGGCATGCCGTGTAGGCGGAAGATGTGTCTTATGAACAACACTGCCAAGGCCCGTGCAGAAGGCAACCGTGGGAGCGGCACCAAATGCACCATCTTCGAGAAATGATCGGTAATAACCCAAATGACGGTACAGCCGCGAGACTTGGGCAAACCCACTACAAAGTCCATCCCGACCATCTCCCAGGGCCTGTCTGCCACCGGCAAGGGATAGAGTAACCCAGATGGCCGTTGTCGAGGAGACTTATTTTTGGCGCATGAGACACACGCCAGAACGTAATCTCTGACATCTCGGAGCATATGCGGCCACCAGTACGTCCTCGCCAGCAGCTCAGATGTCCTTTTTGTCCCAAAGTGTCCACCCACCCTGGAGGAATGAGCCCAAGAGAGAACCTCCGGTCGCAAATTTATGGGCACAAAAGTCTTGCCCGGAGGCACAGACTCAAGCGACACCGGAGCCACGGTTCTCAAGCTCTCAGAAGGAACAATAAGCCGAGGCTCTCCTTCCTCCTCCTCCGATGACACAACAGAGCGAGAAAGGGCATCAGCTCGAATGTTCTTCTCCCCAGCGAGATAATGGAGGGTGAAGTGGAATCGGGAGAAGAATAAGGACCATCTGGCCTGGCGAGAATTTAGCCGCTGGGCTGTTTGCAAATATAGCAAATTTTTGTGGTCTGTGAAAACTTGAAAGGGAAAACGAGCCCCCTCCAAGAGATGTCTCCACTCTGAGAAAGCCAATTTCATCGCTAGCAACTCCCTGTCCCCGATGGAATAATTCCTCTCCGCTGGTGTAAAGGTCTTGGAGAAGAAGAAACACGGATGCTTCCGACCTTGAGCATCCTTTTGGAAGAGGACTGCTCCAGCACCAACGGAAGAGACATCCACCTCCATTATAAACGGCTTATCGACATTGGGACGATGTAGGATGGGAGCGCTAGCAAAATGAGACTTAGTAGAAGAAAAGGCCCTGGAGACCTCTTCAGACCACACTTTGGGATTTGCTCCCTTCTTGGTGAGGGCTACCAAGGGAGCTACCAGAGTTGAGAAGTGGGGAATGAACTGGCGGTAATAATTAATGAACCCCATAAAGCGCTGCACCGCCTTAAGAGAATGGGGCTCTTGCCAGTCCATCACAGCCTGTAGTTTGGCAGGATCCATAGCCAATCCCTGGGCGGAGATGATATAGCCCAGGAACGGTAAAGACTCCTGCTCAAACATACACTTCTCCAACTTTGCATAAAGAGAGTTTGCCCGTAGGAGGTCGAAGACTCTGCCAACATCTCTCCGGTGGGAGTCAATATCTGGAGAAAAGATGAGAATATCATCCAGATAGACTACAACCGAGGTGGAAAGCATATCCCGGAAGATGTCGTTGACAAAGTCTTGGAAAACGGCTGGGGCATTACAGAGCCCGAAGGGCATCACCAGATACTCATAGTGCCCATCTCTGGTGTTAAACGCCGTTTTCCATTCGTCCCCCTCACGGATGCGAATCAGGTTGTAAGCACCCCGCAGATCTAGTTTGGTAAACACCCTTGCTCCCCGAAGCCTATCGAAAAGCTCAGATATCAAGGGCAAAGGATACTTGTTCTTAACGGTGATAGCGTTAAGACCCCTGTAGTCTATGCATGGACGTAGTTCCCCATTCTTCTTCTGCACGAAAAAGAACCCTGCCCCAGCAGGTGACACTGACTTCCTGATGAACCCTCTTGCCAGATTCTCTTGAATGTACTGAGACATTGCCTCCGTCTCCGGGAGAGATAATGGATAGACTCGACCCCGGGGAGGCTCAGCACCAGGCAAGAGATCAATAGGACAGTCATAGGGGCGATGGGGCGGAAGGGTCTCCGCCGCCTTTTTGGAGAACACGTCTGCATACGACCAATATTGCTTGGGGAGAGAGGATAGATCTGCGGGTACCTCTGTAGTAGCAACCTGAATGCACTCTCGGTGACACCTACCCCCACATGATTCACCCCACCCCAGAATTCTGCCTGAGGACCACTCGATGTGAGGAGAGTGGTACCGTAACCAAGGTATCCCCAACAGGACCTCATCAATCCCCTCAGGAATGATGAGCAGAGATATAATCTCCTGATGGGATGGTGACATGGACAGAGTAAAAGGGATGGTCTGATGTGTTATCTGTGCGGGCAGTGTCGACCCATTCACCACTCGTACCGTTACTGGTTGAGGTAGCATAACCAGGGGTATTGCGTGACGTTGGGCGAAGGCAGAAGACATAAAATTGCCCTCCGCCCCAGAATCCACGCAGAGGTCTACCGAGTGGGAGGATGAGCCTAATGTTATTGTCCCCTTAAAGGATAATTTGGAGGCAAACGTCGCCGTGTCTAGTGCACGTCCACCTACTACCACTAGACGCTGACGTTTCCTCGACCGCTGAAGACATCTGGTGGCAAGATGTCCTGACTGTTGGCAAACATGACAAACCTGGAGTGCACGAGCGGTCCGGGACTTAGATCCCGCTCGTGACACTACCATAGGCTCATGGGACTCAGGAGCCTGGACTGGAGATTCCAAAGGTTTGGCGAAGGTGGGAGCCAGCCGAAACCTCTGCCTACACTGGGCTCGCTCTAACCTCCGCTCGTGAAAACGGAGGTCAATACGAGTGGATACTGTTATTAATTCCTCCAGTGTGGCGGGAATCTCCCTAGTGGCCAGGGCGTCCTTAACGTGGTCAGCCAGCCCCCTCCAAAATATAGGAATAAGGGCCTTATCCGACCATTCCAGCTCAGATGCTAGCGTGCGGAAGTGGACGGCAAACTGGCTGACCAAGGATGAGCCCTGAGTCAATGCCAACAGTTGGAGCGCCGTATCATGGGTGACACGAGGTCCTAAAAAGACATGTTTCAGAGTGCTCAGGAATAACGGAGCACTCTGCACCACATGATCGCCATGCTCCCACAGCGGCGTAGCCCACTGCAACGCCCTGTCCGACAATAAAGATACGATAAAGCCCACCTTAGCCCGCTCTGTAGGGAAACGAGAGTCCAGAAGCTCGAGATGTATTGAGCACTGACTCACGAAACCCCTACAGGACTTACTGTCACCAGAAAATTTCTCTGGTAGCGGGAGGCGAGATAGCGTCAGTACAGGGGCGGCAGTGGACAAGGTGGCTGCAGCAACACTAGCAGCCTGAACAGCGACAGCAGTGACATCCACAGCTGAGGTTGAACGCTCAAGAGCCGCCAACCTTCCCTCCAGCTGCTGGATATACCGCTGTGAACGCTGATCGTCCGTCATTACTAGCCAGACCTTGGCGCTAGTATTAAGTTAGGACTGGCAGAACGCACCAAGTATAAGGTGTAATGGTATTAGGTGCGTTCGCCGTCCGAGGTCCACCGTGCAGGTGAAAGACCCTGCTGCTAGTAAGACGGACTATATGGCGGTACTAAGTATACACACATGGGTTAACTTCACCCTGCATGAAGGAAGCGATCCTGTTGCGTCACAGGACCGCAGTACCGCACATAAAGCGCGAGCAAGAAGTCAGCGGACTCAACCCCTACACAGGATTGAAGTCCGATTAGACACTTGCTGGCACAACACCGCAACTGGGTGTGTCAGAGGAATATAAATAATAATATAAAGGCACAAGAGTGCGTGCGGTGCCGCACTGACGGACGCCACTAACCACCCAGGCTTGGGTCAGGAAAGCGCAGAGCAAGCGCACGGCGCCGTACTGGCGGACACAGCAACTGGTAGCTGAAATGTGTGTTTCGTGCTGTTGGATAAGTCGGGCGCTAGATAGCAAACATACACCTTCCGCGAACAGACATTCAATAGGGAGGGTTATTTAAAGAGCGACTTTCACTCACAACACACACATATTTACAAGACAATACTAGCGCATGGCCGTGCGGCCATGCGAGGCTTAAATAGCTGCAGCATGTTTAGGACCTTCCAAGGAAGGACCAATGGAGTGCTGCAGCACCTGAGCATGTGACCCTGGATCTCCACTGAGAGATCTCGCCCTGGGCATGCTCAGAGTGCAAAGCAGGATTTAGTCCTAGCAGCTACAAGGACCTTAGCTGCAGTATCTGATCATGTGACCCTCGATCTCCACTGAGAGATCTTACTCTGGGCATGCTCAGAATGTAAAAAGCAGGACTTAGCCCCAGAAACGTCCGCTCGCCGCTGCCCAGCACTGACTTCAATGGGAGAAGCAGGAAACACAGCAGTAACTCTAAGCACAGAGTCAGACTGAGCGAGATGCTGGGATCGACGTCTCTGCTGAGCAAGCTCTACTGCGGCAGGAGAAGAATGGGAGACCGCAGCGGAGATGGCCCGAGATTCCCCCTGTGCAGAGGCAGAAACTCGACACCTAACACTACATGGCAATTTCTTCTGCAGGTACGCTCAGTTTTACAAGTGGATTTTCACGATAGAATTGCATTAGATGCGGAGAATACTCAGATAAAAAAAAGTACCGTATATAGTCGAGTATAAGCCGACCCCCCTAATTTTGCCACAAAAAACTGGGAAAACTTATTGACTCGAGTATAAGCCTAGGGTGGAAATGCAGCATTTACCGGTGAATTTCAAAAATAAAAATAGATCATTATTTCCCCATAGCTGTGCCATATAGTGCTCTGCACAGTTCATTATTTCCCCATAGCTGTGCCATATAGTGCTCTGCACCTTTCATTATTTCCCCTTAACGACCAGGTTTATTTCAATTTTTGCGTTTTCATTTTTTGTTCCCCTTCTTCCCAGAGCCATAACTTTTTATTTTCTGTCAATATGGCCATGATGGGGCTTTTTAACATATTTTGTACTGAAAAACGTCAAACTGTCATGAAATTCCTAAAAAAAAGTGCAATTCCACAGTTTTTTTTTTTACCATATTCACTAAATGCTAAAATTGATCTACCATTATGATTCTCCAAGTCATTTCTAGTTCGCAGATACCACATATGTATACGTTCTTTTTTATTTAAGTGGTGAAAAAAAAATTCCAAAGTGTGTTAAAAAAAAATTTGCGCCATTTTCCGATACCTGTAGCGTTTCCATTTTTTGTGATCTGGGGATGGGTGAAGGCTTATTTTTTGCGTGCTGAGCTGTCAATTTTAATGATACCATTTTGGTGCAGATACAATCTTTTCATCGTCCATTATTGCATTTTAATGCAATGTTACGGCAACCAAAAAATAATAATTCTGGTGTTTTGACTTTTTTCTCATTACGCTTTAGCAATCGGGTTAACTCTTTTTTTTATATTTCTGGATCAGGCAATTCTAAATGCGGCGATACCAAACATGTGTGTATTTGATTGTTTTTATTGTTTTATTTTGAATGGGGCAAAAGGGGAGTGATTTTAACTTTTTATATTTTTTTATATTTTTTAAAACTTTTTTTTTTACTTTTTGCATGCTTCAATAGTCTCAATGGGATACTGAAAGCTGCACTACTTCGATCGCCTCTGCTACACATAGGTGACGATCAGATCGCCTGTGTGTGGCAGAAATGCTTACTTGCTATGAGTGCTGACCACCATGCGGCGGGATAAAGGACGCGCTTCCGGTAAGCACAAGTTAAATGCCGCTGTCAGAGATTGACAGCAGCATTTAACTACTTAACAACTGTGGGTGATCACAATTCCACCCATGGCTGTTGCGGGTACATGTCAGCTGTATAGATCAGCTGACATGTGACCGGAAAGGTGCGGGCTCAGCAGCGGAGTCCGCGCCAAACAGGGCGAGTCCGATATGGGCATACTATTATGCCCAACGTCGGAGAGGGGTTAATACATGACATATCAAAAAAGTGTAAAAAAAAACCCAGTATCAAAAACGCAGGTAAAAAATTCAATGACAAAAACCAACAAGTAATCTACTTTATCCAATAGGTGCAGAAATGCTGCAGAGAATCTGCCCAGTCAAAAGCTCACTACATACTTATCGTGGAAACGGAACCTAAAGGGGAATTTCTCTAATTTCAGATAGTCGCATTTCAGGTTAATTTACAAAATAGCTACTGAAGTTTAAAGGGAACCTGTCACCCCCAAAATCGAAGGTAAGCTAAGTCCACCAGCATCAGGGGCTTATCTACAACATTCTGTAATGCTGTAGATAAGCCCCCGATGTATCCTGAAAGATGAGAAAATGAGGTTAGATTATACTCACCCAGGGGTGGTCCCAGTCTGCTTCTGGCCTGATGGGCGACGCGGTCCGGTCCGGGGCCTCCCATTTTCTTACGATGACGTCCTCTTCTTGTCTTCTTGCTGCGACTCTGGCGCAGGCGTACTATTTCTGCCCTGCTGAGGGCCGAGCAAAGTACTGCAGTGCACAGGCGCCGGTAAAGGTCAGAGAGGCCTAGCACCTGCGCACTGCAGTACTTTGCTCTTCCCTCAACAGGGCAGACAAAGTACGTCTGCGCCGGAGCCGCAGCATGAAGACAAGAAGAGGACGTCATCGTAAGAAGATGGGAGGCCCCTGACCGGACCGCGACATCCATCGGGCCAGAAGCGGACTGGGACCGCCCCTGGGTGAGTATAATCTAACCTCTTTTTCTCATCTTTCAGGACACATCGGGGGCTTATCTATAGCATTACAGAATGTTGTAGATAAGCCCCTGATGCTGGTGGGCTTAGCTCCTCTTTGGTTTTGGGGGTGACAGGTTCCCTTTAAAGAACTGCAGATCGTTGATGGTTTCCAGTCACTGCTGCTTTTTCTTTTTCTCTACACAGCAATGGAGATAGATATTAAAACTGAAAGATAGGTGAAAATAATGAAAAACTAATGAATAGATAATAAATGTGCAGATAATGGCGCCCGTTGTTATTCATGTTGCTGCAGTTATTGCATTGTATGTCTCTGTGCCTTTAGGTTGTTTCTCAGCTTTGAACATGATGACTTCATGTAAAATTACTGGATTCTGTGGAAGGGACTTTCTCTGTCTTTGGTCTTTGCGATCTTCAGGGATTCTTATGCCTGTATGTAGTAGACCCCTAATGTAACAGTTACATTTTTGCTGAAATAAGTGCTCTGAATGTAACCAGACTGACCAGGGGCTCCGTGAGTGTGGCTGAAAGTCCCATGTACAGCGGGGACTTTTTGGCAGCCAGGTTCTCTTGGTTGCTTTCACAAAGCAAGAAAGGGAAGAGACAACTTCTGTACTTTCATTCTGAGAACAGATTAATCAGATAGAACAAGAACATTTCATTATTGCTTATTAAAGGGGTTGTCCAGGCAAGAGACAAACGTCTGCAGTCACTTTATGTGACTGAAGACTTCCGAATCATGACAGCATGAGGTCCGAACGCTATCATAATTCACCGACATTGCTGATGCGAGAAGGCGATCTTCTAAATACATTTATGCCTTATACATAGTTGTGGTCAGATGCCAACTAGATGTGTTTGGCTTCTATCAATATGAGAGAATGGAGAGAACCCGGATGCAGTCAGCTAGATCATAATTTGGCAGTCTGCAGACACCTAGATAGGCTGTTAGACTTTTGTCCCAAGCCTGGACAACCCCATTAATAGAATATATACTAGTGTATGAAGCGTTCCAGTATATATTAAAGGGATTCTGTCAACAGGTTTTTTCCATGTACTCTGAGGTAGGGTATAAAAGGGGTTAACAGATTTCAATAATGTGTCACATGTCAAGCTGTGTGCTGTTCTTTACTTACACTGAAGATTATATCACCTGGTGATCATCATTATCCGGACTACAGCAGCGTATGAATACTAATCCGTCTCTGCCCCTCTTGTGATAAGCAGCTCACTGTCTAAAGACTATGTACATTGAGAGGCTAGTCTGGGCGGGGTTAGATTTCTCAGCTCTGCTGCATTCTACATCCCAACATTCTGATTGTGTCAGACCAGCTGCACCGAGTAAACTAAATGTACCTTCACACTGACCAACTTCACAACGATATCGCTAGCGATCCGTGACGTTGCAGCGTCCTGGCTAGCGATATCGTTGTGTTTGACACGCAGCAGCGATCTGGATCCTGCTGTGACATCGTTGGTCGGAGCAGAAAGTCCAGAACTTTATTTCGTCGCTGGATCTCCCGCAGACATCACTGCCAAGGCAAACAGGATCATGGGGTGCATTAAAAGAGGTCTGGATACACATGATGAGAGCATTATACTGCCTCTGTACAAATCCCTAGTTAGACCACACATGGAGTACTGTGTCCAGTTTTGGTCACCGGTGCTCAGGAAGGATATAATGGAACTAGAGAGAGTACAAAGGAGGGCAACAAAATTAATAAAGGGGATGGGAGAACTACAATACCCAGATAGAATAGCGAAATTAGGATTATTTAGTCTAGAAAAAAGACGACTGAGGGGCGATCTAATAACCATGTATAAGTATATAAGGGGACAATACAAATATCTCGCTGAGGATCTGTTTATACCAAGGAAGGTGACGGGTACAAGGGGGCATTCTTTGCGTCTGGAGGAGAGAAGGTTTTTCCACCAACATAGAAGAGGATTCTTTACTGTTAGGGCAGTGAGAATCTGGAATTGCTTGCCTGAGGAGGTGGTGATGGCGAACTCAGTCGAGGGGTTCAAGAGAGGCCTGGATGTCTTCCTGGAGCAGAACAATATTGTATCATACAATTATTAGGTTCTGTAGAAGGACGTAGATCTGGGGATTTATTATGATGGAATATAGGCTGAACTGGATGGACAAATGTCTTTTTTCGGCCTTACTAACTATGTTACTATGTTACTATGTTACTATGAATCGGCGTGGATGACGCCGATTCAGCAATGTCTTCACTGGTAACCAGGGTAAACATCGGGTTACTAAGTGCAGGGCCGCGCTTAGTAACCCGATGTTTACCCTGGTTACCAGTGTAATGTAAAAAAACCAAACACTTCATACTTACATTCCGATGTCTGTTGCGTCCCTCGGCGTTCTGCTTCCCTGCACTGTCACCGCCGGCCAGCTGTAAAGCAGATTACAGCGGTGATGTCACCACTGTGCTTTACGGCCAGCCGGCGCTCACAGTCAGTGCAGGAAAGCACAGCGACGGGGGACAGACACCGGAATGTGAGTATGTAGTGTTTTTTTTTTTTACATTAGCACTGGTAACCAGGGTAAACATCGGGTTACTAAGCGCAGCCCTGCTCTCCAGCGACCACACAGCGACGCTGCAGCGATCAGGATCGTTGTCTAGATCGCTGCAGCGTCGCTTAATGTGACAATACCTTAAGTGATACATCGTTGGATGCAGGGTCTCTTTTCCTACATCATGCTGCTCTCAGAAGAAGTAGTAAAAACCTGGTGACAAATTCCCTAAAATAATAACTTTCGACCTGAAAAGAGCATTGAAAATATTCTATTATTTCAAAAAATATAGTGAAAAGTTACTGACATTAAAGTTTTTTTTAATCAAAATAAAAATAGGTAAAAAAGTAATTTGCTTGTAAAATCTAGTGTCTTTGCAATTTACCTCTTATAAAAATCTTTTCTTTCTCAAAAATGAAGGGATTTTGAATTCCATTATATGCTGCTCATAGCGTAGGTTGCCGGCCATCGCTGCAGTTTTCATTGGTGTAGTATTTGCTATGCATGGAGCGCAGCACTTAAAAGCTCTTTGCTATACAAGTTTGACACCATCTTCCCTTATGAAACACACTTTCAGCCCTTATGATCTATAACCTCTACACTGGCCTCCCTTATGAAGTGAGATAACATGCCATCAGCGTTTATGACCTATAAACTTCACTCTGTCCCTATTTTATTGACTATAACCTCCACAATGTCTGCCATTATGATATACAGCTCTGGCAAAAAGAGACCACTGCGAAATGTTCTGTTTGTCTGATTTTTCTCTTCATAGGAATATTTTTGAGTAAAATGTAAATTGTTCATTTAATCTATAAACTTCTGACAACATGTCTCCAAATTGCCAAGCAATAAATTTTGTATTTTTTTCTGAAAAGGAGAAATGGTCAAAATAAAAAAACAGTGCTTTCCGACCTCAAATAATGCAAAGAAAACAAGTTCATAATCATTTAGAAACAACAACACTATTTGTTTAACTCAGGAAAAGTTGAGAAATCAATATTTTGGGGAATAACCATGATTTTTAATCACAGCTTTCATGCGTCTTGCGTGCTTTCCACCAGTCTTTCACACTGCTTCTGGCACAAAAATGTAAGCAGTTCTTCTTTGTTTGATGGCTTGTGACTATCCATCATCCTCTTGATTACATTCCTGAGGTTTTCAGTGGGGTTCAGGTCTGGAGATTGGGCTGCCCATGACAGGGTTTTGATGTGGTGGTCTCTTTATTTTTGCCAGAGCTGTATACCATCACCCATTATGACCTATCACCGCCAGACTTTCCGCACTTATAAACTATAACTGCCAAACTATCCTCCCTCATGAACTGCAATCTCCACATTATTCACCCTTATTAATTACAACAGTACCCTATCACCCTTGTGACCTATAACTGTTTCCACCCACGCTGTCCCTATTGCCACTGTGCCAAGCACACTGCTCCCTACAGTATGTCCTCATCTTCTTGTCTATTCTTTATCCACACTCTTTACTGTCCTTTCTTTATATTGGCACACTGTGCCCTCTCTATACTGCCCCATTACTATACTGCAGCTCCCCCTTTCGATTGTTTGCCTCCTCTGGCGTGGTATTGTGATGTCAGCAGTGTCTAATAGATGCAAATACAACTTAAGACAAAATGCAGAGAAGTGGCTGACGCATATTCGGAGGAGCGAGCCTGCATATTGTTGAGGACTGCAAAGAAAAAACAATTACATGGTTAAATGACAAATTGTAATGGCCTTGTGACAAGTACAGTACAGACCACAAGTTTGGACACACCTTCTCATTTAAAGTTTAAAAACCATCAAGCGCTACAAAGAAACTGGCTCACATGAGGACCGCCCCAGGAAAGGAAGACCAAGAGTCACCTCTGCTTCTGAGGATAAGTTTATCCGAGTCACCAGCCTCAGAAATCGCAGGTTAACAGCAGCTCAGATTAGAGACCAGGTCAATGCCACACAGAGTTCTAGCAGCAGACACATCTCTACAACAACTGTTAAGAGGAGACTTTGTGCAGCAGGCCTTCATGGTAAAATAGCTGCTAGGAAACCACTGCTAAGGACAGGCAACAAGCAGTAGAGACTTGTTTGGGCTAAGGAACACAAGGAATGGACATTAGACCAGTGGAAATCTGTGCTTTGGTCTGATGAGTCCAAATTTGAGATCTTTGGTTCCAATCACCGTGTCTTTGTGCGACGCAGAAAAGGTGAACAGATGGACTCTACATGCCTGGTTCCCACCGTGAAGCATGGAGGAGGAGGTGTGATGGTGTGGGGGTGCTTTGCTGGTGACACTGTTGGGGATTTATTCAAAACTGAAGGCATACTGAACCAGCATGGCTACCACAGCATCTTGCAGCGACATGCTATTCCATCCGATTTGCGTTTAGTTGGACCATCATTTATTTTTCAACAGGACAATGACCCCAAGCACACCTCCAGGCTGTGTAAGGGCTATTTGACCAAGAAGGAGAGTGATGGGGTGCTACGCCATATGACCTGGCCTCCACAGTCAGACCTGAACCCAATCGAGATGGTTTGGGGTGAGCTGGAACGCAGAGTGAAGGCAAAATGGCCAACAAATGCTAAGCATCTCTGGGAACTCCTTCAAGATTGTTGGAAGACCATTCCCGGTGACCATCTCTTGAAGCTCATCAAGAGAATGCCAAGAGTGTGCAAAGCAGTCATCAAAGCAAAAGGTTGCTACTTTGAAGAACTAGAATATAAGACATAATTACGGTTGTTTCACACTTTTTTGTTAAGTATATAATTCGACATGTGTTAATTCATAGTTTTGATGCCTTCAGTTTGAATGTACAATTTTCATAGTCATGAAAATACAGAATAATATTTAAATGAGAAGGTGTGTCCAAGTTTTTGGTCTGTACTGTATGTTGCCCATTAAAGCTATTGTAACTAGAGGAAAAAAGTGAACAATATTTTCAGCACAATTGTTTTTAATAAGGATTTGTGCAAACAGACTTTTTTGAGTAGTCTTTTGGAGTGGGTCATCTACAAAAAAATCCTGAAAAATTTCTTAAAAATGCTTTAACCCCTTTCTGCCATTAGATGTACTATTGCGTCCATGTGGGGTGGGCTTTACTTCCCAAGGACGCAATAGTACGTCATATGCGATCGGCAGCGCTCACGGGGGGAGCGCCGCCGATCGCGGCCGGGTGTCAGCTGTTTATCGCAACTGACATCCGGCACTATGTGCCAGGAGCGGTCACGGACCGCCCCCGGCACATTAACCCCCGGCACACCGCGATCAAAGATGATCGCGATGTGCCGGCGGTACAGGGAAGCACCGCGCAGGGAGGGGGCTCCCTGCGGGCTTCCCTGAGCCCCCCGCAGCAACGCGATGTGATCGCGTTGCTGCGAGGGTCTCACCTCCCTCCCTGCTCCCTCCAGCCCCGGATCCAAGATGGCCGCGGATCCGGGTCCTGCAGGGAGGGAGGTGGCTTCACAGAGCCTGCTCAGAGCAGGCACTGTGAAGCAGCCTGCACTCCTATCAGATCAGTGATCTGACAGAGTGCTGTGCAAACTGTCAGATCACTGATCTGTGATGTCCCCCCCTGGGACAAAGTAAAAAAGTTAAAAAAAAAAATTTCAAATGTGTAAAAAAAAATAAAAAAAAATATTCCAAAATAATGAAAAAAAAATAAAAATATTATTCCCATAAATACATTTCTTTATCTAAATAAAAAAAACAAAACAATAAAAGTACACATATTTAGTATCGCCGCGTCCGTAACGGCCCGACCTATAAAACTGGCCCACTAGTTAACCCCTTCAGTAAACACCGTAAGAAAAAAAAAAAAAAAACGAGGCAAAAAACAACGCTTTATTATCATACCGCCGAACAAAAAGTGGAATAACACGCGATCAAAAAGACAGATATAACTAACCATGGTACCGCTGAAAACGTCATCTTGTCCCGCAAAAAACGAGCTGCCATACAGCATCATCAGCAAAAAAATAAAAAAGTTATAGTCCTGAGAATAAAGCGATGCAAAAATAATTATTTTTTCTATAAAATAGTTTTTATCGTATAAAAGCGCCAAAACATAAAAAAATGATATAAATGAGGTGTCGCTGTAATCGTACTGACCCGAAGAATAAAACTGCTTCATCAATTTTACCAAACGCGGAACGGTATAAACGCCTCCCCCAAAAGAAATTCATGAATAGCTGGTTTTTGGTCATTCTGCCTCACAAAAATCGGAATAAAAAGCGATCAAAAAATGTCACGTGCCCGAAAATGTTACCAATAAAAACATCAACTCGTCCCGCAAAAACCAAGACCTCACATGACTCTGTGGACCAGAATATAGAAAAATTATAGCTCTCAAAATGTGGTAACGCAAAAAATATTTTTTGCAATAAAAAGCGTCTTTCAGTGTGTGACGGCTGCCAATCATAAAAATCCGCTAAAAAACCCGCTATAAAAGTAAATCAAACCCCCCTTCATCACCCCCTTAGTTAGGGAAAAATTAAAAAAATGTATTTATTTCCATTTTCCCATTAGGGCTAGGGTTAGAGTTAGGGCTAGGGTTAGGGCTAGGGTTAGGGCTAGGGTTAGGGCTAGGGCTAGGGTTAGGGCTAGGGTTAGGGCTAGGGTTAGGGCTAGGGTTAGGGCTAGGGTTAGGGTTAGGGCTAGGGCTAGGGTTAGGGCTAGGGTTAGGGCTAGGGTTAGGGCTAGGGTTAGGGTTAGGGCTAGGGTTAGGGCTAGGGTTAGGGCTAGGGCTACAGTTTGGGTTGGGGCTAAAGTTACAGTTAGGGTTTAGATTACATTTACGGTTGGGAATAGGGTTGGGATTAGGGTTAGGGGTGTGTCAGGGTTAGAGGTGTGGTTAGGGTTACTGTTGGGATTAGGGTTAGGGATGTGTTTGGATTAGGGTTTCAGTTATAATTGGGGGGTTTCCACTGTTTAGGCACATCAGGGGCTCTCCAAACGCGACATGGCGTCCGATCTCAATTCCAGCCAATTCTGCGTTGAAAAAGTAAAACAGTGCTTCTTCCCTTCCGAGCTCTCCCGTGTGCCCAAACAGGGGTTTACCTCAACATATGGGGTATCAGCGTACTCAGGACAAATAGGACAACAACTTTTGGGGTCCAATTTCTCCTGCTACCCTTGGGAAAATACAAAACTCGGGGCTAAAACATATTTTTTGTGGGAAAAAAAAAGATTTTTTATTTTCACGGCTCTGCGTTATAAACTGTAGTGAAACACTTGGGGGTTCAAAGTTCTCACAACACATCTAGATTAGTTCCCTGGGGGGTCTAGTTTCCAATATGGGGTCACTTGTGGGGGGTTTCTACTGTTTAGGTACATTAGGGGTTCTGCAAACGCAATGTGACGTCTGCAGACCATTCCATCTAAGTCTGCATTCCAAATGGCGCTCCTTCTCTTCCAAGCTCTGCCATGCGCTCAAACGTTGGTTTCCCCCAACATACGGGGTATCAGCGTACTCAGGACAAATTGGACAACAACTTTTGGGGTCGAATTTCTCCTCTTACCCTCGGGAAAATACAAAACTGGGGGCTAAAAAATAATTTTGGAGGGAAAGATTTTTTTTTTTAATTTTCACGGCTCTGCGTTACAACTGTAGTGAAACACTTGGGGGTTCAAAGCTATCACAACACATCTAGATGAGTTCCTTAGGGGGTCTAGTTTCCAAAATGGTGTCACTTGTGGGAGGTTTCTACTGTTTAGGTACATTAGGGGCTCTGCAAATGCAATGTGACACCTGCAGACCATTCCATCTAAGTCCTCATTCCAAATGGAGCTCCTTCCCTTCCGAGCCCTCCCATGCGCCCAAACAGTGGTTCCCCCCCACATATGGGGTATCAGCGCACTCAGGACAAATTGGACAACAAATTGTGGGGTCGAATTTCTCCTTTTACCCTCGGGAAAATACAAAACTGGGGGCTAAAAAATAATTTTTGTGGGAAAAAATTTTTGTTTTATTTTTACGGCTCTCCATTATAAACTTCTGTGAAGCCCTTGGTGGGTCAAAGCGCTCAGCACACATCTAGATAAGTTCCTAAGGGGGTCTACTTTCCAAAATGGTGTCACTTGTGGGGGGTTTCTACTGTTTAGGTACATTAGGGGCTCTGCAAACGCAATGTGACACCTGCAGACCATTCCATCTAAGTCTGCATTCAAATGGCACTCCTTCCCTTCTGAGCCCTCCCATGTGCCCAAACAGTGGTTCCCCCCACATATGGTGTATCATCGCACTCAGGACAAATTGGGCAACAAATTTTGGGGTCCAATTTCTCCTGTTACCCTCAGGAAAATACAAAACTGGGGGCTAAAAAAATAATTTTTGTGGGAAAAAAATTTTGTTTTATTTTTACGGCTCTGCATTATAAACTTCTGTGAAGCACTTGGTGGGTCAAAGTGCTCACCACACCTCTAGATAAGTTCCTTAGGGGGTCTACTTTCCAAAATGGTGTCATTTGTGGGGGGTTTCAATGTTTAGGCACATCAGTGGCTCTTCAAACGCAACATGGCGTCCCATCTCAATTCCTGTCAATTTTGCTTTGAAAAGTCAAACGGCGCTCCTTCCCTTCCGAGCTCTCCCATCCACCCAAACAGTGGTTTACCCCCACATATGGGGTATCCGCGTACTCAGGACAAATTGTACAACAACTTTTGGGGTCCAATTTCTTCTCTTACCCTTGGGAAAATAAAAAATTGGGGGCAAAAAGATAATTTTTGTGAAAAAATATGATTTTTTATTTTTACGGTTCTACATTATAAACTTCTGTGAAGCACTTGGTGGGTCAAAGTGCTCACCACACCTCTAGATAAGTTCCTTAGGGGGTCTACTTTCCAAAATGGTGTCACTTGTGGGGGGTTTCAATGTTTAGGCACATCAGTGGCTCTTCAAACGCAACATGACGTCCCATCTCAATTCCTGTCAATTTTGCATTGAAAAGTCAAACGGCGCTCCTTCCCTTCCGAGCTCTCCCATCCGCCCAAACAGTGGTTTACCCCCACATATGGGCTATCAGCGTACTCAGGACAAATTGTACAACAACTTTTGGGGTCCAATTTCTTCTCTTACCCTTGGGAAAATAAAAAATTGGGGGCGAAAAGATAATTTTTGTGAAAAAATATGATTTTTTATTTTTACGGTTCTACATTATAAACTTCTGTGAAGCACTTGTTGGGTCAAAGTGCTCACCACACCTCTAGATAAGTTCCTTAGGGGGTCTACTTTCCAAAATGGTGTCACTTGTGGGGGGTTTCAATGTTTAGCCACATCAGGGGCTCTCCAAACGAAACATGGCGTCCCATCTCAATTCCAGTCAATTTTGCATTGAAAAGTCAAATGGCGCTCCTTCGCTTCCGAGCTCTGCCATGCGCCCAAACAGTGGTTTACCCCCACATGTGGGGTATTGGCATACTCAGGACAAATTGTACAACAATGTTTGGGGTCCATTTTCTCCTGTTACCCTTGGTAAAATAAAACAAATTGGAGCTGAATTACATTTTTTGTGAAAAAAAGTTAAATGTTCATTTTTATTTAAACATTCAAAAAATTCCTGTGAAGCACCAGAAGGGTTAATTAACTTCTTGAATATGGTTTTGAGCACCTTGAGGGGTGTAGTTTTTAGAATGGTGTCACACTTGGGTATTTTCTATCATATAGACCCCTCAAAATGACTTCAAATGAGATGTGGTCCCTAAAATATAATGGTGTTGTAGAAATGAGAAATTGCTGGTCAACTTTTAACCCTTATAACTCCCTAACAAAAAAAAATTTTGGTTCCAAAATTGTGCTGATGTAAAGTAGACATGTGGGAAATGTTACTTATTAAGTATTTTGTGTGACATATCTCTGTGATTTAATTGCATAAAAATTCAAAGTTGGAAAATTGCGAAATTTTCATAATTTTCGCCAAATTTCCGTTTTTTTCACAAATAAACGCAAAAACAATGTCAGAATCACCAGGATCCATTGAAGCGTTCCAGAGTTATAACCTCATAAAGGGACAGTGGTCAGAATTGTAAAAATTGGCCCGGTCATTAACGTGCAAACCACCCTTGGGGGTAAAGGGATTAAAAACTCTTTTTATAAATTTCTATTATACAATTATGAGCTGTTGATATGTCAAGTCTTTTAAGAATTTTCCTTCCGTTTCAGATTCTAAAAAACTCCCTGATTGGTGAAAAGATAGTGCGTATCACTTATTTGAAGTAGCTCATGATGAAAATACTCCTAACATGGCAGTGTCCAATCAAAAGGCTACAAAAAAAATTCAATTTCAGGAAAATAAATGTCTGCAGAAACACTTGAAAAACGTTTTAAAAACGCTTAAGGAAATGAAAACCTCAAAAAGTTCACCATAGAAAGAGCATTTCCTAAAGTGGTTTCCACTAGTAAACTTTAAATTTTTGATTGCCTCAAAAAAATCTGTCTGTACATAACCTTAATCAGCAATCCACAGCTCATACATTATCCTGTTCATAGCAGAAGAGAACAGGATCTCTAGTACCTATTATTTGAGGTATGGTACAAATCCGCCATGTCAATATTAACCCTTTAAAGAACTTTGCCACCTCCAGAAGTCTCTCCAAATAGAAGACAGATGTTTTGGGGTTTATGCACACTTTGTGGTCAAGTCCATGGTTTTGGGTGCAATTTAACCCCTTAGTGACAGAGCCAATTTGGTACTTAATGACCGAGCCAATTTTTGCAATTCTGACCACTGTCACTTTATGAGGTTATAACTCTGGAACGCTTCAACGGATCCCGCTGATTCTGAGATTGTTTTTTCGTGACATATTGTACTTCATGTTAGTGGTAACATTTCTTCGATATTACTTGCGATTATTTATGAAAAAAACAGAAATATGGCGAAAATTTTTAAAATTTTGCAATTTTCAAACTTTGTATTTTTATGCCCTTAAATCAGAGAGATATGTCATAAAAAATAGTTAATAAATAACATTTGCCACATGTCTACTTTACATCAGCACAATTTTGGAAACAAAATTTTTTTTTGTTAGGGAGTTATAAGGGTTAAAAGTTGACCAGCAATTTCTCATTTTTACAACACCATTTTTTTTTAGGGACCACATCACATTTGAAGTCATTTTGAGGGGTCTATATGATAGAAAATACCCAAGTGTGACACCATTCTAAAAACTACGCCCCTCAAGGTTCTCAAAACCACATGCAAGAAGTTTATTAACCCTTTACGTGCTTCACAGGAACTGAAACAATGTGGAAGGAAAAAATGAACATTTAACTTTTTTTTGCAAACATCTTAATTCAGAACCATTTTTTTTATTTTCACAAGTGTAAAAACAGAAATGTAACCATAAATTTTGTTATGCAATTTCTCCTGAATACGCCAATACCCCATATGTGGGGGTAAACCACTTTTTGGGCGCACCGCAGAACTTAGAAGTGAAGGAGCGCCGTTTGACTTTTTCACTGCAGAATTGGCTGGAATTGAGATCGGATGCCATGTCACGTTTAGAGAGCCCCTGATGTGCCTAAACAGTGGAAACTCCCCACAAGTGACACTATTTTGGAAACTAGACCCCTTAAGGAACTTATCTAGATGTGTGGTGAGCACTTTGAACCCCCAAGTGCTTCACAGAAGTTTATAACGTAGAGCCGTGAAAATAAAAAATCGCTTTTGTTTACACAAAAATGATCTTTTCACCCACAAATTCTTATTTTCACAAGGGTAACAGGAGAAATTAGACCACAAAAGTTGTTGTGCGATTTCTCCTGAATACGTCGATACCCCATATGTGAGGGTAAACCACTGTTTGGGCGCACCGCAGAGCTTGGAAGAGAAGGAGCGCCGTTTTATTTTTTCAATGTAGAATTGGCTGGAATTGAGATTGGACGCCATGTCGTGTTTGGAGAGCCTCTGATGTGCCTAAACAGTGGAAACCCCCCACAAGTGACCCCATTTTGGAAACTAGACCCCTTAAGGAACTTATCTAGATGTGTGGCGAGCACTTTGAACCCCCATGTGCTTCACAGAAGTTTATAACGTAGAGCCGTGAAAAAAAAAATTGCATTTTTTCTACAAAAATGATCTTTTTGCCCACAAATTTTTATTTTCACAAGGGTAACAGGAGAAATTAGACCACTAAAGTTGTTGTGCAATTTCTCCTGAGTACGTCGATACCCAATATGTGGTGGTAAACCACTGTTTGGGCGCACCGCAGAGCTTGGAAGAGAAAGAGTGCCGTTTTACTTTTTCAATGTAGAATTCGCTGGAATTGAGATCGGACGCCATGTCGCGTTTGGAGAGCCCCTGATGTGCCTAAACAGTAGAAATCCCCCACAAGTGACCCCATTTTGGAAACTAGACCCCCCCATGGAACTTATCTAGATGTGTGGTGAAAACCTTGAATGCCCAAGTGCTTCACAGAAGTTTATAATGCAGAGCCGTGAATATAAAAAATATTTTTTTTTCCACAAAAAAGATTTTTTTAGCCCCCAAGTTTTTATTTTCACAAGGGTAACAAGAGAAATTGGACCCCAAAAGTTGTTGTCCAATTTGTCCTGAGTATGCTGGTACCCCATATGTGGGGGTAAACCACTGTTTGGGCGCACGGCAGAGCTCGGAAGGGAAGGAGCGCCTTTTTGGAATGCAGACTTTGATAGAATGGTCTGCGGGTATTATGTTGCGATTGCAGAGCCCCTGATGTACCTTAGCTGTAGTAACCACCCACAAGTGACCCCATTTTGGAGACTAGACCCCCCAAGGAACTTATCTAGATGTGTGGTGAGAACTTTAAATGCCCAAGTGCTTCACAGAAGTTTAGAATGCAGAGTCGTGAAAATAAAAAATATTTTTTTTTTCACAAAAAAGATATTGTAGCTCCCAAGTTTTTATTTTCACAAGGGTAACAAGAGAAATTGGACCCCAGAAGTTGTTGTCCAATTTATCCTGAGTACGCTGATGCCCCATATGTGGGGGTAACCCACTGTTTGGGCGCACGGCAGAGCTCAGAAGGGAGGGAGCACCATTTGACTTTTTGAGCGCAAAATTGGCTGTCGTGTTTGGAGACCCCCTGATGTACCTAAACAGTGGAAACCCCCCAATTCTAGCTCCAACCCTAACCCCAACACACCCCTAACCCTAATCCCAACCTGATCCATAATCCTAATCACTAACCCTAACCATAATCACAACCCTTACCCCAAAACAACCCTAATGTCAACCCTAACCATAACCCTAATCAAAACCCTAAATCCAACACACCCCTAATCCTAATCTCAACCCTAACCTCAAACCTAACCCTAATCCCAATACACCCCTAATCACAACCCTAACCTTAACCCTAATCCCAAACCTAACCCTAATCCCAAGCGTAACCCTAATGCCAACCCTAACCCTAATACCAACCCTAATCCAAACCCTAACCCTAATCCCAGCTCTAACCCTAACTTTAGCCCCAACCCTAGCCCTAACTTTAGCCCCAACCCTAACCCTAGCCCTAAGGCTACTTTCACACTTGTGTCGTTTGGCATTCCGTCGCAATCCGTCGTTTTGGACAAGAAACGGATCCTGCAAATGTGCCTGCAGGATGCGTTTTTTGCCCATAGACTTGTATTGCCGACGGATCGTGACGGATGGCCACACGTCGCGTCCGTCGTGCACTGGATCAGTTGTGTTTTGGCGGACCGTCGGCACAAAAAAACGTTCAATGAAACGTTTTTTTGTACGTCGCATCCGCCATTTCTGACCACGCATGCGTGGCCGTAACTCCGCCCCTCCTCCCCAGGACATAGATTGGGCAGCGGATGTGTTGAAAAACTACAGCTGCTGCCCACGTTGTGCACAATTTTCACAACGTGCGTCGGTATGTCGGGCCGACGCATTGCGACGATGTAAGTGTGAAAGAAGCCTAACCCTAAATTTAGCCCCAACCCTAACCCTAAATTTAGCCCCAACTCTAGCCCTAACCCTAGCCCTAACCCTAGCCCTAACCCTAGCCCTAACCCTAGCCCTAACCCTAGCCCTAACCCTAACCCTACCCCTACCCCTAACCCTACCCCTAACCCTACCCCTAACCCTACCCCTAACCCTAACCTAACCCTACCCCTAACCCTACCCCTAACCCTAACCCTAACCCTACCCCTAACCCTAACCCTACCCCTAACCCTAACCCTAATTTTAGCCCCAACTGCTGTTCTCCTGCCGGCCGGCAGATTGAGACAGATGGCGGGCGCACTGGGCATGCGTCCGCCATGTTCTTCTGCCGGCGGCCAGGAGGAGCAGCAAGAGGATCCAGGGACACAGGTGAGTATTGTAGGGTCCCCGAATCCCCCTATTTCTCTGTCCTCTGATGTGCGATCACATCAGAGGACAGAGAATTACACTTTACTTTTTTTTTTTTTTTTTTTTGCGGTCGCCGGTAAACAGTTAATTACCGGCGATCGCAAAACAGGGGTCGGTAAAACCGACCCTGATCATGCTCTTTGGGGTCTCGGCTACCCCCGGCAGCCGAGACCCCAAAGATTCTCCCGGTGCCGGCCGGCGGGCGCACTGCGCATGCGCCCGCCATTTTGAAGATGGCGGCGCCCACCGGGAGACACGAGGAGCATCGGGGGAGCTAGGTGAGTATTGGGGGGCCACCTGGGACCCCTTTTCTCTGTCCTCCGATGTGCGATCACATCGGAGGACAGAGAAATTAAAAAGATATCGCGTTTTTTTTTTTTTTTTGCGATCGCCGGTAAACGGTTAATTACCGGCGATCGCAAATGCGGGGTGGGTTAAAAACCCCCCGAATCATGTTCTCTGGGGTCTCGGCTACCCCCGGCAGCCGAGACCCCGGAGAAAATCGGCCTCTGGGGGGCGCTATTGACTTTTTCCACAGCGCCGTTAATTAACGGCGCTGTGGTTTAAGTACCCTTAGCGGCCGCCGTTAAAAGGCGTATCGGCGGTCGCTAAGGGGTTGAAAAAAAATTGCAGCAACTGGTAAATAAACAATTAGATCTTGTATGTATCTCCCAGGAAGGACACAGCATGCTAAATTCCAGAGCTAGGACTTGTGAACTTCCCATACATTTTTCGGCTTAATATACCGCTATGTTGAACAAAATTACCATAGTGTTAAAATTAATTTCAGTCATTTATAACTGAAGAATTGTCTGTATGGACGGTATGTATGGAGTAGTGGCATAAAAAAGGGTCTCAATTTTTGCTGAATTTTGATAAAAATAATGAAAATGCCTGGAAAAAACTTTTATAATTGATTTAAAAAAAGACTAGTGACAATTTCTTTACCTCCTTGACCTGCGCATGTGCTCACAAAAACAGTAATAAGTAGGAAAACACAAACCATGTGCATTTGATTTCTCTGTCATCTACATCATTGATGTAGAAGGATATTGGTACATCTTTTTGTCAACATACTCATTCTCATTGTCCCTTTTCTCTGGAACGTCTGTGATATTCTTAATGTCCAACAGGAGAATATCAATGTCCCGATCCATTTTTGGATTCGTGGCATCTTTGGTTCCACTCTGTTTTAAATGTTGCTTTTTCCTTTCAGGACCATCAGGAGTTAATGTCAGTTTTTCCCCCTGCTGGCAATCTGGTGTAACTACAGTGCTGTTGGGTCAGCTGATGTTGTTGCGACCACTCCCACCATTTTTAATGGTCACCTGATGCATCAGCTGACTGTTGGTGATAGTTTCTCTATGGAGACCAGGCTTGCAGGGGCAGCTCTCTGGTGTCTGCTGTTTCTGGAGTTTGGAGTCCCGCCATTCTCAGCCCAGAGACTCTGCAGCTGGAGTTACCCCAGTAATGCACATACACAATGTATTCCACAGGTCGGCACTCTGGAGATTTGAGGTGCCTCCGGAGCCTAAGTTATTGCCATCTCCATTGGGCTGCATTTGCCATAAGCCTGGGGATCAGTTGACTGCAGAGGTGAACTCTGGTGATTGAGGCATCCTCACCGTATGTTGTTTCTGGTGAAGTCCAGTATTGAGGGTCCAGAGGCCCCTCATTGAAAGGGGGGTACTGTCACAATCCTTTTTTGGATTCATGGAAGCTCTGGTTCTACTGTTTTAAATGTTGCTTTTTACTTTCAGGACCATTGGTGGTTAATGTCAGTTTTTCCCCCCTGCTGGCAATGTGGTGTAACTGCAGTGCTGTTGGGTCAACTGATGTGGTGGTGACCACTCCCACCATCCTTTAAATGGTTACCTGATGCATCAGCTCACTGTTGGTGATAGAGTTTCTTGATGGAGACCTGCCTTTCAGGAGCAGCTCTCTGGTGTCTGCTGTTTCTGGAGTTTGGAGTTCGGCTTCTGTGTCCTCTGCGGTGTGAAGCTTGGCAGCGGAGTTTGGAAGCTAGGTGTGGTGTTTTCTCCTCCCTTTTGTGTTTGTCACTGTCCCCTGTGTGATACTATCTGCAGTAGTGAGGCTACCGCTCCTTGCCAGCCAGTGCACTAGCCAAGGCAGTGTGAGGTGACAGTGAGGGATGAGGTTCTTAATGGTGGTGGGGGGAAGGACCCACTTAGGGCATTAGGGGAGTCCAGGGTAAGGTTCAGGTTTGAGCAGGAGGTGACCATTCCTTCATTTCCCTATTGATAGGGCATTCTTCCCCCTTTTCCATCCCATTGTGTGGTTTTTGTGCCATCCACTACCGACCCCCATGGGGTATCTATATGTATCGTGACAATTAATTTATAAACCATACACAGACCAATTAATGATTTCTGCAAGGGTGGCATTGGACGATATACACATTTCATGGCAAACTGACCCTGCTTGTTAAGACCGGGTTCAGATTAGCATTCGGGGACTTTGCGGAGGGTTGCGTACGTCCTCTGTTAAGCCCCGCCTACTTCTGCATGCGTCCTGCATACCTATCTTTAACATTGGGTACGCAGGACATGTATGCAGATGCGTTGTTTTGACGCGCCCGACAACCGCACGAGAATGCAACTTGTACAACTACTAGCCAGACTGAGTACATGTGGAGGTTGCCTGGTTGCTAGGGAATCCCCACATGTATGCAAGCTGTCTATCAGCTATAAATCATGCAACTGAGGCAAGGAAAACTAAATCTCCGAGCACTTACAAATACTCAGAGATCACCCAAGCAGCGAGAATACTCGCTCATCACTAATAGAAATCAATCTGAGAAGGAAAAGCTGCTGAAGAGAGGGAAAGCAGATGACTGAACCAATCCTGAGGGAGGAGGTGTTTATCAGATGATTGTAGACCCCCTATAAGCACTGTAGCTAAGTTATAGTCAAGAATCGCAAATATCTACAAATGCCAAACAGGAAGTTTTGAAGGAAAACAATAGGTGTAATTATTCCTTGAACATTCTGACATTTTAGCATTGTTGATGCAGAAGCAAAAATATATCAAATTTAATCAAAGGTACAGTTACATAAGATATCATATAAAATGTTATACTGGACTAGTTACTGAAAGGGTGTAGTCCCTGGGGCATATTCTCATTTTTTTGTGGGGACATAATGGGAGGAAAGGAAAAGATTGATTTGCATGAAATGACGACCCACTTGTATTTGACCATAACAAGTTATTCCCCTCTCCTAAGATTAGATAGAGTGGTTTTGGAGTAAGACAAGACTGCAGTAAGACTGCTTCTTTTCTATATCTTGTGTTGGCCTTGCTTGCTTTTTTATTTGGCCCACTTTGAGCTTCATTGGAATTCAGATATGACTTCTGGTAGAATAGAAAGATGAAATCAAATATGTTTCCCCTGTTTGCCTTCTTAGCCCAGCGAGCATTGCATGTAAGATTCTCCACAGACCTATAAAAAATTTTCAATGGATAAGAATACAAAAAATAGAGACAGTAGCAACTATGGCAAATTGATGGATAATTTGAGAGCGTAAGTTGCAGAAGGGCCCCAGAAATGGTGACATGCAGGTAACAGAACTTCCAAGGTTTGGGACCCACTTGAGTTATGACAGATTTGCTCACATTTTATTGTCATTCTTTGAAGCACACCGCCAGGGACTCCTGACTAGGTAGGGAAGTTTTTAAACTTCCCAGATAAAAGTCCGGTCAGTACTGTGCCATAAACATCGCATTTATTACATTTGTTCACTTTATCTTCACTTACTCGGTGTGACTTTGTCTCATGCTCTTATCGGAATGTGGTTCCTTTATTGGTTACCTCCTGAACAGTATGTCCGATAAGAGTGTATGTGTTTGTGTGTGTGGTCTTTAGGTTCTTCCCTCCGTGCAGCCCCCTCACTTTCCTCCTCCGGGAAGAGAGTGTGAACTAGATTGAACTCTCAGTTCTCCTAGGGTATCAGCCCCAGTGCATGCTGGGAGAAATTAAATGCTCTCCAAGCTTTGGCAAGGATAGTCAATTTTTTCCTGACCCTTGCTGCGGTCTTCTAGTCCGAAAAAAAACAGATACAAGTCTATTGGGGAGTCTCCTCCTTGTGCCTTGTGCACTTTTTGTGCACTCAGATGGTAGAAAATATTATATAGACCTAGAATGGTTTTGTCCAGGTTGCTGGAAATTACTGAACTTTTCATACAAAATTTGCTGAAAGTAGGAGAATAAGTTGATTCATGGTAAAGAATAAAGAAAAAAATTAGGAACTTTACTAAAAAATATTAATGAAATTTAGAGACATTTCCAAAGAATAAGGGAATGTCCCTTGGAATTACAGAAGCTCGGCGGCTCTGATGACTAAGGATAATGAATTACATTTGTGGAATATTAGACATGATATGCTGGCGTTATAGACATTGTGTCCAGGCTTTGTGCTCAAGTCTGCAGTCACTATATGTTGTAGAAAGCTTGGCACTCACGTAAATGTTGTAAGAAGATAATTTTATTGTGTGCAGGCTATCCAAAAATATAGAAGATGTTTCGGTCATACAATGACTTTTATCAGTCAGACAGATTGCAGTGTACACAGGGTTAAGGTACCGTCACACATAACGATATCGTTAGCGATATCGTTGCTTTTGGTGACGTAGCAACGATATCGTTAACTAAATTGTTATGTGTGACAGCGACCAACGATCAGGCCCCTGCTGGGTGATCATTGGTCGCTGGGGAAAGTCCAGAACTTTATTTCGTCTCTGGATCTCCCGCTGACATCGCTGAATCGGCGTGTGTGACGCCGATTCAGCGATGTCGTCACTGGTAACCAGGGTAAATATCGGGTTACTAAGCGCAGGGCCGCGCTTAGTAACCCGATGTTTACCCTGGTTACCGTTGTAAATGTAAAAAACAAACACTACATACTTACATTCCCGGTGTCTGGTCAGGTCCCTCGCCTTCAGCTTCCCGCACTGACTGGTGAGCGCTGGCCAGCCGTAAAGCAGAGCACAGCGGTGACGTCACCGCTGTACTTTACGGCCGGCGCTCAGTCAGTGCTTGAAGCTGAAGGCGAGGGACCTGACCAGACACCGGGAATGTAAGTATGTAGTGTTTGTTTTTTTACATTTACAACGGTAACCAGGGTAAACATCGGGTTACTAGGCGCGGCCCTGCGCTTAGTAACCCGATGTTTACCCTGGATACCGGCATCGTTGGTCGCTGGAGAGCTGTCTGTGTGACAGCTCTCCAGCGACCAAACAGCGACGCTGTAGCGATCGACATCGTTGTCGGTATCGCTGCAGCGTCGCTTAGTGTGACGGTACCTTTATAGGCAGAAACGAACACTCAGGATCAGCAGCACGTGCTGCAGCAGAGTGGCACTATATGTGACTGCAAGACTAGTGAATCCTCACAGTGCGCAGTGTTCACACTTTCAGGATTCTCCGGCAAATGGGCACGTCACCACAAGTGTGTGATTTGCATACGGTCAAGTGACGACTAGTCGTGTGCAGCCTCTCTCAATAAAAGTGAATGGAGTGAGGCCGGACAAGTCTAGTTGGGATGTTGCTTACAGTCACATAAATGCCCGCTGCTGGCACTGAAGAATCATGACAGTACATACTGTGAGGATTCACTAGTTTGCAGTCACATACGGTGGCTGCCGACTTGAGCCTCAATTCTGGACAACTCCTTTAGGTTATAAGTGAATTTCTAATAGCATTACAGGCCATGGGCAGACTTGTTACAGCTGTATTTCTCCAGCTGCAGGATCTGAAGTACATAGCTAGCACTGCAGACAATCAAAGCATAGACAAAGAGATGCTATCATTAACCCTTTTTTTACCCCAAGACTACCAAAGATACTATCGCGCGTTAAAAGGCCTGTATGTGTTATGGATATCACAGAAGGGAATCACTCCCATGTGAATCATTTCGTCTTTTCAGACCTCCAGGAAAGCTGAATGAGAGCAGTTGTGGATATATTGTGCCTAGAGATTAGTGAATATACTAGTTACTCGAGATTTCTCGAGCATGCTCGGGGGTCCTCCGAGTATTTTTTAGTGCTCAGAGATTTAGTTTTTCTTGAAGCAGCTGAATGATTAACATCTGTTAGCCAGCATAAGTACATGTGGGGATTCCCTAGCAACCAGGCAATCCCCACATGTACTTATGCTGGCTAACAGATGTAAATCATTCAGCTGCGGCAAAAAAAAACTAAATCTCCGATCACTAAAACATACTCGGAGGACCCCCGAGCATGCTCGAGAAATCTCGAGTAACGAGTATGTTCAATCATCACTAATTGTGCCTGATTGACTGACACTCAGTTAGATTTCTTGAGAACTCAGACAATTATAGAGCATCACAAAATCACATTGAAGAACTTAACATAAGAGGTTTAGTCAAGGATCTACTTCCTGGGGACTTTTTAAAATTTTCCTATGTGTATCTCTGGTCAGGTGTCCAGCAACTAGCAAAATATTTGAGTATGTTAGCAGAATACATGACCTGTTCTTCATCACTGACAGCTGTCAGATGCTCTATTCTTTATACTGTATATACGGAAATTATAGACTGGCCAAATAGTACAATAGTACCGCATTATTTGTTGGTCATTCTGTTTGACTAACATTGTTTAGAACAGATCGAGGTAAAAATGCCTTCAATTTTCCACACGTCATGCAAATTAAAAAGGTGGTTACATAGTCTCTTACCCAGTGGAAACATTAGTGAATTTTGAGACACTGTCACTTTAATGTTAGACAAAGGTATTTTGGTAGAGCAGCTCACTTGGCCTGACACAGAGTTAGAAATGGAACACTGTCTCTTTAAGAATGTGCTTGGTTTATTGAAGGCAGCATAAACCAAGCTGGGAAAAATAAACATGGCCCTCTGGGAAAAACAATGAAACAAAACACAGTCCTTATCCTGGCGGGGGTCAGCCTGCTCACAGTTAGCAATGTCCACGGTTCAGGTCCTTTAACAGAGGAACAAACACTTTCCTGGAGTGCTTCCTCTCCAGGCACACTGAAAACTGCTGCCTTTGAAATCCAGCTACTTAAACCCTAGACAATGTGACTAATCACATGATGGTGACATCACACAGGTCCTGTGAGGACACAGTGGTGCCGGCACTGCAGGTGGAGATAAGGTGGACATCTTCCCATTCACTCTATAGATGTCCACATAAAACCAGCCCTTGTATGCAACTTTAACTTAACACTCAAGACATGTAGTGTGCTGGAGAAAAATACTCTGGTTTCACATCACTGATGCCATTAAGGGCAGTGACAGATATCTCCCCTCCATTACTTTACCAGTGACTTTGTCACAATATTTAAAACTTTACTGGACAGTCTTTAAATCCATGTGCTCAGATCTTCTCTAGCCTTGCTCTCCACATAGGACCACTTCATGACTGTCGCGTCACGTCGAATGGCAGACTCCCTCAACTGGTAACAGCCTGTTAAGGCCGGTGGAACGCGCCAAATAATATAAGGAAGATAATAAGGCACAGCCTGGGTTCCACTGAGCAGAGATGTAACCTGCCGCTCGGCAATGGCGGACACTAATTGGCGGTAGAGTAATGAACACATGCGGGTTAACGTCACCCGGTATGTTCTGAGGTGGACTCTGATGACTCTCTGAGCCACAGTACCACAGAATATGAATGCTGTACCCTGATAAGCCTCACAGAGCACAGCAGATTGAGCGCTAGTGCACAGTCACTGGACTAAGCCCCAAGGACACGGGGGTTAGAGTCCCTCTTGACCCACTAAGCACCCAGCGTCACACCTGCAATGCCTAGACAAATCTAACTAATAAATTTAGTGCACTGAGTGCACGCAGGGTCGCACTTGCGGAAGCCTCTAACGACCCTGACTAGGGGAATGAAGCGCACTAACTGTGCACGACATCGCACTGGTGAACGCCACTAGTTGATGCTGGTAATCGTGCACTGTGCTGGAATGCACTACCTTGCGCTGTACTAGCTCCAAACACCCTGAACTCAGACAACACTAGGGAAAGGGATAATTAGGAGCTTTCACAAGTATAAAACATGCATCCACACATAACACAATTTCGGATTACACTACTGCATGGCCGAGCGGCCATGAGAACCTTTGAGAATCACAGCCTTCCGGGACCTTGCCAGTGGACCAATCAAAGCTGCTTGAGGACCTGGGCATGTGACCTCCGACCACCAATGAGTGGTTGTCTCACGGGCATGCTCAGTAGGCAAAAAGCAGGACTTGGTTACAGGAGCGTCTGCTTGCCGCTGAATAATGCTGGTTACAATAGCTGGACCTGGAACATTAACAGTAACCAGATGCACAGCATCAGCCTGAGCAAGATGCTGGGACCGACGTCTGTGCTGAGCAGGCTCCTCCCTGGCTGAAGAAGAATGGGAGATCAAAGAGGACATGGCTCGAGATTCCCCCTGTGCAGCAGTAGGAACTTGACACCTAACACAGCCCACTTTAGGTCCTCACTTTTACCTTAAACAGAACCTGCTGGATCCTACATGCCCTCTGACTTAGCAGCATTCACATACATATGACTACATTCCCTTCCTAACCAGTCCTATATAATGTTATTCAGTGAAATCAAATAACATAGATAATAATCTTTATTTCTATATAGCGCCAACACATATTCCACAGCGCTTTACAGTTTGCACACATTATCATTGATGTCCCCGAAGGAGCTCACAATCTAAATTCCCTATCATTATGTTTTTGGAACCCGGAGGAAACCCACGCAAACACGGGGAGAACATTGATTCATTTAAATCAATATTTAAAAAAACATTTAGAAGGAATGTTTTTCTATGATAATTAGGGATTTGACTAGTCGATGGGATGTTAGTTTCCCCAAACTATTAGACCCTTTTTCCATGTTTTCACCTCCTGTGAGTGTAATAACATTATTTTCACTAGCTGGCGTTCAGAAGTCAGCTTCCGGTCATACGCAGTGCGCTTCTGAAGAAGGAAAGCATGTACCCGGTTACAGAGGCGCAGTGCAAATTTGATTAGTTTACCTTCAGTTTCTTTATCTAGATTATTTACAAAAATGTTGAACAACACTGGGGCTAATACAGAGACTTGAGGTAGCCCACTTAAAACACTCCTCCCTTTGGATCTGCAACCATTTATTACCACTCTTTGACTACGATCACTGAGCCAGTTATGAATCCACCTAACCGTAGCCTTTTAAATCCCATACTTGGTCATTTTTTCATTGAGAATAGTATGAGATACTTTATCAAATGCTTTGCTGAAGTTGAGATATTTCCCTGATCCAGTCAGTGATGCCATCATAGAAGGAAAATAGATTAGTCTGACACGACTAGTTTTCTACAATCCCATGCTGGCTCTGGTTAATTACTGTGTTCTTATCCAAGTACTTACATACATGCTGTTTATTAATTTGTTTCAAGATCTTTCCTCGTATAGAAGTAAGACTCACTGTCCTGTAATTTCCAGGCTCCATCTTATTTCCTTTTTTGAATAGAGGGATAACATTTGCCCTTCTCCAATCTTCTGGGACTTCTGTTCTCCAGGAATTTTCAAAGATTCTGCAGTTTTCTCTATCGCTCTCAGTACCCTAAGATGTAATTCATCTGGACCAGAAGATTTTAAATGAATTTAAATTTGCTAAGTGTCCCCTCACCATCTGTCTGTTTATAGATAGTGTGGATTATTTTATTCTTTCAATAGCTCCTTCAAGATCAGTTGATGTTACAATTGCTTTCTTCAAAAACCCAATGCAAAATAGGGATTTAAAGGTACTTTCTCAGCATCATGTAAATATGCTATAGCATCTTTGAGTTTTCTTTTGATTTTGAGATACCCCCCAAATCTTTTTTATTGGTTTTGGTCTCCCTTACAAGCCTCTTTTCATTACTGGCTTTATGTCTTCTACGCTTGCCCTGCATTCCCTGCAGCCAGCCTTATATTCTTCTTTAGATATGCTGCCCTTTTTCCATTTGAAATATATTTTTTTCAGGTGGCCTATAATAAGCACCTACAATAGTGTACTTTCTGTTTTTCTCTTTTTGTATTCTTACCCAAACAGTTTCTACAGTGCTACCATTCTCTGAAACTTGGATCTCTGTGGAGATAATAAACTTTTCAAACTTACACTACTCCTCTCTTGTTAAGACTGTTTCTTATAAATAAGTTATAGCCTTCAAGGTTTGTATTCCAAGCATGTGTATCATCCCACCAAGTTTCTGTGATACCTATGGCATCATATCTCTCTTCCTGTGTTAGCTGCTCCAATTTTCATTATTTCCCATGCTCTGTGCATTTGTATAGACACATTTTAGTTTGTAATTGATTTGCCTTGCTCCTCTATTTTTATTAAAATTTGTTGCCTCTGTTCTTTATTTCTACCTCTAATAGCAGGGTTCTCAAAAAGAATTGATTAGTTGCATACTTATTCCTGGCCACATATTTCCAATCCCATATTGTTCTAGTTTAAAGCTCTCCTGATGAGTGTAGCATCTACTGGTACTGAAAATCAAATCAGCTGATGGTTTATTCAATAGGGTCAGTGTGTAAAGAAAAGAAGGAAGGAGCCTAGGACTGAACGTTGAGGATCCCTGACTTTAAGAGAAAGAGGAGAGGAAGAAGAGTTGACAAATGATACAGTGAAGGAGTGGTTTGAAAGATAGGTGGAGAACCAAGAGGTAGCAGTTTCATTGAAGCTGAGAGAGTAGAGCATAGTGAGTAGGAGCTGGTGATCCGCACTGTCAAATGCAGCAGAGAGATCAAGGAGAATCAGTAGGAAATAGTGAGCATTAGATTTAGCTGTTAGTAGACCATTAGTCAAAACCTAATGATCTGGAGAGGTGGAGAGGCTATGTCCGCTTTGCGGACATCACCAGCGAAGCGGACATAGCCTCTCCACGCTCCTACGAGCACTGCCCTAATTGGACTTACTCCTCCACTTCTGCTCTTGCCCCAAGTGAGGTTTTAACAAAGACCACCCCTGGTCGAAACGTTAACTCAATAGTCCGCAATCTTTATATGTCATTAAGCACCTGGTGATGTCTGTACGCACGAATAAAGAAATAATACTTTTTGCATAATTTTCAACTACCTGAGTGCGGCTGATTTTCTCATGAATATTTGGACTGTCGGATGTTCAGCCCGCACCAATTGACTTTGATTTACGGTGTGCACATCATTCTTTTTGGTCTCCAACATAGTAAACAACTAATGCTAACTCCGCTAGAACAGGGTACAGCTAGACTGTGAAACCCGCTAGCAGCCCCATACTCACTCCTGCATGTTGCTACAGACACACAACAGACAGTCAAGTTCACTGGAACAGTGTGTCAAAAGGGAACATACAAAAAGGCTAATCACTCAATGAATGGTGACATCAAACAATTGACCATTAGTGCAATAAACTATGAAGGTAGAAGGGCTTAAAGCAGGGTAACCTAAAGAGGCCAGTCTTTTTTTAGATGATGAAGGTCTTAGTATATTTTGAACCCTCTTACCCATCTTTCTAGAGACTCACCACTCAATATGCCCTAAAGAGAAATAAGGAAGGGTTGGTATTTTTGGATTTCATTATCATGGTCTTTATTGCGCAGTAAAAATTATCTAGTTATACTATTATTCTAGTCAGTATCAGCACAGCAATTCCAAGCATATACTTTTTTTTCTAATATTGTAGCAGTTTAAAAAAATTTGAACTTTGCAAAAAGAATGAAACATTAATTTTTTGTTGCTGTGTTCTGTTATCTGTAACTTTGTTTATACTTTTTTTATTTTTATTGATCTCATTTTATACATACATTTTTATCCCTTTTGATTTTTTGGGAGAGATGTGGAGACTTTCAGGATGTAACAAACTGGTAAACAAGCTTCTATTTTGTCGATGTGACAATACAAAATATGTTCTTGTGTGTTTTTTTTAATTTATTTATTTTTGTATTGGGAGAAGTCTTATTTAAAGTTTTTATGGTTTTTAATTTTTTTACATATTTTTTAAATAATATTTTAACCTATTTTTATTTTATTGCAATAAATAGTTCAAGCTATCGAGTAACTTGGTTTATGTAATGTAGAGGTGAAATGAATGATGTCATATGAAGCCTTTCAGGATGTAACATACTAGTAAAGAATCTTCCATTTTGTCGATGTGACAATACTATTTATGTTTTTGTTTGTTTCATGGTTTTTTATTATTTCTTTAGCACAGTGGCGCAGTGGATAGCACAGCAGCCTTGCAGCGCTGGAGTCCTGGGTTCAAGCCCCACTAAGGACAACATCTGCAAAGAGTTTGTATGTTCTCTCCGTGTTTGCGTGGGTTTCCTCCGGGTACTCCGGTTTCCTCCCACATTCCAAAGACATAATGATAGGGAATTTAGATTGTGAGCCCCAACGGGGACAGCGATGATAATGTGTGCAAACTGTAAAGCGCTGCGGAATATGTTAGCGCTATATAAAAATAAAGATGATTATTAAAATAAAGATGATGAAGTCAGATTCAAAGTTTTTATGGGTTTAAATTTAAAAAATATATATTTATTTTAACTAAGTTTCATTGCAATATATAGTTCAAGCGATCAAGTAACCAGGTGTAGTAAGTATTATCGAGGTGAAATGAATGATCTCTTATGAAGCCCAGCCATGGACTGGCTTTCTAGGTCTACGAAGATGGCAACAGAGGCATTCAGTAGGCTTCTAGCTGCCATCGCAACCTATTGACTTCCCATGATTGCCTTGAGATTAACAACAGTTGTTAGATGTTTAGCAACAATCCGAGCCAGTTCCAGTTATTTACTTGCTGTTGTTAGTGGCAGGGCCAGACTGGCCATCTGGCAATTCTGGCAAATGCCAGAAGGGCCTATCTGGTTGTGGGCTGCCTTGTCTGCAAAGTTGTTAACAGAATCGGTGTTCTCAAGACACCCATACTGTTAAGAGTTGTGACTCAGTCACTTACCCCACAAGGCCACCGGTATCATTAGAAATATTGGTCTTGTAGTAAATCTTGCTTTCTTCTAATCAGATTAATATTAGTAATATATCCCATCTAGTGCTTGGGGATGTGGACAGCATGGGCCTCTGTTATTTCAAATGCCAGGGCTGAATTTCAGTCCCAGTACATACCTGGTTAGAGGCAGGTGCTGTCTGTACAACACAAATGGCTTACAACATGTATGGTGCGAGCTCAGCTCATGAGCCAGCTTTATACACCCACTGTACTTACACTACCTGTCAAAAGTTTGGGGTCACTTAGAAATGTCCTTATTTTTGAAAGAAAAGCACAGTTTTTTCCAATGAAGCTAACATTAAATGATTCAGAAATACACTCTATACATTGTTAATGTGGTAAATGATTATTTTAGCTGCAAACGTCTGGTTTGTAATGCAATATCTTCATAGGTGTATAGAGGCCCATTTCCAACAACCATCACTCCAGTGTTCTTATGGTTCTTTGTGTTTGCTAACTGTGTAGGAAGGCTTATGGATGGTTAGAATACCCTTGCAAACCATTGTTAGCACAGCTGAAAACAATTTGGCTGATTAGAGAAACTATAAACCTGACCTTCTCTTGAGCTAGTTGAGAATCTGGAGCATTACATTTGTTGATTCCATTAAACTCTCAAAATGGCCAGAAAAAAAAGAACTTTCATGTGAAACTCGACAGTCTATTCTTATTCTTAGAAATGAAGGCTATTCATATTCCATCTGTCAAGCATGGTGGAGGTAATGTGATGGTCTGGGGTTGCTTTGGTGCTGGTAAAGTGGGAGATTTGTACAAGGTAAAAGGGATGTTGAATAAGGAAGGCTATCACTCCATTTTGCAATGCCATACCCTGTGGAGAGCGCTTGATTGGAGCCAATTTCATCCTATCACAGGACAATGACCCAAAGCACACCTCCAAATTATGCAAGAACTATTTAGGGAAGAAGCAGGCAGCTGGTATTCTATTTGTAATGGAGTGGCCAGCACAGTCAACAGATCTCAGCCCCATTGAGCTGTTGTGGGAGCAGCTTGACCATCTGTAAAGTGCCCATCAAGCCAAACCAACTTCTGGGAGGGGCTTCTGGAAGCATCGGGGTGAAATGTCTCCAGATTACCTCAGCAAATTAACTGCTAGAATGCCAGAGGTCTACAATGCTGTAATTGCTGCAAAGGGAGCATTCTTTGACCAAAGCAAAGTTTGAAGGAGAAAATTATTATTTCAAATAAAAATCTTTGTTTCGAACCATGTCAATGTCTGGACTAGATTTTCAATTCATTTGGCAACTCATTGGATTAATAAAAGTATGAGTTTTCATGGAAAATACTAAATTGTCTGGGTGACTCTAAACTTTTGAATGGCAGTGTATATAATGTATGTTTATGTTATATGGTTGCAAAAAGCTAATCTGTTTGGCCCTCCTTTTATGAATCCAGAGTACAAAGTAGCTTAAAAGGGACCTGATACCTATGTAATCTGAGAGCAGCAATATTTAGGTGCTGAGAGCCAGATTCCAGCGATGTGTCACTTTCCAGCGATGTGTCCAACCCGCAGCGTCCAGTTGTTACAGCATATCAAGAAATCCCATCTCCACTATGCGTGCAGGGCCGCATAGACGCTCCGTCTCCGCAAGATAAATATCATCAGTCCCATGTATTGGGTGCGGAATCACCTGCGTTCATAAGCCGGCAGCACTTTGGATGGAGCTGCTTCCAAAGTGCTGCCGATTACTGACCGCAGGGACGTAGCATTTGACTAGACGTCTCATGTCCCCTAGTCAACTGCTCTCTATAACCCTGCCCTGTATCAAAATGCCAGCATATAGACCAGTAAGTGACACATCACTGGAATTAGGGTCTCAGCCCTTACATTATCCTATTCTCAGATTAGCAAAAATCTGTAAAAGAGCCGGTGTGGTGAATTCTCTTGTAATCATTTAAAAAAAAATATTTTTAATAATATTTTCTATATATTGGATTAGCACATTTGGCATAGAAAATGTTTTGACTGCTTCTTCCAAAGATAACATATAATGTGCTCAGGTAATTACATTAAGTTGCACTGGGAGCCTCACAATTTAACAACTACCCTTTTGTTGTTGTCTATTGATGCAAGATCCATTTGCTGCAGACAAATACACTTTCTTCATGCACGTCTTGCCTTGGAGCATAATCCTAATAGTAAGATGTGACAGGGCTGACTCAGGAATTTGGCTGATGACTCTTGTGTTGTTTCTGCTCATGGAGCGAAGTTGACTCTGCGGTAAGAACAAGCCTACACCTCTGCCTGTGATTGACAGAATCCTAAATGTACGGAGCAACTCACCTCTCATATCCCATGTAGTTCACGCTTCTGTGAGATTACTTCATTTTTGAAGTGAAGGCGAAATATGAGAATTCGCACCCTGATTCATCATTGGCAACCTTTTTTTAAGTTACTTTTCTTGTCTTGTCTTCTGGTACTTGCCGATGGTTTTTGTGTTAACTTAATAAAAAAAAATGGTCCAGGCACTTCAGGAATTTTTGCGCAAAAATTAAAAGTGCTATTTATTTTTGATTTTCGCTTGTTTTTCAGCTTTTTAGCTGTAAGTTTCATAATCCAGTAAAATGTCAGAAACTTTAAGGCATACGTAAAATCATTTAAGGATGTGGTTTACTGGAGGGCTTGTGACTTTTTGAAAAGTCAAAATGATGGGAAAAAACATCTGGAAATCCGTAAATTCTGCCCACAATAGCGACCATAAAAAATATAAAAAAGGGGAACACATACAATATATAAAATAGACTTTATTAAGGTGAAAACTAAAAGAAGAATAAGGTTCATGTGACAGAAAGATGAAAAACACTAACACCTAGACAAGCAAAGATCACATTCAAGAATTGATCGACCCCATAGACTTTACTTGCTTTTTTAAAAACTCTAAATGTACAGCAGATCGAATTAACATTTGCCTATTAGCCCTATTTCTGTACATTGGACATAGTGGACATGGATTTCACATAAACTTGCACTGGGGCCAATGCCTGACGAGTTACTTAGTCTATGCAACTGATATTGGTCTCCTGGGAAGTTGGGATAGAGGGGGCCCAGGCCTAGTTGGTCCTATACCCTTCACAACTAGGTACAGTTAGGGCCAGAAATATTTGTGACACAAGTTTTGTTATTTTAGCTGTTTACAAAAACATGTTCAGAAATACAATTATATATATAATATGGGCTGAAAGTGCACACTCCCAGCTGCAATATGATAGTTTCTACATCCAAATCGGAGAAAGGGTTCAGGAATCATAGCTCTGTAATGCATAGCGTCCTCTTTTTCAAGGGACCAAAAGTAATTGGACAATGGACTCTAAGGGCTGCAATTAACTCTGAAGGCGTCTGCCTCGTTAACCTGTAATCAATGAAGTAGTTAAAAGGTCAGGGGTGGATTCCAGGTGTGTGGTTTTGCATTTGGAAGCTGTTGCTGTGAGCAGACAACATGCGGTCAAAGGAACTCTCAATTGAGGTGAAGCAGAACATCCTGAGGCTGAAAAAAAAGAAAAAATCCATCAGAGAGATAGCAGACATGCTTGGAGTAGCAAAATCAACAGTTGGGTACATTCTGAGAAAAAAGGAATTGACTGGTGAGCTTGGGAACTCAAAAAGGCCTGGGCGTCCACGGATGACAACAGTGGTGGATGATCGCCGCATACTTAATTTGGTGAAGAAGAACCCGTTCACAACATCAACTGAAGTCCAGAACACTCTCAGTGAAGTAGGTGTATCTGTCTCTAAGTCAACAGTAAAGAGAAGACTCCATGACAGTAAATACAAAGGGTTCACATCTAGATGCAAACCATTCATCAATACCAAAAATAGACAGGCCAGAGTTAAATTTGCAGAAAAACACCTCAAGAAGCCAGCTCAGTTCTGGAAAAGTATTCTATGGACAGATGAGACAAAGATCAACCTGTACCAGAATGATGGGAAGAAAAATGTTTGGAGAAGAAAGGGAACGGCACATGATTCAAGGCACACCACATCCTCTGTAAAACATGGTGGAGGCAACGTGATGGCATGGGCATGCATGGCTTTCAATGGCACTGGGTCACTTGTGTTTATTGATGACATAAGAGCAGACAAGAGTAGCCGGATGAATTCTGAAGTGTACCGGGATATACTTTCAGCCCAGATTCAGCCAAATGCTGCAAAGTTGATTGGACGGCGCTTCATAGTACAGATGGACAATGACCCCAAGCATACAGCCAAAGCTACCCAGGAGTTCATGAGTGCCAAAAAGTGGAACATTCTGCAATGGCCAAGTCAATATCCAGATCTAAACCCAATTGAGCATGCATTTCACTTGCTCAAATCCAGACTTAAGACGGAAAGACCCACAAACAAGCAAGACCTGAAGGCTGCGGCTGTAACGGCCTGACAAAGCATTAAGAAGGAGGAAACCCAGCGTTTGGTGATGTCCATGGGTTCCAGGCTTAAGGCAGTGATTGCCTCCAAAGGATTTGCAACAAAATATTGAAAATAAAAATATTTTGTTTGGGTTATGTTTATTTGTCCAATTACTTTTGACCTCCTAAAATGTGGAGTGTTTGTAAAGAAATGTGTACAATTCCTACATTTTCTATCAGATATTTTTGTTCAACCCTTCAAATTAAACGTTACAATCTGCACTTCAATTCTGTTGTAGAGGTTTCATTTCAAATCCAATGTGGTGGCATGCAGAGCCCAACTCGCGAAAATTGTGTCACTGTCCAAATATTTCTGGCCCTAACTGTATTTAGAACTTGTCTAGGACTGCCCCGTCTATCAAAAAAGTAATTACTACTAAACAAGAGAGTGAAAATAGGCCTGAAGGTCATACAAAGGATGTGAAAGGGCGAAAAAAGCTTCACTAAGTTTTGTTGCTCACCAAGCAGTGCGCAGGCACTGGGTTTCTCTGACCTTTCCCGGCACCTGCGGACTGCAGTACTTTGCTCTGCCCTCAACAAGGAAGATAAAGTACACCTGCGCAGAAGCCGAGGCAGGAAGACAAAAAGAGGGCATCATCGTATGAAGATGGGAGGCGCCAGACCCGGACCACGATGCCCATCGGACTGGACCACACTGGACCGCCCCTGGGTGAGTATAATCTAACTTGTTTTTCTTATCTTTCAGGTTACATTGGGGGCTTATCTACAGCATTACAGAATGTGTAGATAAGCCCCTAAAGGCGGTGGCCGCAGCTTATATACGAAAAAGTAGGTGACAGATTCCCTTTAATCAAAAAGAAAAAAAAGAGCATGAAACGCACCTCCAAAAATCATACATTGATCTAAAGCTGCTAGGCAAAAATTTATATAACTGAACATGAGGTTTTCAGTTTAACATTCTGATCAGACTGTATGAAACCCACTGCCACGTCACGGCAAACCACGTAGTGGGTCCTACCGCCCTAACAGAGCAGAGCTGTGCGGCGACCACCGCCACAGCGACAATGCACCAGCAGGGCAGACAGCCTGTTGCCCCACAGCACCCATGCTGCAAGACGGAGCCCCCATGACTCCAGACCGCGCAGCCCCACCAGCACAAAGCCACGGCAACAATGGACGCCACACAGCAACAGAACCAAAATGAAAGGAGCACCTTCCTCGAGCTAGACAAATGGGCTAGAGCCCTTACTTTGCAGTCTCCTGCTAATTAAAATCACCTGTGCCAAATGGGAGGAGTTCTGGTCGAAGAAAGAGACTGGTGGCTGTGTGGCGCCCATTATGGCGGAGGTCGCCACATAGCTGCGCTCCTTTAGGGCGGTAGGACCCACTACGAGGTTTGCAGTGACGTGGCAGTGAGAGGACACTATATAATAAGTGTTGGCAATATACACAATGAGAGGAGACTGTGTAATTTTATTTATATATATATATATATATCTTTTATCTGGAGCCTGGTCGTCACTGCTCTAGTAAACAAAGTTGATTTCCCACATGGGAACTTCACTGTCCTTGCGGTTTCCTCTTCTATATCACACTGTGTTCTTGGAAACATTTCAGGACTTTTTCTCTTGATAAAAAATCAGGACAAAATTTAACAGTAAAAGTTACAGTACCAGAGTTCAGGCTCTTTGGAGACGGAAGCCTCCAGATGACTGATAATAATAGTAATGTTCTTCAGGGCATTAGAGGACAGGAAACAAACCACTTATAATCCAAGCGCTGCCAGTTAAACCATTACAACAAAATATTATGGATTCAGTAAAAACATATTTAATACATTTTTTTTTCTCTGATCGTGGGTACGTAGATAAAAGAAATATGACAGCATACTCCAATCATTCTGGTGATAATAGTGTAGGCTGCAGACAATACATATTCACAGTCACTGAAATGTTTTACGATCATTTCACTGGATCACTATTCAATGTGTTCTCTGTTCTGTTAAAATGTATTGAAGCAACGAATGGGTTAAAAATAATGAAATGATGTGCACCGATCCAGTCTATCCTCTGTAGTCTACTGTGGAAAACGACAAACAAAACCATCCGCTTTTGCCCTATATTAGATGACAGCAGTAGTGCGTCATCAGAGACACATCCTTTAACCCATACCTCCATAGCCAATTTTTTATTGCTTTTACGCTTTTGTTTTATTTTCCTTCTTCTAAGATCCATAACGTTTTTTACATTTTTCTGTCTATATTTTTTTGTGGGTAGAGTTGTGGTTTTAAATGACACCATTCATTTTAACATACTAAAAAACTATATTACAGACTTTGATTATTGGGCATATACTGTATGTGCATGCAGCTCTTTCAAAGACAAATTCAGCAATACCTTTACATGGTCAGTCTGTTCCTCTGTTAGAGAGACATCAGCGTTGGTATTAATATGCATATGAGGCTGAAGGACTATTTGTAGAGCTGAAGCCTATGTCAATCCAGTTCTATTCTCTGTCCAGGGCCGCCTCCTCCTGCTTGACTGACAATTCCCTGGCCTGAAGTAACACAGCAAAGAAGGAGTCGGTCAAGCAGTGGGAAGCAGTGCTGGGTGGGGAATAGAGCTGGAGTGACTGAGGATGCAGATCGTAAAATAGTTCTTCAGCCTCACCTGTATATCAATTCAATGGCTGATTTCTCAGTAGCAGAGGAATGGACTGGTCATGTAAAGGTATTACTTACTGTACTTGCCATTGAAAGAGCCACTTGCACATATAAATAGTTTGAGTTGTGAAATCTTGCTGAAAAGTTCCTTTTAAAAGAGGTTGTGCCTGAAATAATTCATCTGTAAGAATATACTTAAAGGTGGGGCTGGACAAGAAATAAAGTTGAGGAGACAGAGGCATGGGAAGTGCACTGATCACACCCAGAGCACTGAAGACACATTTGTATATGAATTAAAACAGTGATTTTACAGTCTGTGAGCAACAGATTGCATCAGTGAAGGAATGGATGACCTTACATTTCAGAGAGCACCACAACCATATAAACCGTTTGGGGGGTCGTGCTGACAGATTCCCTTATGAAGTTTTCACAGCAGGTCCTCCTGTAATGAGGCCATGCTTCTATTTAACAGATGAATTAGGTTTCATACTTACTAATAAAGGTTACACATTAGTATACTTCATAAAAGACTATAAACTATTCCATGAGGCAAAACCCTCCTCTATTACATGTTCGCAGAAGCAAGGTTGACAGCCTCCATTATAGTGCTGAAGCTTTGTTTGGGCTTCACGCTGCCCTCTGACATTGTGTCAAACACTAGAGTTGGGTTTCAAACAAATTACCAGTTGCGGAAAAATGAGAATAACTGAGAGCACTGAAATTAAAATACGTTAACATCCAAACCACAAACTATTCAGTACATCCAAAAATAACTGAGAGCTTGATGTAATATCTAGGGATGAGTGAACCTGAACTGTAAAGTTCGGGGTTCATACCAGACATCCAGTGTCCGTTACTGAACCATGAACATGGACTTTTTACTGGATGGTTTACTGTTCGGATTCAGTTTGCTGAAAGGCCACAGCACAGCCAGTCAACAAACTTTTAGGCTGTGGGCACTTCCGAAGCTGGCACAGCCATGCCAAGCTGATATAAATGCTGCATCATGGGTGCAGCCACCATTCAGCTCTGAGAGATAGTATTTGACATTGTATGTGTGTACTCTGCAAAAAAGTCACAATCTACAAGGGATGGGTGAGGATACAGTAGGTAAGGATAGAGCTGGTCGTGCAGTGGTTTGGTCGATCGGTGGTCACTGCAAGTTGTAGGTTTGTCGGAAGAGGTAGGTCTTCAGGTTCTTTTTGAAGGTTTTGATGGTAGGTGAGAGTCTGATATGTTGTGGTAGAGAGTTCCAGAGTAGGGGTGATGCGCGAGAGAAATCTTGTATGCAATTGTGGTAAGAGGAGATAACAGGGGAGTAAAGAAGGAGATCTTGTGAGTATCGGAGTTTGCGAGCAGGAAAGTACCGGGAGACGAGATCACAGATGTATGGAGGAGACAGGTTGTGGATGGCTTTGTATGTCAGTATGCCTATTTACAGGTCACTGATCCCCCAGTGACCTGCCGCTAGTTTACATAATGAATATTATATAAATACATATATGGAGCGCCCCATCTAGGGCAGTGGGGTACTCGGTACTGGGTCCTTCGGTTCTCAAGGGGGATGTCAAGGTGGCTGACCCGGTCAGTGGCCCTAGGGACGTCCGTTGTAAATGGGGGGAAAGGTATTTAAACGGAAAATGTTCATGATGCCACCTGTGGTATTCGGTCAGGGTGACTGACGCTGCTTTAAGGGGTCCGCTAGGGTGATGATATGGCAACTAGATCGTATTCCTTCCTACAGGTGAAGTGTGTCCCCAGGGCTTGCCAATGTGTGGATGGTGGATGGTGGATGGTGTAAGGCGCAGTGAAGAATGAAGACACAAGATTGCAGTCTCTTTACCTTTTACTGAAGGCTTCAACGTCACCAGATCACAGGGTAGGCAGAGTCCGGCCGGTCCGAAGGCAAATCCAGAGTCCCCTTATCCAGGTGGAAATCAGTAGCCTTCCTTTAGCGCCTTGGTGTTGTAGTACCTTACTGCTGAGCTTCTCATAAGGTCCTCACAACTGTTGTAGATGTTCTAGATGTTGTGTCTCTCTCTGTCCCCCGGATGGATAGGACAAACCCATATGACTGGTGGCCTGAGGCTTTTTACAGGGACTCTAGCCCCCACAAGTTGCCACAGTGCCTCCTGGATATAGGGCGGATCAGTAACTTAAAATTAGCTGTCCTGCCGGTCTCTGAAGCAAGGCATAAAGGACTGTTGCTCCCTCGGTGTTCCGGCTACCGGATCCTGCGCCTCAGGAGGAGGCAGCCTGTGTAGGGCAGAACTCCCTCTGGTTTCCTCTCCTTTTGCTAAGACTTCGTTGCTCACCCTGTACAATACAGTTCTCTGTTCGTGTCTCTTTCTTAGGAAGCTGCAGCTCATGAGGCAGGCGCAGCTCCGTGGCCATCTGTCTAGGCCTCTGACAGGATCCAACCCCTGTCAGAGACCCACTAACTGAGCTCAGCTCAGCTAGCAGCAAACTGGGTGAAGCCCAGCTAGCTGTTGCCTAACTTCCTATCCAGACCACCAGTTTTACCTAATTGTGAGGAGTGCCCTAATAAATAGGAGCATAGCTCCCCTTGGTGGACTGGAGTATGAAGTGTGTTGCATGGTTTGTGATACATGGAAAAGAAATCTCCTTTATTGCCTTCAAACGTAACATCACTCCCTCCTAGAGGAGAATGATATTACTGCAACTACCAGGACCCTGGGGCGCTGCATTTACAGCTCTGGCAAAAATTAAGAGACCACTGCAAAATGTTCAGTTTGTCAGATTTTTCTCTTTATATGTATATGTATGAGTAAAATGTAAATTGTTCTTTTATTCTGTAAACTAGTTCTGACAACATGTCTCCGAATTTCCAAGCAATACATTTTGTATTTTTTTCTGACAAAGAAAAATGGTGAAAAAACAAAATAGTGCTTTCAGACCCCAAATAATGCAAAGAAAACATGTTCAGAATCATATAGAAACAACAATACTAATGTTTTAACTCAGGAAGAGTTCAGAAATCAATATTTTGTGGAATAACCATGATTTTTCATCACAGCTTTCATGCATCTTGGTATGCTTTCCACCAGACTTTCACACTGCTTCTGCCACAAAAATGTAAGCAGTTCTTCTTTCTTTGATGGCTTGTGACTATCCATCATCCTCTTGATTACTTTCCAGAGGTTTTTAATGGGGTTCAGGTCTGGAGATTGGGCTGCCCATGACAGGGTTTTGATGTGGTGATCTTTTATTTTTTTTTGCCAGAGCTGTATAAATATATATATTTATATACTGTGAGGCAGTGACCGGGATCATATATGAGGGTCGATATGTATCCCCCAGGATGTGGACAGAGTCCTATTAAACCTTCTGGATTGGTTTGTATTCACAGCAGAAAGAGTGGATTGGGTCCAAGTAGTGACTCAGTCAAATTTTTAGGAAAACCCATGAAGGGCATTTATTTTTAGAGGGATTTGGAGGTTTGCAGTGGGGCTCTCTCTGTACTGGGTTTTGTAAGTGGCCCTATGGCCACAATTCCATTTAAATCTGTCAGTTTTGCCTTGGGTGTATCAGTTTGGAGTCTGCAAGCTGCAGAGCAGGTGTCTCTGTGACTGTGTGGAGCCATGGACTTCCAGGTGGCTGACACACTGAAAAAACATGGCGGTGCCATTGTTTACAGCAACGGGTTTTGAGTTCTGGACTGTGTTTACAGAAACCCAGCTGCAGTCCGGAGGACAGCACTCCTATGTGTGAGTTTTTGGATAATAAAAACTTTTAATTTGACCATTTCTGTGGTCCCTGCCTATCTGTCACAATGCACCAACCCCGCTGCAGTACATATGGTTGTAGAATGCGGGCAGTGTGAACTGAGGCATACCCAAAGCCTGCTGCATGTCAGTAATTAGGCCTGCAACACTGCAGCCCAAGCCTGTTGACAAGATGGAGGAGCTTTTGAAGCAGTTGGTCCTCCTACAGCAACAGCAGCAGCAGCAGTGGTAGCAGGAGTAGCAGCAATGGCAGCAGGGGCAGCAGCAATAGCAGCAGAAGCAGCAGCAAAATCACCAGCAGCAGAAAACTAATGAGCTGATTCTGCAACAGATTGCGGCTCTGCGAGAGGCACTCTCACCAGCGACCCCAATCCATTCTGAGGACAATTTGGAGGCTTTCTTCACTGTGTTTGAGCGCACAACAGAGCAGGAGAGCTTGCCTATGTCCCAATGGGCTGAAGTGGTACCCCCTTCCTGACGGGAGATGCCCGGAAGGCCTACTTGGACCTCAGTCGGGATGATGCCCTGGGTTTTGAGAAAGTGAGAGGTGAGATCCTTGCCTGACTGGGGGTTAATACATATGTGCGGGCCCAACGGGTTATCAGTGGTCCTTTGTGAAGTCTCACCCCACCAGGTCTCAGACATATAACGTGTTGCAGCTGGTAAAAAAATGGTTTCCTGAGACATTAACCCCTTACCAGATGGTGGAGAGAGTGGTGGTCGACTGGCTAGAAAGAACTCTGCCAGCCGTTGGGTAGGTCAAGGAGATCCCGACTCCCTAAACCAGATGGTCAGCCTCATTAAGCGGTATAAGGCTACTCAGTACTATACGGGACTCTGCTCCAATAGGGTGATCACATCAGGCCCCACCAACCCAGGAGCCAGGGAAAGGTCCACGACCCTCTGCTGAGGCCAATCAGGACCGATCCAGCACTGAGGGGGTACCACCGAGTGAGAGTGACAAGAGACCTGGCTCCCCTAAATTGGCCCCGAAGTCTAGTTATGCCCCAGCTATTAAGTGTTGGCGGTGCCAACGGCTATGACATGTGGCTGCCAACTGCCCCTTGACAGCTGAACCTATGGACTGTGGGTATACTTGCTGTATGTTGATGGATCTTGTAGGGCCGATAGTAAAATCCGCCCTTGGCCACCAACATATATTAGTGGTTGCACACTACGCCACCCAGTACCCGGAGGTCATTCCGCTTCAGCACACCTTGACTAAGCTTATCACCTGGGAATTGTTTTCCATGTTCTGTTGCCTTGGGCTACAGAAGGAGATCCTTACTGATCAGGGGATTCCTTTTATGGAGTTCCAAGGCGACAAAGGAACTGTGCAAGCTCCTCAAGATAAAGCAGTTGCCCACGTCGGTGTACCACCCCCAGATCGACAGTTTAGTCGAGCTCTTTACCAAAACCCTCAAGTTCATGTTGAAAAGGGTAGTTTCCAAGGACAGAAGGGATTGGGACATGTTTCTGTCCTACTTGATGTTCTACATTCAAGAGGCACCACAGACTTCCACGGGATTTTCACACTTTGAGCTTCTGTATGGCAGGCATCCATGGGGTCTGCTGGATGTAGCCAAGGAGACATGAGAGTAGGAACCAATGCCACATAAGAGTGTAATTGAGCACATGGCCAATATGCAAGAGCAGATTGTAGCGGTCATGCCTATAGTAAAAGAGCATTTGGTGGATGCTCAGGCATTGCAGAGCTGCGCATATGACAAAAAGGCCAAGGTATTCTCCCTTAAAGCCGGAAATCGGGTTTAAGTCTTGGTACCCAAGGTGGGAAGCAAGCTTATATACAAGTGGCAAGAGCCATAGGAAGTTTGGGAAAAAGTTGGGGAAGTGAACTACCAAGCTTACCAGCCCGGGAAAAGAAAACCCAAGCAGTTCTATTATGTCACTCTGTTAAAAGTGTGGAAGGACTGGGAGTGTATGCTTGTGGATGCGATTCCTGATGCATCATCTGGGGAACCTCCGATATCAGCACGGACGGAGGTTGAGAGAGAGGTAAAGATGGCGATACTCTCTCGAAATAACAGCGCCGACAGGTGCAAAAATTAGTACAAGAGAATACGGATGTATTCTTGGAGCTACCTGGCCGTACCTCTGTCATCCAGCCTGACATTGTCACTGAGTCTCACGTAAGGGTGGATATGAAACCACACTGTGTGCCCAAGGCCCAGAGACAAGCCATCGCGAGTGAGGTGAGACAAATGCTCCAGCTAGTAGTAATTGAGGAGTCCCGGAGTGACTGGGCTAGCCCCATTCTGCTAATCCTGAAGCTGGACAGATCATTACGGTTCTGTAATGACTTCCGTAAATTGAATGAAATGTCGAAGTTCGACCTTTATCCAGTTGCCCGGGTTGATGAGCTGATTGAGCAACTGGGGCAGGCCCAGTACTTTACCATGCTCGATGTGACCAACGGTTACTGGCAGGTACCTCTCATGGAGTCAGAAAAAGAGGAGACCGCCTACATAACATAGTGCATAGAACCCCATTAGAAAGTATGCTTCAGTGTACTTGATTGGCATTATCACCGTTAGTACTGACTGGCATACCCACTTGTCCCGGGTACAAGTGGTAGTGAATTATCTCAGAGCAACGGGCTTGATGGGGAATCCCAAGAAATGTGTGATAGGACTCGAGGAATCCCAGTACTTAGGATACATGATCGGCCATTGGATTATAAACCCCAAATAAGTAAAATCAAGGCCATACAGAACTGGCCCCCACCTGTTACCTCCAAACAGGTGAGAGCAGTTCTTGGAATCCTTGGGTACTACTGGAGGTTTATACCTAATTTCTCTGGGAGAGCAACACCCCTAACCGATCTCCTAAAGGGAAATAAATTGGTCATGGTGCAGTGGAATCCTCAACAGAGGAAGCATACCAGTCTATGAAGGTGGAGCTGTGCGGACAGCCCGTCTTCATCAGCCCCAACTGCAAGAGAGACTTTGTCATGCAGACGGAGGCCTCTAACATTGGCTTAGGAGCGGTCCTGTCACACGAGGTGAACAGACAGGAACATCTGGTCACCTACCTAAGTAGGAAACTCACCCTGGCCGAGAAAAATTGTAGCATAATGGAGAAGGAGTGCCTGGCCATTAAGTGGGCCTTGGAGTCCCTACGCTATATTTGCTCAGTCGACTGTTTTGCTTGGTGACAGATCATTCACCCTTGGTCTGGATGAGAAATGCCAATGAGAGGAATGCTCGGGTCACCAGATGGTTCCTGTCTCTGCAAAATTTCAATTTCACCTTGGAACATTGTGTAAGGAAGGTGCAAGGGAATGCGGATGCCCTGTCCCAGGCACCCTGTATGGTGACAAGTGAACAGAGGGGGGATATGTGAGGTAGTGAGGGGAATAATATGCGAGGGTCGATATGTATCCCCCAGGATGTGGAGAAAATCCTATTAAACCCACTGGAGTGCCTTGTGTTCACAGCAGGATGCCTATAAGTCACAAGACAAAAATAAAAGAAAGTGTGGATTGGATTCAAGTAGTGACTCAGTCAGATTTTTAGGAAAACCCGTTAAGGGCGTTTTTTTAGAGGGATTTGCAGGTTTGGTAGTGGGGCGAATTCCTCTCTCCATTCCAGGTTTTGGAACTGGCGCTATGATCACAATTCCATTTAAATATGTCAGTTTTGCCTTGGGTGTGTCAGTTTGGAATATGCAAGTTGCAGAGCGGGACTGTGTGAAGCTAACACAGAGCCATGGACTTCCAGGTGGCTGATGCACCCAAAAGACACTGCGGTGCCATTGTACACAGTAAGGGGTTTTGAGTTCTGGACTGTATTTACTGAAACCTGGCTGCGATCCAGAGGACAGCACTCCTATGTGTGAGTTTTTGGACAATAAAAGATATTTGCTTTGATCCTTTCTGTGGCCCCTGCCTTTCTGTCGCGCTGCACCAACCCAGCTGCACTACAATACACAGTACACTAGTGGCCAAAATTGTGGATACACTTGAAGTTTTTAATAATTTTCGAGGCTTCTGGAACTTTCGTCTATCTTAGTTGCTTGATTACTAGTGTTGAGCATTCCGATACCGCAAGTATCGGGTATCGGCCGATACTTGCGGTATCGGAATTCCGATACCGAGATCCGATATTTTTGTGGTATCGGGTATCGGTATCGGAGGTGTAAAATAAAGAATTAAAATAAAAAATATTGTTATATTCACCTCTCCGGCGGCCCCTGGAACATCACCGCGAGTCACCGGCGTCCGGCAGGCTTCTTTGTTCAAAATGAGCGCCTTTAGGACCTGCGGAATGACGTCGCGGCTTCTGATTGGTCGCGTGCCGCCCATGTGACCGCCACGCGACCAATCAGAAGCCGCGACATCATTCCTCAAATAAATTCCTAGAATGAGCGCCTTTAGGACCTGTGGAATGACGTCGCGGCTTCTGATTGGTCGCGTGGCGGTCACATGGGCGGCACGCGACCAATCAGAAGCCGCGACATCATTACACAGGTCCTAAAGGCGCTCATTTTGAACAAAGAAGCCTGCCGGACGCCGGTTCCTCGCGGTGATGTTCCAGGGGCCGCCGGAGAGGTGAATATAACAATATTTTTTATTTTAATTCTTTATTTTACACCTCACTATGGATCCCAGGGCCTGAAGGAGAGTCTCCTCTCCTTCAGACCCTGGGATCCATCAGGATACCTTCCGATACTTGGTGTCCCATTGACTTGTATTGGTATCGGATATCGGTATCGGCGATATCCGATACTTTTCGGGTATCGGCCGATACTATCCGATACCGATACTTTCAAGTATCGGACGGTATCGCTCAACACTATTGATTACGTAATTATATTTATAGCCCAGGCACGCAATCTGTTACTAAAGATATCTGGAGACTTGATTTTGATATTTTGTCGTTAGGTTTTAAAATAAGAAATACTGGACTTCATTCTCTGTGAGTAAAATTCTTAAATTTTTAGCTATATGTTAACTTTTCTTTATGTCAGCATTAAATTCAAAATAGTGTTTTAAAGCTACAGTCGTCACTTGATCCTTTCAGTATAGGTCCAACAGGCTTTAATTTCTTTACAAACTATTGAGAATTTTTATTTCTTGCATTTTATTAATATTTAAATTTAATTTTTTAACTGAATAATTGTAAATGTCTATTTTGAGCTCACAAACTCCTGAATGATTGAGTTTTTTTAGATTTTAATCATGCCAGCCACAAAGAGGTCTGATTGGTCTCCAAAAAAGAGAGCTATCGCTATTGTTTTGAGGGAGGAGGGATACAGTTTCAGAGAAATTGCTAGGAAGATGGGTGGTGGAGTCACTGCTTCTGGCGTGCAATAGCTGTGTTCACGTTTTGCTGATAGTTGCAGCATCAAAAACTAAGAGTGGAAGAGGAAGGAAAAAGGTAACAACTCCAAAAACAGACAGAAGTATTTTTAGGCTAGCCTTGCAAAACAGAAGGGCATCAGCCAAGGAACTCAACCAGTTCTTCCACGATGGAGGAGTTTCGGTGTCGGATAGAACCGTACGTTGCCGGTTACTTGATGCCGGTCTGAAAGCATGAACACCAAGGAAAACGTAATTCCTAAATCTTAAACAGAGAAGTAAGAGAATTTCCTGGGCCAAAGAACATCTTACCTGGATAACTGAAGATTGGAAGAAAGTAATCTGGAGAGATGAAGGATATAAATTTTTGGTAGTGACGGAGTGCGTTATGTTCGGAGAAGACCAAAGGAAGACTGTCTTCCAAAGTGTATTGATTGCAGCTGTTCCTGGTACCATGTTATAACCATGGAGAACCTGAAAAGTCTTGTTGAATCAATGCCAAGGAGATGCAAAGCTGTTATCAATGTTAAAGGATACCCTACATGCTACTAAAGAAAGAACACATAGGGATAGCATGTTATTAACATATTAGGACATGATATTTTGATTCAGCCAATTCTGCTGTTCTTATAGAAGTAATGAGATATTTTGTATTATGGTAACCATTTTTCTATGTAGAGGTGTTCTAATCTACCTTAGACTAATTGTTGCATTATTGTTAAAAAAAAACACTTTGAATGTTTGCATGCTAAAAACTTTCAAAAAAATTTACAAAAATGACAAAAATTTGAAGTGTATCCACAATTTTGCCCACTAGTGCAGATACATATAAACATGGCAAAAATTAAGAGACCACCACATCAAAAAAGAATCACAGCTGATCGGCACCGAAGAGACTACTTGTGAAACAGCACAGCTGCGAGTGGGGAAATCCCAGCGGTAGGCTAGACGGCTTAAGCTTCTACTGAAGACGGGGAGGTGCTTGCTCAGAACCAAAGTGTTGCACATCGAAACAAAGAAATAGAAATAGAAAAAGCAGCACTCACCCCAGTTCCTCAGGTGAAAAAAACTCCTTTAATAGGCATGGCACAAAGTTCCAAACTTGGTGTAGTACAGGCTACGGCATGAGAGGGAGGCAGTGCGGGAGGGTGCAGTGACGAGACAGACGACGGCCGTTTCGCGCAAAGGCGCTTCTACGGGTCCATCAAAACCCTGTCATGGGCAGCCCAATCTCCAGACCTGAACCCCATTAGAAACCTCTGGAATGTAATCAAGAGGATGATGGATAGTCACAAGCCATCAAACAAAGAAGAACTGCTTAAATTGTTGCGCCAGAAGCAGTGTGAAAGATTGGTGGAAAGCATGCCAAGACTCATGAAAGCTGTGATTAAAAATCATGGTTATTCCACAAAATATTGATTTCTGAACTCTTCCTGAGTTAAAACATTAGTATTGTTGTTTCTAAATGATTATGAACTTGTTTTAGTTGCATCATTTGAGGTCTAAAAGCACTGGTTTTGTTTTTTGTTATTTTGACCATTTCTCCTTTTCAGAAAGAAATAAATTTATTGCTAGGAACTTCGGAGACATGTTGTCAGAAGTTTATAGAATAAAAGAGCAATCACAGGATGGATAGATATGCTAATGATAAACAAATGATTTAAAAATTGGAAACAAAAATCATCTCAACAAAAATCATCTCAATTTAATCAGTATCTAGTATGGGTGCCACACACAGAAATCCCCACGCTTACACTCCTTGGCTGCTAGCAATGAGGATGTTGGTTGTGTGAGGAATTTTCTGTCATGCTGAAATTCTGTAATAAATCAGCCAAATGTAAATTTATTCTTAAACCTGTAATTAAGGCTGGGGCCATATGGCGACTTTGCCCGCGCCACCTGCTTTGCAGCCAACGTTTGCTATGTGTTTGCGGTACTTTGAGGCACAGTATAAATGGGGCCACATTGAAACACCAACGGTGCTGCAACTGCTACATGCAAGTCACAAAAAGTCCACCCATGTCGAATATTGGTGACTTGCCTGTCGCAGCTGCAGTACTCTGGGGTTTGCAATATGACTCAATTAACTTGTACAGTGCTGCAATGTAGCAGCGATATATAGCAAACTTTGGAAGGGCAATGGGTGTCGTGGCCAAAGTTGCCATGTAGTCATGGCGTAAGTCTTCATCAAATCTAACTATGAGTACTGCTAGAAATAGCCTCACCTACTGTGATAACACATCAGTTCTTCGCGACCTTGCTGAAGAGGAACAGATGGAAGCTGGTACTTGAAGAAATTGACCTCAGGCTGTGCTTGTAGAAAGTAGAGAATTTAGGCTGTAACTAGTGATGAGTTAACGTGCTATTGATGAGCGAATGTGCTCGGATAAGGTGTTATCGGAGCATGCTTGTGTGATAACCGAGTGTCTTCAGCGAGCTCGAAAAATATGTTCAAGTCCCCGCGCCTGCATGTTTCGTGGCTGTTCGACAGCCACAACACATGAAGAGATTACCTACAAACAGGAAATCCCTGCTAGTGTTGCAGCTGTCAAACAGTGATGAGGCATGCAGGCGTGGGTACCTAAACATATTTTTTGAGAGCGCTGAAGACACTTGGTTAGCACCCGAGCATGGTCAAATAAAACCTTATACCAGCACATTCGCTCATCAATAGCAGTAAACCATATTGGAAGTGCAAGGGCTGGAATCTCACTTTGACCCTATAGATATAAAAATGATGTAAAATATATAAATAATTCAGAAAATACTTGTATCTATCGGCTGGATACTCATGATTACCTCTCCTGTGTCTCCACTCTCCAAGGTGCAAACTGCCACTGCCCAACTTTCACTTGTCTCCACTCTAAGGGATTAGTGTCCATAACAAGCAATCACAGAGCAGTTTTAATTTCTCCAACTACTCTGACAAAATGAAAGCTCATCTCTGAGTGGTTGCTGTAGTTTGTGTGACAAAGACAGTTTTTCATTTACAGTGGACTCAGTCAGCACACATCACTTTTTATTTCTGGTATTGGATGACACTTTATTTAGTTCAAGAAAAACATTGGGAAAAAAATATCAATTCTATTTAATAGAATAACTATCTTTGTAGTACACATTAACCAATCACAACGCAGCTTTAATTTTACCAGAGCTGTTTAAAAAATAAAAACTGAGCTCTTATTGGTTGCTATAGGCAACCAATTTTTGACAGTTTTGCCTAGACATTAGCCTAGATATTTTTGCCTAGATATTAGCTTGCAACTGAAAGATGCTAGCAGGTACACGGGATGTTGTCACGGACAGGAGGCAGATCAAGAGTTAAGGTATTTATTTAACACAGAACAATACTCCTTGCAGGGAATAAGGGGTTGAAGGGTGAAGGTAAGGAATGGGGCAGAACTGGGAGGATGGCAAGGTAGGTTATGAATGAACGAAAGTTCAGTAATACAGAGGTTAAAATTATCAGACTGTAGTCTTCTGACGTGAGGAAGTTCAAGGTCCAATGGTGGAACCGATAACAGCGGCACGTTGTGTCTCAGCGTGGTCTGTGACAGGCAGGAATCCACTGGTGGCACCGACAACAGCGGCGCGTGATGTCTCAACGTAGTCTCTGTGTAGCGGGTAGTACCCCCGTGCTTAAAGATGGCTAAAACAGATCTGAGTCCACTGGGGGGGAACCGTCGGAACAAAGCCTCGCTCCGCGGTGTACACAGGACCTTGGTAGAGGGGCTCTGGCCTAGCCGTCCATCTCTCTCTCTCTCTCTCTGTGTCGCACACTCAGTGCAGTCTCTGCCTTCAACTAGGGCCACCTCTTAGCGTGGAGGGTAGCGGGGAGCTGACAGTCGGTCGTCCACAAATGTTGGACCTATATGCAGGGGTCTGTCAAGTATGCAGTCACCCTTGGGCAGAGTGTGTGCGGTACTCATTATCACACCAAAAACAGCCCGCGGCTTAGCTCTGCTCTGCTGGCACGGCTCTGCACAGCTCCGCTCTGCTGGCATGGCTCTGTATGGCTTGGCTCTAAGTACAAAAAAAGTTAATTCTGCTCACCCATTAGAAGTTAAATCGCTGTGGTGGTATCATCCGAGCATGGAAATGACATCTCTGCCAGGATGTAGAAAATTGAAGAAGAAAAATATAGGAATCCAGCTCCAGGATGTAAACTATCAAAAAATACTTTATTCAAACATTTAAAAATTAGAACAATGGCTTACAAATGACCAGCAAAATAGTTAGGGAGCAGCCATGGACAACTGAACGCGTTTTGAACAACTGCTGTGTTCTTGGTCTTCAGTACAAAAGTGGAAAATCCACGCCTTCTTTATAGCTGTGCCCAACAGATGGAAGATAATTAGCAGACCACATGTGAAAATTACTAAAAACAAACAAACAATTAATCAAATAGACAAGAAATGTGAAAAAAAAACACAAAACAAACACAAATGGAATAAATCTACACATGAAGGAGAAAAATAACAATATAACTATAATTAATAATATAACATAATTTCTTTTCTGAGATTCAATCCCAAAGGTGCCCTGATATTAAGACAAAGGATCGAAAAAGGCTTCTCTGTCACGCAGTTACCTCTCTCTATCCCCACCTCGTATGTTTTTATAAATTTGTTCTATTGCAAAAACTCTCAAAGATGAGGTTTGTCTATTATGAAGCTTTATAAAATGAATAGAAGCGTTAGACACATGTCGAATGGTGGGTTGTACAATGTCATACAAATGTTCACGGAATCTGTCCTTGAGTTTTCTTATGGTAGAACCAACATAAAGCAGTTCACAATCTACACACTCAATGATGTAAACCACATAATTTGAATTGCAGTTTAAAAAACTTTTTATACATTTTTTTTTTAACACAAGAAAAAGCTGCAGTTTTTTTTGTATAAGAAGAGGTTTTGCAAGGAAATGATCCACACTTGAAAAAAAACCTTTTGTAGATAACCAATTTGAAAAACTCCTAGATGTATTGGATTGTCAAAAACTTGGCGAAAGTGAATTGCCCAAAGTGGGCGCTCTCCTAGAGACTATTTTTATACCATTATCAAGAATTGAATCCATAACCGAGTCATCTCGCTAAATATTTAGATTGCCACGGATAATTTCCGATATGGATTTGAAATGAGTGCTGTAAGTAAGTACTAAAACAGGTTGTTCACAATAAGTGTTTATGACAATTTGTCGTGCTTTATTTGTGGTATTATCACAGCTGAGTGAAGTATCAGATGTGCTTCCTATAAGTTCTGATCTTTGTTTGTTGCCAGCTATATTAACCCCATTCTGACATCTGGCGTACTATCCCGTCAAGGTGGGGTGGGCCCGTATGCCCACCGACGGGATAGTACGTCATACATGATTGGCCACGCTCACGGGGGGGAGCGCGGCCGATCGTGGCCGGGTGTCAGCTGCCTATCGCAGCTGACATCCGGCACTGTGTGCCAGGAGTGGTCATGGACCGCCCCCGGCACATTAACCCCCAGCACAAACATGATTGTGGTGTGCCGGTAAGGGAAGCATCGCGCAGGGAGTGGGCTCCCTGCGGGCTTCCCTGAGACCCCCACAGCAATGCGATGTGATCCTGTTGCTGCGAGGGTCTCTTACCTTCCTCCCTGCAGCAAGGCCCAGATCCAAGATGGCATCCGGGTCCTGCAGGGAGGGAGGTGGCTTACCAAGTGCCTGCTCAGTGTTGCAAGTCAGATCGCTGATCTGACAGAGTGCTGTGCAATCTGTCAGATCAACGATCTGTGATGTCCCCCCTGGGACAAAGTAAAAAAGTAAAAAAAAACAATTTCCAAATGTGTAAAAAAAAATTAAAAATTTTTTTTCCTAAATAATGAAAAAAAATATATATGTATTATTCCCATAAATACATTTCTTTATCTAAATAAAAAAAAACAATAAAAGTACACATATTTAGTATCGCCGCGTCCGTAACGACCCGACCTATAAAACTGGCCCACTAGTTAACCACTTCAGTAAACACCGTAAGGAAAAAAAAAAACGAGGCAAAAAACAACGCTTTATTATCATACCGCCAAACAAAAAGTGGAATAACACGCGATCAAAAAGACAGATATAAATAACCATGGTACTGCTGAAAACGTCATCTTGTCCCGCAAAAAAGGAGCTGCCATACAGCATCATCAGCAAAAAAATAAAAAAGTTATAGTCCTCAGAATAAAGCGATGCAAAACTAATTATTTTTTCTATAAAATAGTTTTTATCGTATAAACATAAACGCCAAAACATAAAGAAAAGATATACATGAGGTATCGCTGTAATTGTACTGATCCGAAGAATAAAACTGCTTTATCAATTTTATCAAACACGGAACGGTATAAACGCCTCCCCCAAAAGAAAATCATGAATAGCTGGTTTTTGGTCATTCTGCTTCACAAAAATCAGAATAAAAAGCGATCAAAAAATGTCACGTGCCCGAAAATGTTACCAATAAAAACGTCAACTCGTCCCGCAAAAAACAAGACCTCACATGACTCTGTGGACTCAAATATGGAAAAATTATAGCTCTCAAAATGTGGTAATGCAAAAAATATTTTTTGCCATAAAAAAGCATCTTTCAGTGTGTGACGGCTGCCAATCTTAAAAATCCGCTAAAAAACCCGCTATAAAAGTAAATAAAATTCCCCTTCATCACCCCCTTAGTTAGGGAAAAATTAAAAAATGTATTTATTTCCATTTTCCCATTAGGGCTAGGGTTAGGGTTAGGGCTAGGGTTAGGGTTAGGGCTAGGGTTAGGGTTAGGGCTAGGGTTAGGGCTAGGGTTAGGGTTGAGGCTAAGGTTAAGGCTACAGTTAGGGTTGGGGCTAAAGTTAGGGTTAGGGTTTAGATTACATTTACGGTTGGGAATAGGGTTGGGATTAGGGTTAGGGGTGTGCCAGGGTTAGAGGTGTGGTTAGGGTTACTGTTGGGATTAGGGTTAGGGGTGTGTTTGGATTAGGGTTTCAGTTATAATTGGGGGGTTTCCACTGTTTAGGCACATCAGGGGCTCTCCAAAAGCGACATGGCGTCCGATCTAAATTCCAGCCAATTCTGCGTTGAAAAAGTAAAACAGTGCTCCTTCCCTTCCGAGCTCTCCCGTGTGCCCAAACAGGGGTTTACCCCAACATATGGGGTATCAGCGTACTCACGACAAGTAGGACAACAACTTTTGGGGTCCAATTTCTCCTGTTACCCTTGGGAAAATACAAAACTGGGAGTTAAATATAATTTTTGTGGAAAAAAAAATATTTTTTATTTGCACGGCTCTGCGTTATAAACTGTAGTGAAACACTTGGGGGTTCAAAGCTCTCACAACACATCTAGACGAGTTCCTTAGGGGGTCTACTTTCCAAAATGGTGTCACTTGTGGGGGGTTTCTACTGTTTAGGTACATTAGGGGCTCTGCAAACGCAATGTGACGCCTGCAGACCATTCCATCTAAGTCTGCATTCCAAATGGCTCCCCTTCCCTTCCGAGCCCTCCCATGCGCCCAAATGGTGGTTCCCCCCCACATATGGTGTATCATCGCACTCAGGACAAATTGGACAACAACTTTTGGGGTCCAATTTCTCCTGTTACCCTCAGGAAAATACAAAACTGGGGGCTAAAATATAATTTTTGTGGGAAAAAATTTTTGCTTTATTTTTACGGCTCTGCATTATAAACTTCTGTGAGGCACTTGGTGCGTCAAAGTGCTCACCACACCTCTAGATAAGTTCCTTAGGGGGTCTACTTTCCAAAATGGTGTCACTTGTGGGGGGTTTCAATGTTTAGGCACATCAGTTACTTTCCAAATACAACATGGCATCCAATCTCAATTCCTGTCAATTTTGCATTGAAAAGTCAAACGGCGCTCCTTCCCTTCCGAGCTCTCCCATGCCCCCAAACAGTGGTTTACCGCCACATATGGAGTATCAGCATACTCAGGACAAATTGTACAACAACGTTTGGGGTCCAATTTCTTCTCTTACTCTTGGGAAAATAAAAAATTGGGGGTGAAAAGATAATTTTTGTGAAAAAAATATGATTTGCTTTATTTTTACGGCTCTGCATTATAAACTTCTGTAAAGCACTTGGTGGGTCAAAGTGCTCACCACACCTCTAGATAAGTTTCTTAGGGGGTCTACTTTCCAAAATGGTGTCACTTGTGGGGGGTTTCAATTTTTTGGCACATCAGGGGCTCTCCAAACGCAACATGGCGTCCCATCTCGATTCCAGTCAATTTTGCATTAAAAGTCCAAACAGTGGTTTACCCCCACATGTGGGGTATCGATGTACTCAGGACAAATTGTACAACAACTTTTGGGGTCAATTTTCTCCTGTTACCCTTGGTAAAATAAAAGAAATTGGAGCTGAATTAAATGTTCATTTCTATTTAAACATTCCAAAAATTCCTGTGAAGCACCAGAAGGGTTAATAAACTTCTTGAATATGGTTTTGAGCACCTTGAGGGGTGTAGTTTTTAGAATGGTGTCACACTTGGGTATTTTCTATCATATAGACCCCTCAAAATGACTTCAAATGAGATGTGGTCCCTAAAAAAAAATGGTGTTGTAAAAATGAGAAATCGCTGGTCAAATTTAACCCTTATAAAAAATTTGGCTCCAAAATTGTGCCGATGTAAAGTAGACATGTGGGAAATGTTACTTATTAAGTATTTTGCGTGACATATCTCTGTGATTTAATTGCATAAAAATTCAAAGTTGGAAAATTGCGAAATTTTCAAAATTTTTGCCAAAATTCTGTTTTTTTTTCACAAATAAACGCAGGTAATATCAAAGAAATTTTACCACTATCATTAAGTACAATATGTCACGAGAAAACAGTGTCAGAATCACTGGGATCCGTTGAAGCGTTCCAGAGTTATAACCTCATAAAGGGACAGTGGTCAGAATTGTAAAATTGGCCCGGTCATTAACGTGCAAACCACCCTTGGGGGTAAAGGGGTTAAAGGCTCTTTCAAAGCCCTTGTTCTAATTTTTCAATGTTTGAATAAAGTATTTTTTGATATTTTACATCCTGGAGCTGGATTCCTATATTTTTCTTCTTCAATTTTCTACGTCCTGGCAGAGATGTAATTTCCGTTCTCGTATGATACCACCACAGCGATTTAACTTCTAATGGGTGAGCTGAATTAACTTTTTTTATACTTATATCATTATCTGCTTTTTTCGTGTTCCCCTGTTCATCAATGAACTGTTTCATCTTTGGAGATTTAAAGGGACACTGTCACCTGAATTTGGAGGGAACAATCTTCAGCCATGGAGGCGGGGTTTTGGGGTTTTTGATTCACCCTTTCCTTACCCGCTGGCTGCATGCTGGCTGCAATATTGGATTGAAGTTCATTCTTGTCCTCCGTAGTACACGCCTGCACAAGGCAAGATTGCAGACTGTGCAGGCATGTACTACGGAGGACAGAGAATGAACTTCAATCCAATATTGCAGCCAGCATGCAGCCAGCGGGTAAGGAAAGGGTGAATCAAAAACCAAAAAACCCCGCCTCCATGGCTGAAGATTGTTCCCTCCAAATTCAGGTGACAGTGTCCCTTTAAGCCCAGCTGTGGTTACAAGTGGCTTCCTCTGACTTGCTTCAATCGAGTTCTTAGTATGGACTGTTCATTTTGGATATAACCATTCACTGACTTTACTTAGGAGCAGCGGCCTTTTTTGTTTTGCCTTTGTTTTATTTTTTTTATTTTTATTGCACTTTTTTTTTTGCCCAGTGGGCATTCACTCTACACATGGAGTTGCTTATTGACCCCTCTAGAAGGGAACGTGCATCACAGGTTTTTCAATCAGTAAATAAAAGCTTTGACACTTCTCCTGACAACCTGAATGCAATGCTTACCGCAGAGAAATTGTCTCTGAATAAAACTCCCATTTGGTGGGATCAAACCACTTTTAGAATATTATTTAGCCCAGGATATTATTCCGAGAGGCTTACACATTAAAAAAAATCCCACTACTGTATATAGTGAGGACTTTGTGAAAGATTGGAACATAATTCTCTCTGACTGTTCCAAACATTTAATGCAACTTATAATCAAATATGAAAATGAGGAGCAGTCTAATATTAAAAGTGAATTGTATAAGGACGTTGTGTCACTAAAATCTACGATAACTGATCAAGAATTTGAAGATTTTCAAAAAGACCTGAGATCCAAATTACACACCCTGTAAGAGTCCATTATAACAATCAAGAAATGTACATTTAACAGGGATGTCTTTTATTACAAAAACAACCAGGTCTACGAGTGGGGCAGGTGGGAGAAATATCCGACAACTCCCAGATCAATTTTAAAAAAACGTGATCGCACGTTTTCTGCCACACGTCGAAACCAAGTGACCTTCTCTTCTTCGGGTCCTGAATCCTCAGATGCTTCTTTAGGCTCATCTACTCATGATGTCGATATTAACCAAGTAATACCTGGTTCTAAATCCCATGTGCGGTATTATCGTAAGACTAAACAAAACAATCATGGTTATTCAAAAAACGTTCCAAAAAACACATCAGGAGGAGTGGGAGAAAACGCCATAAGCACTCCCTCGATTTTCCAGAATCGTCTGAGAAGTCAGAACAGAACACCTCACTAGATATTGTCACTCTCGTCAGTGGTATTTTCTGAGATGGAAATAAAACTTCTAACTCGAAGTCTTAATTTTTCTCCTACTAAGGGCAGTCCCACACGTCCAGATAATTCCGGAACCGGAAAAATCGGTACCGGAATTATCCGTGTCCGTGTGCCCGTGCGTTTCTGTGGCACATCAGTGTGGCACACGTGCGGCACACGTGTGCCGGCCGTGTGCCGACTGGGTACCACACGGAGCGTGCAGGAGACAGCGCTCGAGATAAGCGCTGTCCCCTGCATCTGGTGCTGAAGCTGCCATTCATATCTTCTCTGCAGCAGCGTTTGCTATAGAGAAGATATGATAAATACTTTTTTTTTGGTTTCTCGTGTTTAAAATAAAGATCCCTGTCCCCACCCCCCTCCCACCCCCTGTGCGCCCGCCCGCTGTTATTAAAATACTCACCCGGCTCCCTCGCAGTGTCCTGTCCTTGCCGCACCTTCTCCTGTATGAGCGGTCACGTGGGGTAATCCATTACAGTAATGAATATGCGGCTCCACCCCTATGGGAGGTGGAGCCACATATTCATGACTGTAATCGGCCACCCCATGTGACCGCTCATAGAGGAGAAGGTGCGGCCAGGAGAGGACGCTGCGAGGGAGCCGGGTGAGTATTTCATTAACAGCGGGGGGGGGGGATTTTTTACTAAACAACAGGCAGAATATATTTGTATACACAACCCCAAAATCCCAATTCTGCATGCCTTACTTAAAACACACAAACAGGTTTCTCCTCCTCCAATGCTCCTTATTATTTCTGGTATAGGCTCATATAGTGAACATTTGGGGGAGTGACTCGGTACTATTTTACAGCCACTAGCCCAACGAGTACCTGGTTACCTCAAGGATTCGCGTGATGTTCTTGGAATGTTTCATGATGTTACATGGGATCCCAATGGTCATGGCTCACCTGTGATGTAATTGCTCTCTATAAGTCTATACCCCACAAAGTAGCTTTACATGTGGTACAGTTCCACTTATGTAAATATAGCAATTTTTCTCATGATCTCCAATCATACATTATTTCAGTACTTGCATTTTTACTTTCCCACAATTATTTTTTGTTTAATCACAAGTTTTTTTTACAATCAAGTGGAGTTTCAATGGGGCGAAATTTTCCCCCTCGGTAGCGAACCTGGTTATGTCATGGTGGGAAGAAAATTATATCTTCAGCATTGATAATCCATTATTCAATCATATTAAATGGTATTCCAGATTCATAGATGACTTATTGTTAATTTGGGATGGAGATTCTTTCTCCATAAACGCATTCAGTTTTTATATCAATAATAATCACTTTAATTTAAAATTCACACACACCTGGAACCCAGAATGTATTAATTTTCTAGATCTTAGTCTTTCGGGGATTCCGTATAAAAAAATTAGAACTCACTCCGCAAACAAACCGCAGATAATACCATCTTAGGGCAGTCTCACAAAAATCGGTACCGGAATTATCTGTGTCCATGTGCCGGTGCGTTTCTGTGGCACATCAGTGTGGCACACGTGCGGCACATGTGTGCTGCCCGTGTGCCATCTGGGTACCACACGCACCGTGCCGGAGACAGCGCTAAAGTTTAGCGCTGTTTCCCTCCCTCCCTATGGGAGGTGGAGCCGCATATTCATTACTGTAAATGAGCGGCCCCACGTGACCGCTCATACAGTACAAGGTGCGGCCAGGACAGGAAGCTGTCCAAGTAGAGTACAAGGTGCGCCCGCTCGCTGTTCTTAAAATACTCACCCGGCTCTGTCGCTGGCTGGCGCTACTTCCTGTCCTGGCCGTACCTTCTACTGTATGAGCAGTCACGTGGGGCCGCCGATTACAGTCATGAATATGTGGCTCCACCTCCCATAGGGGTGGAGCCGCATATTCATTACTGTAAATGAGCGGCCCCATGTGACCGCTCATACAGTAGAAGGTGCGGCCAGGACAGGAAGCAGCGCCAGCCAGCGAGGGAGCCGGGTGAGTATTTTAAGAACAGCGAGCGGGCGCACAGGGGGTGGGAGGGGGGTGGGCACATGGATCTTTATTTTAAACACGAGAAACAAAAAAAGGAATATTCATATCTTCTCTACAGCAAATGCTGCTGCACAGAAGATATGAATGGCGGCTTCAGCACCAGATGCAGGGGACAGCGCTAAACTTTAGCGCTGTCTCCTGCACGGTGCGTGTGGTACTCAGTGGGCACACGGGCGGCACACATGTGCCGCATGTGTGCCACACTGATGTGCCACAGAAGCGCATGGGCACACGGACACGGATAATTCCGGTACCGATTTTTCCGGTACCGTAATTATCTGGACGTGTGGGACTGCCCTTATATTGGTTCTGCCATAAGAAAACTCAAGGATAGATTCCGTGAACATTTGTATGACATTGTACAACCCACCATTCGACATGTGTCTAACGCTTCTAATCATTTTATAAAGGTCCATAATAGACCAACCTCATCTTTGAGAGTTTTTCCAATAGAACAAATTTATAAAAACATACGAGGTGGGGATAGAAAGAGGAAACTGCGTGACAGAGAAGCCTTTTTCGATCCTTTGTCTTAATATCAGGGCACCTTTGGGATTGAATCTCAGAAAATAAATGATGTTATATTATTCTGCTTTACGCGCTTCCTTCTCTTATCCTCCTGATGATGCGCCCTTTTCCGGTTCTCCCCACCTCCCTGGGACAACAGGAAGCCCTGTCTCACTAGGGCTTCCCCCAGGCTGCAGAGGAAGGTCCACCTCTCTAAAGCTTCCCCCCAAGAGCAGAGGATGCAGCCCTTTCAGTTCTGGACCTGGCATGCAGGTACCCACGGTCCAGTCTGTCTCCTTACACAACCAATTGGGAATTGTGAAATGTTATACACACATTGGCCCCCATTCATCATGACTGGCGATGTTCATAGCCATCTTGATGAAGGGGTGTGCTGGAGTCAGAGGCTTCTGATTAATTAACAGGCACACACCTTAGGCTTGTCTGAAAAGTAGCGTGTGCCTCACCACAAATCATACTCCAGTCAGGTACTGGAGTAAGATATCTAGCGTAAGGTGTGCAACAGCTTGTCATGGTGTAGATGAGCTGTGGAGTCACACTCCTATTCCATCCCCATCCCAACCCCACTCTGCATTGAGCAAAAATTTAGCAACTTACCAAATCGATATACTGGAATAATCACTTTGATGGCTTGGGGCTATTGTGTTATGATATTTCTCAGGCATTTTTCCATAGACTTTTGTATAGAAAAATAACTTGGAGAATATGCAAAAAAAGCAAGTGACTGAAAGTATGTGGATAAAAAATACTGCCAACAAAAAGTTAAAAAACACAAAGAACACACAGCATTTTAATACGAGAACTGAAAAAAATGCCATAGAAATTATATGTGAAGGTAGCTGTAGGTTTCCTGCACACAAAGGGAAAGCAGTGGCGTTCCAACGGGTGAAATCAGAATAACTACTAGCATAAATTACAGTTAAAACCTGCAGAGCGTATCAGTTTATTCTTTGGAAATTCTCCACTGTGTGTGCTACTGTAATGAGAAGAAGGTTTTCAATTTGGAAGATCCAGATGGCAAATCTGCTGCATATGCAAACACTCTTAGACCTATTTTATAAATTAATCTGTAAGGGGGTATTTCATCAAGGAAATTCACACGAGAAAAAAAAAACGATTTGCACAAAGATTCACAATTTTTTGCCATTTGTACATAATCTCTGATTCTTTTCTAAAAAGTGGTCCAAGCTTACAGGGAGGGGATGTAGGTCAACTCCTACCTACCAGATTCATCACAATTTAGACCAGAAAGTGGCATCAATTATAAGAAATATCATAAATTGAGCAGATTTTTGATTGTGGCACCTGGGTAATCCTAAAAGATGCCCCTACTTCATTTCATCGAGGCAAGTACTTCTTACCCAACTTGGTATATGGCCCTCATTCTGGTATATGTCCCTCATCCTGGTATATAGCCCTCATCCTGGTATATTGCCCTTATCCTCGGCCCCATCCTGGTATATGGCCCTAATCCTGGTCCCCAACTTGGTATATGTTCTCATCCTGTTATATGGCCTTCAGACTGGTGTATGGCTCGACCCTTATATATAGCCCTCATCCTGATATATTTCCCTCATCCTGGCATATGGCCCTCATCCTGGTATATGGCCTATATCCTGGGCCCCATCCTGGTATATGGCCCTAATCCTACCCCAACCTGGTATATGTCTTCATCCTGGTATATGGCCTTCATACTGGTATATGGCTCCATCTTCGTATATAACCCTCATCCTGGTATATTTACTCCATCCTTGTATATGTCCCTCATTCTGATATATGGCCCGATCCTGGCATATGTCCCCCATCGTGGTATATAGCCCCATTCTGGTATATGTCTTTCATCGTGGTATATGTCCCCACCCTGATCTATGTCCCTCACCCTGGTATATGGCCCCCATTCTGGTATATGGGCCCATTGTTGTTAATTTCAGAGAAAAATTACAATAAACACTCCTACTCACCTTTCCAGAGCTCCCACGCTACGCGGTGTCCACTTCTGAAGCAAGGAGCTGACTTTTGGTGTGCAACAGGGAAGCATGACATCACTGCCATGCGCCACTAGTCATGTGCCTGCTGACATTAGCTGCTGGCCTCTGATTGGCCGGCAGCATGTATTGCGGCGCACGGACCTGATGGGTCTGTACGCTGCAATACACTTCAGCTAATGGTATGTGCAAGGACTCACATCCAGCTGAAGTAGGGGCTAACATCAGTGGAGCCCTCATCCGCCGGTCCCAGTCGCAGTGGTCGTTACACCCCTGAGTCAGACTGTAGGGTGTAACCACAAGCCGTAATAATGGCAGATACTACATCAGCAGTTATAGAAGGGCCACATGCTTTTCTTACAATAATTGTGTAGAAGTCACAGAGATACACACTGTACCTTAGATTTCATGCACAGGAACATATTTAGGATTCATAACCCACATATTCTGAATATCTCTCTCATCGTGCTATAAAACCAGAGTGAGCGCTTCATATATAGAATGACAGAGCTTTATTTAAGTAAAACCAGATAATTCATTGCAATTTCTTTTTGCTATATATAATTTTATGAGATTTTTACTTAGCCCACAGACCAACATGATCTGAGGCCTGTGGGTTAAAAATCTCATAAAACTATACAGTGGCTTGTAAAAGTATTCACCTCTCCTTGACATTTTCTGTGTTTTCCTACCTCGCAACCTGGAATATCCCTGTTTTTTGAGGGTTTGCAACAGTTTATGTTAATAATATGCCTACAGCTGTGAATGTTTGGTTTTTGTTTTGTTTTATTGTGAAGCAAACAACAAATGGGACAAAGTAACTGAGAACGTCAGTGTGTATAACTTTTCACCCCGCTAAAGTCAGTGCTTTGTAATGTCTCCTTTTGCTGCTATTACAGCTGCAAGACACTTTGGATAAGTCTCTATGAGCTTTCTACATCTTGCCACTTGGATTTTTGCCCATTCCTCAAGGCGAAACTGCCTCATCTCCTTCAAGCTTAGATGATTTCTTTTAGTGAACAGCAATATTCAAGTCTGACCTCTGATTCTCAATTGGATTAAGGTTTGGGCTTTGATTAGTCCACTCCAAAACATTTACATGTTCCCTTAAACCACTTGAGTGTTGCTTTAGCAGTATGCTTTGGGTCATTGTTTTGTTGGAAAGTGAAACTCCATCCCAGTCTCAAATCACTGACAGACAGAAAAAGGTTTTGCTCAAGAATATCCCTGTATTTTGCACTATCCATCTTACACTCGACACGGACCATTTTCCCTGTCCCTGATGTCAAAAAACATCCCACAGCATTGCCACCATCATGTTTGACTGTGGGAATGTTATTCTTGGGGCAATGAGCTGTGTTGGTTTCGCGCCAGACATAGCATTTACCTTGGTTGCCAAAAAGTTACATTTTGGCCTTATTTGACCACAGCACCTTCCTCCACACATTTGGGGAGTCTCTCACATGTCTTTGTGCAAACTAAAACAAGGCTTACAATTTATGTATATAAGTAAAGGTATTTTTCTGCCCACTCTTCCATGGAGTGTACTTCTTATTGTGGTTGTATGGACAGATACTACAGTCTCTGGTTAAGAACTCTGCAGCTCCTTCAGTGTTACCTTTGGTCTCTGTACTGCCTTTCTGATTAATGCTCTCCTTGCCCAGGCTGAGAGTTTTGGCGGGCGGGTATGACTGTTGGGACCTCCACAGATCATGAGTACTGGAGTCTGAATTCCCTCATTTGTAACTGTCTTTGGATGGAGATTAGTATGGTGCTTGACTTTCTCAAGATTTCCATAGACAATGAATAGCGCAGTAGTGCCCGCGTTTGGTTTGGAAGCTAAAACCCGGAGTGGGTGAAAAATGCAGAAGTGGTGACGTGTTTCTATTATACTTTTCCTTTGAATGTTCAACTTCTGATTTTGGCTTATAAATACTGATGTAAAATGCTGACCAAATACTGAACAAGCCTAAAGGGGTTTTCTGCTATCAATAACATGTTGTTAAATAATTGCAAACTTGTAAAATAGCAAATGCAGATAGTACTCACTCTCAATGGGTCCAGCACCAGCTTCGCAGCCAGTAAAGCAAGACCAATGGAGCCGGCACTGGACCAGAAAAGTGTGAATCATTTCTACATTTATTACTTTAAAAGATTGCAAAAACTTGGGCTAATAATTTTTGAAAACTCCCCTAACCCCTTTCTGATGTTGGGCATAATTATACACCCACGTCGGAATCCCTCCTTTTGATGTTTGTTCAGGTGCTGAGCCCACATCTTTCCCGGCACATGACAGCTGTTTTGAACAGCTGACATGGGCCTCTAACAGCCCCACAATCCACCCGCAGCTGTTAACCCGTTAAATGCCACTGTCTATCTCTGACAGCAACATTTAACTTGCGCTTTCCGAAAGTGTGCCGGAAATCCCACCCATTGGTGACCCTGTCACGTGATCGTGGGTCAACGATGGGTTGGCATTTCAACCAGAGGTCTCCAGCAGACCTCTGTGGTTGTCATAGCCGGATTACTATGAGCTCATGGTGGCTCATAGCAACTGAGCATTTCTGCTACATGCAGGCAATCTAATCGTCGTCTGTATGTAGCAGATCTGGTTAAAGTACTGCAGCTTCTAGCCTCCCATGGAGACAATTGAAGCATGCAAAGAGTAAAATTTTTTTTTAAAAAAATATGAAAAAATAAAAAAAAATAAAAGTTCAACTTACCCCCCCTTTCACACCATTCAAAACAAAACAATACAAATAAATCAACCATACACATATTTGGTATTACCACCTTCAGAATCACCTAATCTATTAATATAAAAAATAATTATCCTGATCGCTAAATGGCATAAGGAGAACAAAATTCAAAACTCCAGTATTAAGTTTTTTGGTAGCAGCTACATTGCAATAATATGCAAAAACAGGCGATCAAAAGATTGTATCTCCACCAAAATGGTATCGATAAAAACGTCAGCTTGGCATGCAAAAAATTAGCCATTACCCTGCCCCAACTCACAAAAATGGAGAAGCTACAGGTCTCGGAAAATGACGCTTTTTTTAACCAAAATTTGGATTTTTTTTCACCACTTAAATAAAAAAGAACCTAGACATGCTTGGTGTCTATAAACTCATAATGACCTGGAGAATTATAGTGGCAGGTAAGTTTTAGCAGTTAGTGAACATGGTAAAAATAAAACCCCAAAACAACTGTGGAATTGCACTTTTTTTTGCAATTTTGCCACACTTGGAATTTTTTTCCCGTTTTTCAATACCCGATATGTTAAAACCAATGGTGTTGTTTAAAAGTACAACTTATCTCGCAAAAAATAAGCCCACACATGGCCATTTTGACCAAAAAATAAAAAGACGGATTAAAATAATGGATATAATAATAATAACAATAATAATAATTAATAAAAAGAAATAGTGAACTAGTATAGAGAAATGAAAAGACAATTGTAAGACATAAAAGACGAGCCCTTAACAATAAAATAGGTGTTTTCCATAAGAAAAGCAATTAGTTTATATTGCGAAAGTTCAGTTTCTTGCATTATTTCCCCTCCAGTAGCAGCTCTGATATGAGGCTTTAACCACAAATGTGAACTTTGTTGTGGCATCTTATAGAATGATTTCCTATAGAAAACACGCTGGCTGTGCGCACACAATGTCTTTTTCAGGCAGATTCACCCTCGAAAGCCGCCTGAAATACCTGTCAATAAACATTCAAAAGAATGACCATGTACATGGCTATGGTAAAGCGACTTGCTGAGCACATGTTCAGACTTTTGTTACTACTTTTAACAACTTCAGTTTTCTAAAACCAAAAAAACACCAAGTGGCCTAAAAGAAGTGGCCTGTCCATTCTTCTGGCAATTGGAAAGCTCAGAAGAACCCCAGAAGATGACGGGATGTTTTTAGGATGGTTTTGCCATCATTTCTACATTATAAAATGCTAGTGGTTTTCTCACTACTCAATGGTTTGAAAAAAAAAAAACTGCTGGAAAACAACTGCTGGTAAAAAAGACTTCACAAAAAATAAGTTAAAATCCTTTAAAAAAAAAGGCGGAAGGGCTGGCTGTCAATATCTGGTTTGTTGAGGGTGCAATAGCTGGTGCCGGTCATCTGTTATTGGCACTGCAGTGGACGGGATTCTGCCAGGACACAGCAGCTCTGTCATTTACATATGATAAGGTGCTGAACTTGCTTGTTGTGCCTGGCCATGGCCACTATAGTTTTGATGGTGATGCTGTGCTCCGGCAGCATCCATGAACTTTTTTCCGGCGGCGGTAACAGCTGCTCGGTGGGGGTGCCGAGTGTCGCAGCATACTCCATCACAGTATCTCCATATACAGTATAGTGTAGATGGAAGCAATATACAGTTAGGGCCAGAAATATTTGGACAGTGACACAATTTTCGCAAGTTGGGCTCTGCATGCCACCACATTGGATTTGAAATGAAACCTCTACAACAGAATTCAAGTGCAGATTGTAACGTTTAATTTGAAGGGTTGAACAAAAATATCTGATAGAAAATGTAGGAATTGTACACATTTCTTTACAAACACTCCACATTTTAGGAGGTCAAAAGTAATTGGACAAATAAACATAACCCAAACAAAATATTTTTATTTTCAATATTTTGTTGCAAATCCTTTGGAGGCAATCACTGCCTTAAGTCTGGAACCCATGGACATCACCAAACGCTAGGTTTCCTCCTTCTTAATGCTTTGCCAGGCCTTTACAGCTGCAGCCGTCAGGTCTTGCTTGTTTGTGGGTCTTTCCATCTTAAGTCAGGATTTGAGCAAGTGAAATGCATGCTCAATTGGGTTTAGATCTGGAGATTGACTTGGCCATTGCAGAATGTTCCACTTTTTGGCACTCATGAACTCCTGGGTAGCTTTGGCTGTATGCTTGGGGTCTTTGTCCATCTGTACTATGAAGCGCCATCCAATCAACTTTGCAGCATTTGGCTGAATCTGGGCTGAAAGTATATCCCGGTACACTTCAGAATTCATCCGGCTACTCTTGTCTGCTCTTATGTCATCAATAAACACAAGTGACCCAGTGCCATTGAAAGCCAAGCATGCCCATGCCATCACGTTGCCTCCACCATGTTTTACAGAGGATGTGGTGTGCCTTGGATCATGTGCCGTTCCCTTTCTTCTCCAAACTTTTTTCTTCCCATCATTCTGGTACAGGTTGATCTTTGTCTCATCTGTCCATAGAATACTTTTCCAGAACTGAGCTGGCTTCTTGAGGTGTTTTTCTGCAAATTTAACTCTGGCCTGTCTATTTTTGTATTGATGAATGGTTTGCATCTAGATGTGAACCCTTTGTATTTACTGTCATGGAGTCTTCTCTTTACTGTTGACTTAGAGACAGATACACCTACTTCACTGAGAGTGTTCTGGACTTCAGTTGATGTTGTGAACGGGTTCTTCTTCACCAAATTAAGTATGCGGCGATCATCCACCACTGTTGTCATCCGTGGACGCCCAGGCCTTTTTGAGTTCCCAAGCTCACCAGTCAATTCCTTTTTTCTCAGAATGTACCCAACTGTTGATTTTGCTACTCCAAGCATGTGTGCTATCTCTCTGATGGATTTTTTCTTTTTTTTCAGCCTCAGGATGTTCTGCTTCACCTCAATTGAGAGTTCCTTTGACCGCATGTTGTCTGCTCACAGCAACAGCTTCCAAATGCAAAACCACACACCTGGAATCCACCCCTGACCTTTTAACTACTTCATTGATTACAGGTTAACGAGGGAGACGCCTTCAGAGTTAATTGCAGCCCTTAGAGTCCATTGCCCAATTACTTTTGGTCCCTTGAAAAAGAGGATGCTATGCATTACAGAGCTATGATTCCTAAACCCTTTCTCCGATTTGGATGTGGAAACTATCATATTGCAGCTGGGAGTGTGCACTTTCAGCCCATATTATATATATAATTGTATTTCTGAACATGTTTTTGTAAACAGCTAAAATAACAAAACTTGTGTCACTGTCCAAATATTTCTGGCCCTAACTGTATACTGTATTCTTATGACATATATGAGCAGACATAACTAAATAGACCCACTATTACTTAGGGATAGTGCAGATGTCTCTTGGTTCACAGCAGATATAACATGCAACAAGGTAAGTGGCAACCCATCTTTGGATATGGACAGTTGAGACGGTAACAGAAAAGTAAGGACTGATGGCGCCTGACCCAAGCCAAGAGTGGCAATCTTCGTACATATTTCCCACGGGCTGAGGACAAATTCTACATAAAAGCATATTGATAATGTGTTCTGTATAGAATTATGATTGCACTTTTTAAAGGGGTTTGCCCCCCCTCAACTTTGTTTTAAAGGAGTCCAATAATGCAATGTTTTAGTCAAAATCATCATATCTTCCTAACATGAAAAAAAAAGAATGTTACATGCTTAAATGAAGTCACTACGATCTTCCCTCCTATGTATTTGGACTTTGCTTCTCCTGTTAATACATATTTGTTTATTTAGCCAAAAGGATGACCCCAGTGATTGGCTGCAGAGTTGTCAACATTATGTCACAATTTTCAATCACCAGAGCAGCGGTGGGGACTTAGTCCTGGGATTGCGAGTTACAGATACTGTATTTTCTGGCGTATAAGACTACTTTTTCACCCCTGAAATTCTTCTCAAAATTCAGGTATCGTCTTATACGCCAGGTGTCGTCTTATAGGGCAGGTGCGGAGTAATCTGCGGTCGCCGCATATTGTGGGGGGAGCGACCCCAATGACGAGATGAGGGGGCACCTCACCGGGAAGGTGTAAGTGGAGCAGAGGCAGAGAAGGAGATAATGGGATACAAGGGCGAGCCAGATGAGTGAAAGAGGAGTGTTTTTCTAGACACAGCACCGCTCTCTCTCTTTTTTGCATACCCCTGGCATCCCAGACGCTGACAGTTTGCTTCACTTACACCTTCCTGGTGAGGCGCTCCCTCACCTCGTCATCGGGAGAACTCCCCCCCACTATATACGTCGACCACAAATTGCTCCGCACCCACCCTATAAGACGACACCCAGCATATAAGACAACCCCCGACTTTTGAGAAGATTTTATATTTTAACTGGAAAAGTTGGGGGTCGTCTTATACGCCCAGTCGTCTTATACGCCGGAAAATGCGGGTAATTGTATTATTGTTAGCAAGGATTTGATGATTTAGTAAAAAAAAAAAGAAAAAGGTATAATCCTTTTAATAACTTCAATTAATAATGGAAAGCCCAGATTCCGTGTAAATGGGGGGATGTGCTTTAAAACAACTTCCTCTGGTCAGTTCCTGACTACATATATTTCAGAATAAATCTCCAGCTTCTGGTACACAATCAGTGAACCTCCAGGCATGGGATATATGATTTTTTGCAATTTAATCTTTGTTCGAAATGTATCTCTAGCCTTTAACGGGTCATTTTCTGAAGTTTTATTACAGTATACAGCCCCCTCAGGGTGTCAGCTCTTCGGTGAAGTCCAACAGACAGACAAAGGTCATGGACGCTAAAAAACAGGAAGATGGAAAGCTCCAAATAATTTCTATGATTACTGCGAAAAGTAACCACTCAGGTTAGGTCATAAATATGGAGGACAGGAAAGATCATGAGTCTAGTCGAATTTGAGCACCAAAAATGCATCATCCAACTACTCATTTGAGAATACATCATTATAAATTGATTATTTTTGGCTCCTTCCCCAGATACCACATGCAGAGGAACATTCCTCACTAACAACTTGCAGACCATGACAATTAAAAAGCGATGGACACTCAAAAATAACATCTTTTAAATCAATGAATAAGTTCAGCCTAAATCTCAAATAGTCACCTCCAGCCCCCTCTGCTTGACAGACATTATAAAGTATATACTGTATATCAGAATCTTAATATGAGATGCTGTGATATCTTATACTAGCACTAGACAGTAACCCTGGTGGCCGACAGTTCGACCTAGTGCAAATATCACAGTAAGAGTAACAAGGAACCCCATATATGTCGGACATTAATAGACCAGTGACCATTTTAAAACAAACAGGATTGTCCCACATTCTGGTGAACTAAATTTACAATATAGGGAATAGTCGAAGAATTTCACATGAAGAAACACTTGCACATGTGATCTATTCAATGAGTTGTCTCATGTTGTTTAACCCCCTTACCAACATCCGCCAAACACTTTCGGCGCAAGTCGGAAGCTGGTGTATGGAGTGGCTCATGGAGCTGATGACTGTGTGTTACAGCCAGGACCTGCCTCTAACGAACAGCGGGTGGTGTGAAGCGCCACCCACGATTGTTAACCTAAGGCCGGTTTCACATTTGCGGTTGTGTCCGCGTTTCATCCGCAGTAATCCACATGCATTGTGTATTCCTATATTTAACATAAGAAATGCAAGTGTCTGCGTTTGATTGCATTTGGCCGCGTTTGACAACGCATGCGTCGTTTCATCGTCTGCGGTTTGGCGCGGTGAACGCTACATATAGTATTTTTGTAGGCGTCAATTAGCCGCCTAGAAACGTATGCGGTTGTTAGCAGCACAAATGCGCAAAAAAAACGCATTGCTGTCTATGTGAACGCATGTGGCCGCAAGCACATGCGTTTGCTTGCGTCCACGAACGCATGCGTTGCACCAGAGAAAAACATGTCTAGACACTGATTAGACACCCCCCACATACAATAGCCACCCCCCACATACAAGGTGGTAAAGGGAGGGAGTGGACATTGCTAGGTCACTACACAGCAGACTGGGAAGCAGACCACAGAGAGGAAAGCACCTTGGAGGAAAAAAGACTCTGAACAATGTGAGTATATCAAAGCCAATGCCTGTATTTTCTATTTTCTGTCTCTTCATGTCCTAATATCTTCCATTTCTTTCTTTCTGCATGCATCAGAATGTCTTCTTCCTTCTGATGAGGAGCAATGTCCTGGGCCTTCTGAAGCCGAACATGTCAGTGAAGTGAGTACTCACCTCGTCAGATTGGTAAGTATTCACTGTCACATCTACACATATGACAATTTTTTTTTTCCTTTTTTAGAGTTCATACTGCGGCAGAGGCTGGGCAGGAGCAGCGGACTCACAGTCGGGTGGCAAGGCGGTAGCGTGTACGTATACAAGGCTGACTGTTTACTGTATCCTCACTTTAGTATTCTTGAATCTTCCTTTCTTTACTTTACTCTTTCTTTACATTTTTCTTCTGCACTCCTTTTGTATCTTGACTTTCCTTATTCATGCCATTTCTCATCCTCTGTTTTCTTTCTTTTCCTTATGTTAATGTATCCAACATTCATGTCTTTATTTATTGTTTAGGTTCCAGAACGGGATGAAGACCTAATAGAAAATGACCTCCTCATCTCCCTCGTCCAGGAGCGAGTCCCGTTGTGGGACACCCGGGTTCCACAGCACTCGGACAATGTGACGATCCGGCGCCTACAGAATGAGGTGGCCAAAGCGATGTGGGATGGCTGGGACAACGCCCCTACTTGGGTCCGAAGTGCATTTTGTAAATATTGCAATGCAGTGTGAAGCAGCAGTGACCTTGGCCGTGCTTACACAACTGTGTGTGATGAGAGAAACTCTCAGGAGTTTCTCTCATCACACACAGTTGTGTGAACACGGCCAAAAGTACATTGTGTAACCATATTTTTTTGTTTTTTCGACAGTGCAGAAAGTCAAAACATGTTGGCGTTCGATGAAGGACCCCTTCAACAAGGACCTGCGTCAAGAGAGCCGTGTTCCCAGTGGTTCAGGAGCAAGGATCCGAAAGTACAAATACCATCGTATTCTGGAATTTTTAAGACCGGTCCTTGCCCAGAGAACGTAAGTAATTCTCTTGTGCATTTGGTTGTGTTGTATTGCCATAATCTGTATGTTTCTATTTCACAGGAGTTGGCGTCTGGTTAATTTTTGGCATTAATGTTTTTTTCTTTTTTCACAGCACATGGAGCAGTACTGTTGGCCCAGGTTCTGGAGCGGTCCTTCATCAGACAGCCACGGACCCGTCCCAGCCATCCAGCAGCGCTGCAGCAAGTGGGCCTGCCACACTACCTGGAGACCAGGAAGCTGGTCCATCAGGTGTTGCCCTTTCCCAATCTTCTGCCCCCTTTCTTTTGGGCTCCTCCCGGCAGCAGCAGAGGGCATCGGACAGGTCCCTCCTGCCTGAATTTTTGCACTTCAGCTCGGTTTTTCATGAAGGACTCAAGGCTTTGGGTGACCGAATGGATATTTCCCTTAGCCACATGAATACACGTATCCAGGAGGTCACCAAAAGCCTTGACCAAGTAAAAGCCGACCTCCAGAGGCCAGCACATCATTTCTTTAACCAAATTGAGCAGGGCATGTCGGAACACCTTACTCCTGATCTCCAGCTTAGTGTCATTTAGTCCTGCAATTTTGCTTATGTGCAGGCCATGCAGCAGAGTCGGTATTTTCAGCAGACAGTGTCGGCGTATCCACCTGTGGCCTCACTGTCACGATTAACCTCAATGCTGACCTCTGCTGCATTCCACTGCACGGTCACCTCTATTCCTAGCACTGCCGTACACCAGTACAGCACCACCACCATGCCGAGTGCTGTTGGACAGCCCACCGCTACCACCATGACAACCGCTGCTCCTGCTTGGACCTCCTCCACTGACACTACGACGCAGCAGCAGGACCCTGGCATGGCCTTCTGTACCGTCTCCACCACGATGCAGCAGGACCCTGGCATGGCCTTCTGCTCTACAAGCACTATGGACTCTGGCATGGCTGCACGCTCTACGAGCACTATGGACTCTGGCATGGCTGCATGCTCTACGAGCACTATGGACTCTGGCACAGTGCAGCCGGACCCTGATAGGTCATCAACCACGACCATGCCACGACATATGAGCCCACCGAGGCTTACCAGAACCCAGCGATCCCAGAAAGGGAGAAAAAATAAAAAACACCGTACTCTTAGTATTCCTCCCCCCTCACCTCCCAGTGTGTCTGTTATGTCAGGTTTCTCTCACCCTTCCAGTGCATCTCAGGCCTCTCATATGTCAAGCCCTATCCCCGAACTACCAGACCCCACAAGTTTCATTGCCCCTTCTCTTGCCACCCCTGCATTGTCCACACTTAGCCAGGCCTTACAGCTTTACACCCCCCGTTTCCATCACTCTACCCCAAGCAGGCGCAGTTAAAGAAATATTTTTGTTGTTCAAAAATAAATACAAGTTTTTTGCCCCCAATTATGTTTGATTAATTGTGTCTTTTGCCGCCGGCAACACACACCGTGCGCCAAATAAAACACTGCGCCACACACTTTATTTTTTGGCCACATCATAGCTCCAGTAGTTAGCAAGTACAAAACTTTGTGTGTCTGTAGTTTAGAGCTATGATGTGGACCAAAAAATTTATACTTGTATTTTCTCCAAATCTCTTCATTCTGCTTAGTCTATGACTAGTGTTGCAGACTGAAGAGAAAATGGTGGCAATACAATGCAAAACTATACTCTACAGGTCAGGTGTCCAAAAACTCATTAGTTGGGACGCATGACCTGTTGAGTAGAGAAGTGCATTGTATAGCCTCATTTTTCTCTTCTGTGTACATAATCTATTTCACACAACCTGAACTATTTTCAGCAGACAGTGTCGGCATATCCACCTGTGTCCTCACTGTCACGATAGCGATCATACACGGGGACGATAGCGGTCATACACGGCATATCTATGCTCACCTGCACATATGTCAGAAATAGTGAATTAATGAGGCTGTTATATGTACATTAGGGTTGAGCGACTTTTAGTTTTTTTAGGGTCAAGTCGGGTTTCGCGAAACCCGACTATCTCAAATGTCGAGTCGAGTGAAATCGGCCGATTATCGCGAAAAGTCGGGGATCGACCGAAACACGAAACCCAATGCAAGTCAATGGGGAAGCATAGTCGGCAGTGAATGGAGGCCAGGAAAACACGTACAGTGCCCATTTTAATGGCAAAAACATCCATTCTTATTAATGAAGCTTGTTAATCTTAATTACCTTATAATAATAGTAAGGCATTGGAAATTGGGGGTCATTTGGCTAAAGTTGTGGGGGGTAGGGCTGGTTCAAGTATTTAGTGGGCCCAGGAAATCTGGACCATGTCACGGCAGTGGAGCAGGGAGAGGTAAGTATTTCAACTTTGCAAGTGCTGTGATCCTGAGCAAGCAGGGGGGCCGACTCGTCGGCATTCGCACTGGCACAGGGCCCCTCAAAGTACGGCGGCGTGTTTGCATGGCGGGGGTGCCTCCCACCGGCAGCGACACTTTTGCGTACTATGAGGGGCCCTGTGCCAGTGACTTCGCCAACGAGTTTCCCCCCTCGCACCTGATGAAGGAACCTGCACTTTCATCTGCACCTTCCTCTTTGTCCCCTTGTAACGTGGTATGGTATGCGGGAAGGGGAACCTGACTTTCAGCAGGGTCACATTCTTGCTGTGTAGCGTGCACGGGGAATGTAGCGTTATGGGTCAATATACCAGCAGACTCATCTATAACTGGCTGGGCAATGGGCAGGATGAGGAGAAAACACAGATATAGGCCCAAAGAATAAAGTAGGCTAAATGCAGTTAAAAATTGGTAACAGGGCTAACCAGAGGGCATTGCTTTGTTCAGTGGAGTACAACTGTAATGAGAGGCTGACACAGTGAGTATGCCCAAATCAGTAAGTAGGCTAAATGCAGTTCAAAATTGGTAACAGAAGTAAACAGGCGGCACTGGTTTGTTCAGTGTAGGAGAACATCAAGGAGCGGCAGACACCGTTAGAAGGGCTAACAAAACAAGTAGGCCAAATGCAGTGTTATATTAAAAACAATTTAACGAGAGCCTGAAGATAGAAGCTAGGGAAAGGCAACCTGGAGAACACCTTGGAGCGGAAGACACCGTTTGTAGAACCCAGACCCAACTTGTAGGCCTAATGCAGTGTTGTTTCAACAACTACTTAACGAGAGCTTGAAGATAGAAGCTAGGGAGAGGCAACCTGGAGAACACCTTGGAGCGGCAGACACCGTCTCTACAACCCAGACCCAACTTGTAGGCCTAATGCAGTGTTGTTTCAACAACTACTTAACGAGAGCTTGAAGATAGAAGCTAGGGAGAGGCAATCTGGAGAACACCTTGGAGCGGCAGACACCGTCTCTACAACCAAGACCCAACTTGTAGGCCTAATGCAGTGTTGTTTCAACAACTACTTAACGAGAGCCTGAAAATGGAATTTCAGGACAGGAAACCAGGAGAACAGCATGGAGCGGCATACACCGTTAGTAGGCCCCAACCAAACTAGCAGGCCAAATGCAGAGTAATGTTAACAACTACTTAACGAGAGCCTGAAAATGGAAGTTCAGGACAGGAAACCAGGAGAACAGCAAGGAGAGGCAGACACCGTTAGTAGGCCCCAACCCAACTAGTAGGCCAAATGCAGTTGTTCTATTTAACAACTATTTAACAAGAGCCTGAAGATAGAAGCTCAGGAAAGGCAACCAGGAGAACACCTTGGAGCGGCAGACACTGCTAGTGGGCCCCAACCAAACTAGTAGCCCCACTGCAGTTGTAAAATTCCGATAGGCTGAAAACCTGATAATTGCAGGTATTTTTTTAACGAGGACAGCTGTATTGAGTGGCGCTGCCAGACACTGTTAGTAGGCCTTACACCACAAATTTGGCTCGACGCAGTTTTAAAAAAGGTTACATGGTTACACGGTCTGCATTGGTGTGCTCAGTGGAGGACAATTGGAAGGAGGGACCACAGAAACACTTAGTAGACCTAAAATAAAAAAGTAGGCTCTATGCACTTTTAAATAGGTTCCAGGGGTACACAGGCAGCATTGATGTGGTCAGTCGAGGACTATTGGAAGGAGGGACCGCAGACAGACTTAGTAGACCTAAAATAACAAAGTAGGCTCTAAGCACTTTAAAATAGGTTCCAGGGGTACACAGGCAGCATTGGTGTGGTCAGTGGAGGACTATTGGAAGGAGGGACCACAGACAGACTTAGTAGGCCTAAAATAACAAAATAGGCTCTATGTAGCTTCGATTATGTGGCAACCTGGAGAACAGCAAGGAGCGGCAGACACCGTTTGTAGAACCCAGACCCAACTTGTAGGCCTAATGCAGTGTTGTTTCAACAACTACTTAACAAGAGCTTCAAGATAGAAGCTAGGGAGAGGCAACCAGGAGAACACCTTGGAGCGGCAGACACTGTTAGTAGGTCCCAACCAAACTAGTAGCCCCACTGCAATTGTAAAATTCCGATAGGCTGAAAACCTGATAATTGCAGGTAATTTTTTTAAAGAGAACAGCTGTATTGAGTGGCGCTGCCAGACACTGTTAGTAGGCCTTACACCACAAAGTTGGCTCGACGCAGGTTTAAAAAAGGTTACATGGGTACACGGTCTGCATTGGTGTGCTCAGTGGAGGACAATTGGAAGGAGGGACCGCAGACACACTTAGTAGGCCTAACATTTTAAAAAATAGGCTCAAAGCAGTTTGAATTATCTTGCAGGGGTACACAAGCAGCATTGGTGTGGTGAGCGGAGGACAATTTGAAGGAGGGACCGCAGACACACTTATTAGGCCTAAAATTTTAAAAAATAGTCTCAAAGCAGTTTGAATAAACTTGCAGGGGTACACAGGCAGCATTGGTGTGGTCAGCGGAGGACAATTTGAAGGAGGGACCGCAGACACACTTAGTAGGCCTAAAATTAAAAAAAATAGGCTCAAAGCACCTTTGATTATGTGGCAGGGGTACACAGGCAGCATTGGTGTGGTCAGCGGAGGACGATTGGAAGGAGTGTCTGACACAGTTAGTACTCCCCCCCCAAAAAAAGATGTTAATGTCTCGCAAAACAACAAAACCAAACAAAAAAAGTGTGGCATACTTAGGTACAGGGGTGGGCTCCTCTGCTGAGTTTCAGACATAGTAATTTGGCGCTAAGTATTTACTGGTGTCAATATAGGACACTGACCCAGACTATTTTAACTAGCATCATACATGTCAACTAATTGATATTGTCAGTGCCAGGAATTGAAGGATGTCAGCGCATAGACTAAACATTGGTGGAGCTGTGAGAGATAATTTTGCAAGTGGTAGAGCAATGTTTGAGCTGGGGGGGAACTCTCTTGCGGCCGGCGGTACAGGCCCAGGGCCCCTCATGTTACAACGGTGTGTCTGACATTGGGTGCGCGCCACCACCGCCAGAGACACTTTATTGTACTATGAGGGACCCAGTGGCAGTGCCGTCGACCAAAAGTGGGCACACCCACCTCTTCAGACAAACGGCACTCTCACGGATGCTTGCGCCAAGTGGCGAGACCACGACCCCGTGGGGGGAGTTAGCCCATTTAGGGAGGTGTAAACATGTCATATGCTGGACAAACAGCTACTGCAAAGTAAGAGATTGGAACAGTCAGTAAGACTAGTCCACAAGCAAGACCTTTTTATAGGAAAGCTAGGTGTCAGCCGGGAAAGGTGGGGCAAAATAATTAGAAATCCATGAGTGGTTCATTTTAATGAAGGTTAGATCATCAACATTTTGGGTAGCTAGATGAGTCCTTTTTTCATCAAAATTGAAGCAGCAGCACTGAATACTCTTTCTGATAGCACACTAGCTGCTGGGAAAGCAAGCTCCTGCAATGCATATTCTGCCAAGTCAGGCCAGGTGTCTATTTTGGATGCCCAGTAATCAAATGGGAATGACGGTTGAGGGAGAACATCGATAAGGGATGAAAAATAGTTAGTAACCATACTGGACAAATGTTGTCTCCTGTCACTTTGAATTGATGCTGCAGTACCTGTCCTGTCTGCGGTCATTGCGAAATCACTCCACAACCTGGTCAGAAAACCCCTCTGTCCAACGCAACTTCTGATTTGTGCACCTCTAACACCTCTGCCCTGTTGCCCCCTGCAGCTCGTGTGAGATCCATCACCGGCGCTGTGTGCTGGGAATGCCTGAATCAAACGGTCTACAAGAGTTGCTTGTTTGGTTGCTAATATTTGTTCGAGGTTCTAATGTGGCATGATATTTTGCAATTTGCCTTTATACCGAGGATCAAGGAGGCAGGCCAGCCAGTAATCGTCATCGGTCATCATTTTAATAATGCGTGGGTCCCTTTTGAGGATACGTAAGGCATAATCTGCCATGTGGGCCAAAGTTCCAGTTGTCAAATCTGCGCTTGTGCTGGGTTCAGGGGCAGTTTCAGGCAAATCTATGTCACTTGTCTCCCTCAAAAAACCTGAACCCGGCCTTGCAACGCCACCAGTTTCTATTGGCCCCGGAGAAGCTTCCTCATTAAAAAAATACTCATCCCCATCATCCTCCTCGTCCTCCTCTTCGCCCACTACCTCGTCCTGTAGACTGCCCTGACCAGACAATGGCTGACTGTCATCAAGGCTTCCCTCTTCCTCGGCTGCAGATGCCTGCTCCTTTATGTGCGTCAAACTTTGCATCAGCAGACGCATTAGGGGGATGCTCATGCTTATTATGGCATTGTCTGCACTAACCAGCCATGTGCATTCCTCAAAACACTGAAGGACTTGACACAGGTCTTGTACCTTCGACCACTGCACACCTGACAACTCCATGTCTGCCATCCAACTGCCTGCCCGTGTATGTGTATCCTCCCACAAATGCATAACAGCACGCCTCTGTTCGCACAGTCTCTGAAGCATATGCAGTGTGGAGTTCCACCTTGTTGCAACATCGATGATTAGGCGATGCTGGGGAAGGTTAAAAAACTGCTGATGGTTCTGCATACGGCTGGAGTGTACGGGCGAACAGCGGATATACGAGCAAAGTCTGCGCACTTTGAGGAGCAGGTCGGGTAACCCCGGATAACTTTTCAGGAAGCACTGCACCACCAGGTTTAAGGTGTGAGCCAGGCAAGGAATGTGTTTCAGTTGTGAAAGGGCTATGGCAGCCATAAAATTCCTTCCGTTATCACTCACTACCTTGCCTGCCTCAAGATGTACACTGCCCAGCCATCAGTGATTTTCTTGCTGCAAGAACTCGGACAGAACTTCCATGGTGTGTCTGTTGTTGCCCAAACACTTAATTGCCAATACAGCCTGCTGACGCTTGCCAGTAGCTGTCCCATAATGGGACACCTCGTGTGCAACACTGGCAGCTGCGGATGGAGTGCTCATGTGACTGAGGGTCTGTGGATGAGCTCTCACTTCTGCAGGAGGATGAGGAGGAGGAGGAGGGGGGGACGAACGCCTACAGCCAACTGTTTCCTAGATCGTGGGCTAGACAGAACTGTCCCAATATTGCTGTCCCCTGTGGACCCTGCATCCACCACATTAACCCAGTGTGCCGTGATGGACACGTAACGTCCCTGGCCATGCCTACTGGTCCATGCATCTGTTGTCAGGTGCACCTTTGTACTCACAGATTGCCTGAGTGCATGGATGATGCGGTCTTTTACATGCTGGTGGAGGGCTGGGATGGCTTTTCTCAAAAAGAAGTGTCGACTGGGTAGCTCGTAGCGTGGTACAGCGTAGTCCATCAGGGCTTTGAAAGCTTTGCTTTCAACTAACCGGTAGGGCATCATCTCTAACGAGATTAGTCTAGCAATGTGGGAGTTCAAACCCTGTGTACGCGGATGCGAGGATGAGTACTTCCTTTTCCTAACGAGAGTCTCATGTAGGGTGAGCTGGACTGGAGAGCTGCAGATCGTGGAACTAGCGGGGGTGCCGGTGGACATGGCAGACTGAGAGAGGGTTGGAGATGGTATTCTTGCTGGTGCCCTACATGCAGTGTTTCCTACCACAAACCTGGTGATTCCCTGACTGCTTTGGCCTGGCGACGAAACCTGCACATTTACTGCAGGTGGTGTGGGAAATGGTGGGCTTACAGTGAGGGAAGGGATGTAGCGTTGCTGACTAGCTTCATTGGCTGAGGGTGCTACAACCTTAAGGGACGTTTGGTAGTTAGTCCAGGCTTGCAAATGTTTGGTGGTTAAATGTCTACGCATGCAATTTGTATTTAAACTTTTAAGATTCTGACCTCTGCTTAAGGTAGTTGAACATTTTTGACAGATTACTTTGCGCTGATCATTTGGATGTTGTTTAAAAAAATGCCAGACTGCACTCTTTCTACTATCGGATACCTTTTCAGGCATTGCAGACTGAGCTTCTTTAACCGGATGGCCACGCTGTCCTACAACTGGTTTTGGTTTTGCCACGCGTTTTTGGCCAGATACGGGCCTAGCAGATGGAACCTGTTGCGATGTTGATGCCTGCTGCGGCTCCTCCTCCTCCGCTTCAGAGCTACTGCCACCTGCACCCTGTTCCCCCAATGGCTGCCAATCGGGGTCAACAACTGGGTCATCTATGACCTCCTTTTCTATCTCGTGTGCATCTTCGTCTGTGTCACCGTGTAAGCCGGTGGTATAGTGTTCATGACGGGGCACCATAGTCTCATCAGGGTCTGATTCTGGATCAGTACACTGCGAGGGCAATGTTCTGGTCAGAGTCAAAGGAACAGCATAGTAATCTGGCTGTGGCTGTGCATCTGTGCACTCCATGTCCGATTCAACTTGTAATGGGCATGGCCTGTTAACTATTTCACTTTCTAACCCAGGAACGGTATGTGTAAAGAGTTCCATGGAGTAACCCGTTGTGTCGCCTGACGCATCCTTCTCTGTTGTTCTTGGTGAAGAAGACAAGGAAGCGACTTGTCCCTGACCGTGAACATCCACTAACGATGCGCTGCTTTTACATTTAGCAGTTTCAGAAGAGGAGGCGAAAGAGCTAGAGGCTGAGTCAGCAAGGAAAGCCAAAACTTGTTCTTGCTGCTCCGGCTTTAAAAGCGGTTTTCCTATTCCCAGAAAAGGGAGCGTTCGAGGCCTTGTGTAGCCAGATGACGAACCTGGCTCAACAACTCGAGACTTAGGTGCTATATTGCTTTTCCCACGACCACCTGATGCTCCACCACTACCATCATTACCAGCTGGCAATGACCACCCACGGCCACGACCTCTTCCACCAGACTTCCTCATTGTTTGAAAAACGTAACCAAACTAATGGTATTTGTTACTGTAAAACCAGTTACAAGGTGAACTCAAACTTCTGTTGGATTTATATATCCCTTTATAGGTGGGTGAGACTGCAGGGAAAATCAGGCCCAATGTATAACAGTACACAGCTTCAGTGGCAGACAGATATGCCACTAACAGGACTGACGCAGATGCAGACACTACCAATAAAAATCTCCCCCTTTTTATTTTATTCTGGGAGAATATTGAAGAAATGTGGCCCACTCTTATACAGTATATGTTCTGTGGCATAAAATGAAAGACAGATGCCACACACACACTGGCACTGAGGCAGAATTGCCAATCTTAATCTCCCACTATTTTTTTTTATTTATGGGAGAATTGGCAAGAAATCAGGCCCACTGTTAGACTGTATGTTTTCTGTGGCACAAAATGAGAGACAGATGCCACACACAGGACTGGCACTGAGGCAGAATGGCCAATCTTAATCTCCCACTATTTTTTTTTCCTGGGAGAATTTAAAAAAAATCTGGCCTAGTATTACACACTAGGTTTTCTGTGGCACAAAATTAGAGACAGATGTCACACACAGCACTGGCACTGAGGCAGAATTGCCAATCTTAATCTCCCACTTTTTTTTTTTTTCTGGGAGAATTGTCAAAAAATCTGGCCCAGTGTTACACACTAGGTTTAATGTGGCATAAAGTTAGAGGCAGATGGCACACACAGGACTGGCACTGAGGCAGAAATGCCAATCTTAATCTCCCAATATTTTTTTTTTCCAGGGAGAGAATTAAAAAGAAATCAGGCCCAGTATTACACACTAGGTTTTCTGTGGCACAAAATAAAAGACAGATGCCACACACACGACTGGCACTGAGGCAGAATTGCCAATCTTAATCTACCACAATTTTTTTTTTCTGGGAGAATTTAAAACAAATCTGGCCCAGTATTACACACTAGGTTTTCTGTGGCACAAAATAAAAGACAGATGCCACACACACGACTGGCACTGAGGCAGAATTGCCAATCTTAATCTCCCACAATTTTTTTTTCTGTGACAATTGTCAAAAAATCTGGCCCAGTGTTACACACTAGGTTTAATGTGGCATAAAATGAGAGACTGATGGCACAGACAGGACTGGCACTAAGGCAGAAATGCCAATCTTAATCTCCCACTATTTTTTTCCTGGGAGAATTAAAAAAAAATCTGGACCAGTATTACACACTAGGTTTTCTGTGGCACAAAATTAAAGACAGATGCCACACACACGACTGGCACTGAGGCAGAATTGCCAATCTTAATCTCCCACTATTTTTTTTTTCTGGGAGAATTTAAAAAAAATCTGGCCCAGCATTACACACTAGGTTTTCTGTGGCACAAAATTAAAGACAGATGCCACACACATGACTGGCACTGAGGCAGAATTGCCAATCTTAATCTCCCACTATTTGTTTTTTTCTGGGAGAATTTTAAAAAAATCTGGCCCGGTATTACACACTAGGTTTTCTGTGGCACAAAATTAAAGACAGATGCCACACACACAACTGACACTGAGGCAGAATTGCCAATCTTAATCTCCCACTATTTGTTTTTTTCTGGGAGAATTTAAAAAAAATCAGGCCCAGTATTACACACTAGGTTTTCTGTGACACAAAATTAAAGACAGATGCCACACACACGACTGGCACTGAGGCAGAATTGCCAATCTTAATTTCCCACTTTTTTTTTTCCTGGGAGAATTTTAAAAAAATCTGGCCCAGTATTACACACTAGGTTTTCTGTGGCACAAAATTAAAGACAGATGCCACACACACGACTGGCACTGAGGCAGAATTGATTGCCAATCCTAATCTCCCACTATTTTTTTTTTCTGGGAGAATTTTAAAAAAATCTGGCCCAGCATTACACACTAGGTTTTCTGTGGCACAAAATTAAAGACAGATGCCACACACACGACTGGCACTGAGGCAGAATTGCCAATCTTAATCTCCCACTATTTGTTTTTTCTGGGAGAATTTTAAAAAAATCTGGCCCGGTATTACACACTAGGTTTTCTGTGGCACAAAATTAAAGACAGATGCCACACACACGACTGGCACTGAGGCAGAATTGCCAATCTTAATTTCCCACTTTTTTTTTCCTGGGAGAATTAAAAAAAATCTGGCCCAGTATTACACACTAGGTTTTCTGTGGCACAAAATTAAAGACAGATGCCACACACACGACTGGCACTGAGGCAGAATTAATTGCCAATCTTAATCTGCCACTATTTTTTTTTATTTATGGGACAATTGGCAAGAAATCAGGCCCACTGTTAGACTGTATGTTTTCTGTGCCAGAAAATGAGACACAGATGCCACACACAGGACTGCCACTGATGAAGATTTGCCAATTTTAATCTGCACCCTTTTTTTTTTCTTCAGGGAGACTAGTGAATAAATCTGGGCCACTGTATTAGAGTATATTTTCTGTGGCAGAAAGTGGCTTGAAGAGATATAACGAAAAAAAAAAAAGGGGGACTGTCCTACAATTACTATCTCCCTGCAGTAATCTCAGCAAAGTATGGCAGGCAGCAATAACAAGGAGTGGACTGCTGCACAAAAAAGTCAAAAGTGTGCACAAACAAACAAGATAGCTGTGCAGAAAGGAAGGAGCAACAGGATTTGTGCTTTGAAAAAAGCAGTTGGTTTGCACAGCGGCGTACAAACAGCAATGCAGCTATCAAGGAGCCTTCTAGGGCAGCTCAATGAGCTACAGCGCTGAGGGAAAAAAAATGTAGCTTCCACTGTCCCTGCAAACAAATGGTGGTGTTGGACAGTGGAAATCGCTACAGCACAAGCGGTTTGGGGGTTAATGTACCCTGCCTAACGCTATCCCTGCTTCTGACGAAGTGGCAGCAACCTCTCCCTATGCTCAGATCAGCAGCAGTTGGCAGATGGCGGTCAGCGGGAACGCCCCTTTATAGCCCCTGTGACGCCGCAGAAAGCAAGCCAATCACTGTAATGCCCTTCTCTAAGATGGTGGGGACTGAGATATATGTCATCACGCTGCCCACACTCTGCGTCCACCTTCATTGGCTGAGAAATGGCACTTTTTGTGTCATTGAAACGCGACTTTGGCGCGAAAGTCGCGTACCGCGTGGCCGACCCCACACAGGGATCGGGTCGGGTTTCATGAAAAGTCGGCGACTTATGAAAATGACCGTTCCGTTTCGCTCAACCCTAATGTGCATCATGAGTTCATTATTTCTGACACCTGACTTGATGAGTATAGATCTGTTTTGTATGACAACCATTGTTTCTTCAGTCTGTGTCCAATGGATACTGCATGGCAGAACAGAATCAGGACGCAATGACGTCAACAACCTTATCACTAAAACGACATGGCTGCCGTCACACTAGCAGTATGTGGTCAGTATTTTATATTAGTATTTGTAAGCCAAAACAATGAGTGGAACAATTAGAGGAAAATTATAATATTAGCATATCTAGCGCCTCAGCCTTTATCACCCACTCCTAGTTTTGGATTACAAATACTGATAATAAATACAGACCAAATACTGCTAGTGTGAGGACAACTTTGGTTTATAGAGGAAATACATATGAGACACGGTCAAGACACCAAATAAAGTTTATTAACGAGAAACATTAGTAACATGTAAGAAAATAACAGGTACAGATAAAATAACAACAGGACATTTACACAACAATGTCCTGCCATGACACACGTCCAATATCCGAATCAAAAAAGGCAGCAAATTGGTCCCGCATTTGGCCAACTTCAGCTGTTGACCGCAGTGGGTGATGCTGGTAATCGGGCAGTGGGTGTGCAACTGGTTCATCCAGCTTAATGATGGGCCGCTCCTTAGCCATAATGTAATTGTGCAGAACCACACATGCTTTGACCACCTCGCTGACTGTCTCCATTTTTAGATTAATGGCTGATGCAAGAATGCGCCATTTTGAGACTAGAATCCCAAAGGTACACTCTACAGTTCTACGTGCCCTGGTCAGTCTGTAGTTAAGGATCCTTTTAGTGTGGTTCAAGTCCTGACTAGTATATGGCTTCAGTAGGTTTTCACACATCTGAAAGGCCTCATCCCCAACCATAACAAATGGCGTCGGTGGACCTTGAGTGTTGGGGAGAGGTTGTGGCCGTGGAAAATGAAAATTTTTGCCATACACACGGCGGCCCATATCTGAGTTCTTGAAAGTCTGGGAATCGTTGCCACGGCCAAAAGCTCCAATGTTCACAGCAATGAAGCGACAGTCCCCATCTGCTATTGCCATGAGCACAACAGAAAAGTAACATAGTAACATAGTTAGTAAGGCCGAAAAAAGACATTTGTCCATCCAGTTCAGCCTATATTCCATCATAATAAATACCCAGATCTACGTCCTTCTACAGAACCTAATAATTGTATGATACAATATTGTTCTGCTCCAGGAAGACATCCAGGCCTCTCTTGAACCCCTCGACTGAGTTCGCCATCACCACCTCCTCAGGCAAGCAATTCCAGATTCTCACTGCCCTAACAGTAAAGAATCCTCTTCTATGTTGGTGGAAAAACCTTCTCTCCTCCAGACGCAAAGAATGCCCCCTTGTGCCCGTCACCTTCCTTGGTATAAACAGATCCTCAGCGAGATATTTCTATTGTCCCCTTATATACTTATACATGGTTATTAGATCGCCCCTCAGTCGTCTTTTTTCTAGACTAAATAATCCTAATTTCGCTAATCTATCTGGGTATTGTAGTTCTCCCATCCCCTTTATTAATTTTGTTGCCCTCCTTTGTACTCTCTCTAGTTCCATTATATCCTTCCTGAGCACCGGTGCCCAAAACTGGACACAGTACTCCATGTGCGGTCTAACTAGGGATTTGTACAGAGGCAGTATAATGCTCTCATCATGTGTATCCAGACCTCTTTTAATGCACCCCATGATCCTGTTTGCCTTGGCAGCTGCTGCCTGGCACTGGCTGCTCCAGGTAAGTTTATCATTAACTAGGATCCCCAAGTCCTTCTCCCTGTCAGATTTACCCAGTGGTTTCCCGTTCAGTGTGTAATGGTGATATTGATTCCTTCTTCCCATGTGTATAACCTTACATTTATCATTGTTAAACCTCATCTGCCACCTTTGAGCCCAAGTTTCCAACTTATCCAGATCCATCTGTAGCAGAATACTATCTTCTCTTGTATTAACTGCTTTACATAGTTTTGTATCATCTGCAAATATCGATATTTTACTGTGTAAACCTTCTACCAGATCATTAATGAATATGTTGAAGAGAACAGGTCCCAATACTGACCCCTGCGGTACCCCACTGGTCACAGCGACCCAGTTAGATACTATACCATTTATAACCACCCTCTGCTTTCTATCACTAAGCCAGTTACTAACCCATTTACACACATTTTCCCCCAGACCAAGCATTCTCATTTTGTGTACCAACCTCTTGTGCGGCACAGTATCAAACGCTTTGGAAAAATCGAGATATACCACGTCCAATGACTCACCGTGGTCCAGCCTATAGCTTACCTCTTCATAAAAACTGATTAGATTGGTTTGACAGGACCGATTTCTCATAAACCCATGCTGATATGGAGTTAAACAGTTATTCTCATTGAGATAATCCAGAATAACATCCCTCAGAAACCCTTCAAATATTTTACCAACAATAGAGGTTAGACTTACTGGCCTATAATTTCCAGGTTCACTTTTAGAGCCCTTTTTGAATATTGACACCACATTTGCTATGCGCCAGTCCTGTGGAACAGACCCTGTCGCTATAGAGTCCCTAAAAATAAGAAATAATGGTTTATCTATTACATTACTTAGTTCTCTTAGTACTCGTGGGTGTATGCCATCCGGACCCGGAGATTTATCTATTTTAATCTTATTTAGCCGGTTTCGCACCTCTTCTTGGGTTAGATTGGTGACCCTTACTATAGGGTTTTCATTGTTTCTTGGGACTTCACCTAGCATTTCATTTTCCACCATGAATACCGTGGAGAAGAAGGTGTTTAATATGTTAGCTTTTTCCTCGTCATCTACAACCATTCTTTCCTCACTATTTTTTAAGGGGCCTACATTTTCAGTTTTTATTCTTTTACTATTGATATAGTTGAAGAACAGTTTGGGATTAGTTTTACTCTCCTTAGCAATGTGCTTCTCTGTTTCCTTTTTGGCAGCTTTAATTAGTTTTTTAGATAAAGTATTTTTCTCCCTATAGTTTTTTAGAGCTTCAATGGTGCCATCCTGCTTTAGTAGTGCAAATGCTTTCTTTTTACTGTTAATTGCCTGTCTTACTTCTTTGTTTAGCCACATTGGGTTTTTCCTATTTCTAGTCCTTTTATTCCCACAAGGTATAAACCGCTTACACTGCCTATTTAGGATGTTCTTAAACATTTCCCATTTATTATCTGTATTCTTATTTCTGAGGATATTGTCCCAGTCTACCAGATTAAGGGCATCTCTAAGCTGGTCAAACTTTGCCTTCCTAAAGTTCAATGTTTTTGTGACTCCCTGACAAGTCCCCCTAGTGAAAGACAGGTGAAACTGCACAATATTGTGGTCGCTATTTCCTAAATGCCCAACCACCTGCAGATTTGTTATTCTGTCAGGTTTATTAGATAGTATTAGGTCTAAAAGTGCTGCTCCTCTGGTTGGATTCTGCACCAATTGTGAAAGATAATTTTTCTTGGTTATTAGCAGAAACCTGTTGCCTTTATGGGTTTCACAGGTTTCTGTTTCCCAGTTAATATCCGGGTAGTTAAAGTCCCCCATAACCAGGACCTCATTATGGGTTGCAGCTTCATCTATCTGCTTTAGAAGTAGACTTTCCATGGTTTCTGTTATATTTGGGGGTTTGTAACAGACCCCAATGAGAATTTTGTTACCATTTTTCCCTCCATGAATTTCAACCCATATGGACTCGACATCCTCATTCCCTTCGCTAATATCCTCCCTTAAAGTGGACTTTAGACAAGACTTTACATAGAGACAAACCCCTCCTCCTCTCCGATTTTTACGATCCTTTCTAAACAGACTGTAACCCTGTAAGTTAACTGCCCAGTCATATTTTTTATAGTTGAAGTACTCCGATTCTGTTCTGGCTGGTTTGATAATGCGGATGTGCTTTCCATCCACCGCTCCCAAACAGTTGGGAAAATCACACACACTCCAGAATTTTTCCGCTATTCTAATCCACATGTCCAAGGTGGGTAGGGGTATAAACTCATCCCGGAGTACATTCCACAAAGCCCGGCAGGTGTCCGCAACTATTCCTGACAGGGTGGATATTCCAAGTTGGTATTGGAAATGAAGGGATGATAAACTCTCTCCGGTTGCCAGAAATCTGGAAGAAAATAAATAATAAAGAAAAATTACAATCAATTCTATTTATGGTGTGGTTATGCTAAAGACATAAAGGAAAAAAACAAACAAAAAAACACATGTCAGAACACCCAAAATTAGCACCGGCATTGGTTTACATTTCTTACGTACCTTAATGTAACCAGCAGACGTTCCTCTGGTGGAATCGCTCTACGGAGCTGGGTGTCCTGTCTCCGTATGGCTCCTTGGACACGAGCAAGCAAATCCCAGAACGAGTCTTGTGACATCCTTGTGTATTCTGGGAATTTGTCAGGGTTCTCATTAAGCTCGCCATACAGAGTGTGATAGGCTCCACGTCTCTCACGTAATTCAATAATGGGGTGTCTCCAAAAACGCCTACGCCTTCTCCTTCTCCATCTTTTGCGATTTCTGTCTTGCTCACAAGCAAACGCACAGGCAAGAAACAGCTTGGTGCTTAAATCCAGGTTGAAATAAAAGCTCTCCATGTGAAGATCCATCATGACACAGGATACAGTAGCACACTGTTAAGATTTCAGCAGTCCTATATATATAGATATCCCATAATACACGCCCTCTGTAGTCCCATTGGTGGTGTCTGGTTATCTAGATTTTTCTCCTGTAAAATTTGTCACCATGCACACCAAAAAGGCAAACGCAGGAAAAAAACGCATTGAAAAGCATACAAACGCGGCATTTTTTTAAACGCATGCGTTCCCACATGCATCAAAAAAACGCCGCTTTTGTACGCTTTTCGATGCATTTTTTTCTCCACTTGTGGATGCAGACTAAATGGTGCGGATCCTAACGCAAATGTGAAACTAGCCTAATAAATTCCGCTGTCAAATTCTGACTGTGGCATTTAACACACGTCAGAATGGAGCATGTCATTCCATTCTCCCATAGGTGCTCCAGTGCTGTGATCACGGGTCACCAATGGCTTGCTATGACAGCTGCGGATCTGTTGAAGATGTCGTGCTCCCTTGAAGCTCTGCCTGTGCCTGGGCTTCAAACCGTGATTTTTGCTATAACATTGCTGTATATATCACAAATGATCAGATGTTGATCAAGTCCCCTAAGGCAGGGGTCCCCAACTCCAGTCCTCAAGGCCCACCAACATGTCATGTTTTCAGGATTTCCTTAGTCTTGCCCAGGTAATAATTGCATCACCTGTGTAATGCAAAGGAAATCCTGAAAACATGACCTGTTGGTGGGCCTTGAGGACTGGAGTTGGGGACCCCTGCCCTAAGGGGACTAACAAGTACAGCAAAAAAAAAAAAATAAATAAATAAACCCTCTTTTCCCCCCAAAACATAAAAGATAATAAAGAATATTTATATAGAGATATGTGCATTCAGGAATGTCCGAGCTATCAAAATATAAAAATAATTTAAAAAACCCAACTGGTAAATATGGAGAAAGGGAAAATATCAAGAATGCCAGTTTTACGGGTTTTTTATTGCTAGTGCTGCAGTATCACAGAAAACTGCTGTAATAAACGGTCAAAAAGTCATAATTATCCCAAAATAGTCTCCATAAAAACATCATTTCACCCCTCAAAAAATAAGCCCTCACACAGCTTTATCAACCAAAAAATTAAAATGTTACGGGTCTCGGAATATGGCGACAGAACCACCAAAATGTTTTCTTTTCAAACTTCTCATTTTTTTAAATTAAAAATTAAACAAGTTTGGTATTGCTGTAATCATAAATTGATGAGGGAAAGCACATTGTGAGGTTATTTTTACCACACAATCTATGCAGTAAAAACAATTCCCAAAGAACATTGTGAGAATTGCGTTTTTTTCACAATTTCACAACACTTGGAATTTTTTCCCCCTGTTTTACAATGCACTACGTGGTAAAATGGATGGTGTCATTCAAAATTATTACTAGTCAAGGAAAAAAAACAATCCCTCATATGTCTATGAGGACAGAAAAATAAAAAAAAGTTATGACTCTGGAAAAAAGGAGAGGAGTAAATGAAAATGCAAAAACGGAAATTGGCTGCTTCGAGAAAGAGTTAATGGAAAAATTAGTAACATAAAGACGAGCAACTTTGCTTTTTATGTCTTATTAAAAATTATCCCTGTTCTCAAGAATGAAGGGATTTTAAATTCTATGGTGTATTGCTCTTTGCCTAGGATACCGTCCACCTCTACAGTCTATCAGACAAGGAGTCTGCATTTACAAGCTCTTTGCTTTTAAGCTTGCAAGCACTGTTCTGAAGCTGGTCAAAACACTGGATCCAGCCATCTTTAGTGTTCCGGTGCTCTTTTCATGCAAAGCTCCCTCTGCCTGAAGCATGTGATCTGTGGTTTGAAGGTCAATCAGGAGCACACTGGTTTGAAGGTCAATCAGGAGCACACTGGTTTGAAGGTCAATCAGGAGCACACTGGTTTGAAGGTCAATCAGGAGCACACTGAGCCCAGTAAACAGGGAGTCAGTGGAGCAGAGAGCTCTTGAACACAGAAGATGAGTGTACTTCTTTAAGTAAGAAAAAGTAGCTGCAAACTCCCCAGTTACAGTATCCCGATCCAAGACCTGCTTATGATCCAATGAATAAAGAAAACCACAATTCTTCAGCAAAACACCTTGATTAATCTGAAGTGCTGCAGTTTTCTTTACTTATACACTTCTTTAAATCTATGGATGCCATAAGAGGGGTTTCTTGTTTGGGACCTCCATCTTTGTGCTAGAACTTTTTAATTGTGGCTCCCGTCATATTCGATGACCAATTATTCAATGAGTCAACCCCATTAAGTGGTGTTTGGTATCTTTGTAGATCTTGAATATATAGTATTTTGTGTACAATTATGTACATGTCAGGTCTTTGGTTTCTGGTGCCTGTGGCTCAATATCTGTAATTTATGAGATAATAAATGATGGGTTATGAGCTGGCTACTGTGATACTTCATTTATTGAGCAAACTTTGATGTTTCCTAACTTACTTTCACTAGAATGGAGGTTAACACTGGTAATTGTGCCCCTATCACCACCTTGTTCTTAAGCTGGATGGAGGTCTTTTGAACTGGTAATTTTGGCAACAGGTACTTTTAAGAAGTTTCACAATGAGACCCTTCAAATCAGCCTCATTTCTTCCAGATAGGGCTGCATTTTTATCGTGTAATGCAAGACTAACTTAGTGGTCTACAGCTGTCCAAACACATTAGATAGCTGTCAGATGGCAGCTATCTTTTCCAACTCCAACTCTTTTTCAACTCCAAGTCCTTTGCTCTCTGAGAGATGCAACCAAAGTCATTTAGCAACGATTTATACCACCTGCTGAACAAAAGGATTGAACCATTGAATTCAAACTGCCTGATCCTTTTATCCACCAACATATTCTGTGGGGAGACAGTCAGGAGGCCCCCCATACACATTACATGGTCTACTAATCCTGCCAAAATTGCAGATTTGCCTGACCTTTATGCATTGTGTATGAGGGATTTTTGATCTATTAAAGATTTTGGACCAATCCTTGCTTTTATTTTACAACCTCCTGAGTGCCTTTATTCTGAATCTTTCCTTATGCCCAAAATATATTTTTATTATATTCTTGTTATATGTTTGAATAGGTTTTAATAACTTATTTTAATTGTAGTTTTTTATTAGATAGAACTTTATAGTTTTTTATATGTTTCTTTGTAATACATTCTTCAAACCATGTGTTGTCCATGGCTACTTAGCACAGTAGTAAACAGGGTTTTCTTGATTCACCAAACTACCAGAGATCCTGCAATGAGGCCTCCATAGATCCAGCAGACAACAATTGCATTTAAAGTTGATCTTTGATATTTTGGGGGATTTATACTCTGATGTGTTGAAACATAAATTATTTTTTTTCACGAGGCCAATGCAGACTCTCCAGAGCTAACCACTCACCTGGAGATACATTTTACACATCACTGTTTAAGTGGTGATGTGCACAGAATATTGGGCCTACCTTCTACACAACCCAACTCTACCAGACCTAGACAACAGGTCCCTTTGCTGGCTCACTATTCACTATATGACCTAAGCTCCAGGTCCTATTTGGCAAAGACAGATATTTTGCACAAAGTGCACCTTCTCTGAATTTGGGACTTTATTGTGGAGTTTTTGAGATTGCGCAATTTCCTGAATTTCAAGTATTTGAATTTAATTATACATTATTATTTCATTAATGGTTCATTCTTTAACTTACATTTGTGATTATGAGATTATTATTCAGGTTGCCCTGATTTGGGACTCTACGATCATTTGTAGGTCAGTGAGATAATAATTGCTATTACCTATCCAGTGTGTAATTAAGCATTTCATAATACAATATATTGGAGCCATTTCTTATGTGATGAAAGCATGGAACTTCTTCGAGATGAACAGGCTAATTTATATATAGCTTCATTCCAGTTCTGGCACATCGGATTACTAAAAAATTTTCATTGTTCTAGGACCTACACAACAATAACACTAGTTTAATTAGTAAAAAAGCCCTGATTTCGTTCTTCTAAGGCCGTTACTGTACCTAATGGGATATTATAAGATAGCATAGGCTTACTGGGTCCATGTCATTTACCTTACTGTATTTAATGTGGAGATAATGAGTTGCTATGGATTTGACATGGGCTATACCTGATAGTACGTTTATTTTTTTTTTCTTACATCCATGCAACAGTGGACAAAAATCATTTTTGTAATTTTTAAAAAAATATTGCTTCCTGTAGCTCCAGTTGCATGCATTAAAATAAGAAAAGAAAAAACGTCCAGAAAGGTGGACAACCTCTTTGAAGAGATTTCCAGGAATCTATCCTTAACGCATATCCAGGGATATGAACTTTACAGCAATAAATTCTGAGATTGGTAGCCAAAGTCAGAAGGACAGATGTTAGGAAAGGTGGAGTACAATTACAAAGAATGACAAGCCAAGGTAAGGACTGGCGGAGTTCTGGCCCAGACAGGCGAAAGGTCAGGGCAATCAGTAGACAAGTAGACGTTGTCAAAAAACAAACGGTGAAATTCCAAAACACTGAAGAGAAAAACAACTTACCACTCAGGCAGTGGTGACTGGGTAAGTGTCCTTCATACAGAGTGTTATAAGAAGCAAAATGATTTTGATGTGAGCTGGTCTTGTAAAACAGGGGTGTCAAACTGCATTCCTCGAGGGCTGCAAACAGGTCATGTTCTCAGGATTTCCTTGTACTGCACAGGTGATAATTTAATCACCTACACACATAATGATTACAGCACCTTGTGCAATGCTAAGGAAATCTTGAAAACATGCATGGTTTGAGGCCCTCGAGGAATACAGTTTGACACCTCTGGTGTAAAAAAAATCACAAGCAAGACTAGAAGACCAGAGAATGTCTGTAGGTGAGAGGCTGTACTCAAGGCTCCGGGCCGATGGATGTGAAGTTCCACAAACTCTAAAAATGTTATAATCACATAGTTCAAATTGGGTTTCACTGACAACAAACAGACATCTTGAAAATGATGAGGACTGAAAAGGGTTATTCCCATCTCCACCATCCTATCTTAATATGTAGTAGGTGTAATAATAATATTATTAGCAAATACTTCCAATTAGAAATGCAGTATATTCTGATTCGCTATGTCGCTTTCCATATGTTCAGGGCATTGCAGTAGCCCAGGAATTCATGATTACGAGCACTCATATAAAGACAGATAGTTAGTTAGCTTCTAGTGGTCATAATCATGGGTCCCTAAACTACTGCCATGCCCTGCACATGGTAAAGGCAACATAGCGAATAAAATAAAACTATAATACATTTCTTATTAAAGGTATTTGCTAATATTATTATTACACCTACAACATATAGGGATACGATCTTGGATATGGGAATACCCCTTTAAAGTACAGGGTGATCATAAAAGATTCATTGGTTTTCGAGGAGATATATCTAAAAAATGTATTACATGTACAATAGTGAATGGCAAATGATAATGAACATAAATTCTCCAAGTTTAGCACATAATGTTTACAAATGTTGTATGTGTCCTCCTTTTGTCATACAACACATATCTGTGCAGTAATCCAGTTGGACCCAAACACAATGCAGCATGTCCCCATAAATGATCATTTGAGTGGCGGTAATGTGGTCTTGGAGCTTATCCAGTGTTGCTGGCAAAGGCGGCACGTAAACGAAGTCTTTGACGTACTCTCAAAGGAAGAGTCACAACCTGTCAGACCAGGGGGGTCAATTTCAAACTGTCTTTGAAACGCTCACTGCACGAAAACAAATAATTTACACTTCTCATACTCTAAAACACAAATTGCTTTCTTCTGCATAGTTGCCATTTTGGGATCTGATGCCATCATGCCACCTGTTTAATCCCAAGGGAGTCTGCACATGTGAGTTACAAAATTGGAGATGTGCCCTTTCGATACATTATTATTACTGCATATGAAATTTATATCTTTTCAGCAATATGAATGCAAAATCCAATGATGAATCATTTATAATAACCCTATATATTGGACAATTGGGAACTTCACAACGTCTAATGCAATGCTGAAATAATTTTATAGGCTTCAGTATTAAAGTAACATTCATGCAAAAGTAGATTCAACATTTGTTCTTTTTTTTTTACATGACATTATTGGAAAGCTGACTAAGTCAAATATTTGACTGCTCTCCAGCTCAGTTGAGAACATCAGGGGATCTTTAAGATTTTGTCATCCCAGTATATTTAACTACTAGATGGTGGCCCGATTCTAACGCATCAGGTATTCCAGAATATGCATGTCCACGTAGTATATTGCACAGCCCTCGTAGTATATTGCCCAGCCACATAGTATATTTCCCAACCACATAGTATATTGCCCAGCCACGTAGTATATTGCCCAGTCACGTACTATATTGCCCAGCTACCTAGTATATTGCCCAGTGACGTAGTATATTGCCCAGCCATGTAGTATATTGCCCAGTCACGTAGTATATTGCCCAGTCATGTACTATATTGCCCAGCTACGTAGTATATTGCCCAGCTACCTAGTATATTGCCCAGTGACGTAGTATATTGCCCAGCCACGTAGTATATTGCCCAGTCACATAGTATATTGCCCAGTTACGTAGTATATTGCCCAGTTACGTAGTGTATTGCCCAGTCACGTAGTATATTGCCCAGCCACGTAGTATATTGCACAGCGACGTAGTATACAGCAAAGAGCCACGTAGTATATTGCCCAGTCACCTAGTATATTGCACAGCGACATAGTATATTGCCCAGCCACGTAATATATTGCCCAGCCACATAGTATGCAGCACAGAGCCACGCCAGTCACGTAGTATATTGGCCAGTCACGTATTATATTGCCTAGTCACGTAGTAAATTGCCCAGCCACGTATGTAACAGGTTAAAAAATACTTAAAATAAAAAATAAACATATACTCACGTTCCGAGGGCCAATTGTAGTCCTGGCGCTTGTGTGCGGTGCATGCGGCAGCTTCCGGTCCCAGGGTTGGATGAGCGCAGGACCTGTGATGACGTCGCGGTTACATGACCGTGACATCATGGAAGGTCCTTCTCGCATAGCACCCTTGCCACCGGAACCTGCTGCTTGCACTGCTGAGGAGAGGGTGCACGTCGGAGGGTGAGAATAACCTTTTTTTATTATTATTAATATTATTTGTAACATTAGATCTTTTTACTATTCATGCTGCATACACAGCATCAATAGTAAAACGTTGGTCACACAGGGTTAATAGCTGCCTTAATGGAGTGCGTTACACCGCGGCATAATGCGGTCCATTAATCCTGCCATTAAGCCTGTGTGAGGGCTGACTGGAGGGGAGTATGGAGCGGGCACTGACTGTGGGGAGTAAGGAGCTGCCATTTTTCCGCCGGACTGTGCCGGTCGCTGATTGGTTGTGGCTGTTTTGCCGCGACCAATCAACGACTTGGATTTCCATGACAGACAGACGCTGCAACCAATGAATATCTGTGACAGACAAACAGAAAGACAGACAGACGGAAAGACGGAAGTGACTCTTAGACAATTATATAGTAGATGGTTAGTCACAACAGCAAAGTGAATAAAAGCATAAAAAGTGCTCTCCAAAAATTTAGATATGAGTAAATGGCAGGAAAATGTGGCTAAAGATATATGAAACCCCCTGAGATGTGGAGCTGAAAGTTTTAACCATAAAAACATTGTCTGATGGATGACAGGAGCTCTGAGTAAGCCAACTAATGAGGAATAGGACTCGTCAGGAGCTTTGTGCCACGTGAATCTTACTACCGTTAGGAGCTACAAGTCTACACAAGGCAAGTTCAGGGCAGATGTTTATGGAGGAAGAAGACTTTTAAGCCTGAGTAATAAACAGGTCTTAAAAGATAATGAAAGTTTGGAAGATAATTATTGTATGACCTACAAATGTTAGCTATCTTCTTTCACTCCACTAAAGATGAGCAAGGACTAAAATGCTTGCATTCTTGTTAGTTGAACCGAGTGCCTCATTCAAGTATTGTGTACAAAGTGTAGTCGTGTTACTCCTACACTCATAAAAGCTCTGTACACCGTGCAAAGCCTGCCAATAATTAGCAACTGAAGTGCCTCCCAAAAAAAGTAAGTGTAGAAAGAAGAAAGTGTAGTTGTGGTACGTCTGTACTCATAAAGGCTTTGTGCAAAGTGCAAAACCTGGAAAAAATTACAAGTAGGGTCATCCAGTCATCCATAGACCCTAGAAGGCATAAACTGGCAGGCCTCATTTAAATATTGAATATTAAAAACACTTTATGTGCTGCTGTCATCTGGTGGTGTGGAAAATTCTGATCTAATCCAGGCTTTGTTCCTAGTTATCAGAGTCAGCCTGTTTAGATGTTGTTTCTCTCCATTTTGAGGAACGTGACCTTGGTTGGAAGTGTCAGTCGGACCACAGGTTACTGCCAACTCCGATGTTGCACCAGTTTGGTCTGGTTAAAATCCAATGTTCCTCAAGTTGCTCCATCAGAATTCTCATGGGATTCTGCCATCTTTGTTGCCATGTCACCCTCTAAGCATGTTTCACTGTATGGATTACTAATTTAATCCAGAAAACTTTTGAATGCTTTTTGGAGTGTTATATATCACAGAACTGTATCCCAGAGCACATAATACTCTATGGATGAGTAATGGAATACCGAAAAAATGTCAATGCTTTTTTTGGAGTGTTATATACCACTGAAATTTACCCTGAAGCATGTAATGCTCTATGGATCAGTAATTAAATACAGAAAATTTTGAACACCTTTTTTGGAGTGTTATATACCACAGGAATATATCCCAGAGCACGTAATAGTCTATGGATGAGTAATGCAATACCGCAAAAAAATTCAAAGCTTTTTTGAAGTGATGTATACCACAGAAGTGTCAGAAGTGTAACAGAAAGCAGCTAACACTGTATGCATGACTGATTGAATCCAGACAAATTTTTAAACACTTGTTTAGAGTGTTATATACCCCCAAAATGTCACAGAAAGCACTCAATATGGACTACTAATTTAATACAGAAACTTTTTTTCAAGCTTTTTGACGTCTTACATACAACCAAAATTTAAGAGAAAAAACCCAATAACGTATGGATGACTAATTGAATCCAGACAAATCTAATACTGAATGGATGAATAACGTAATCCAGACAATTTTTTCAATGCTTTTTTTGAGTGTTATATATCACCAAAATGTCACAGAAAGCACCTAATGCTCTATGGATGACAAATTAAATACAGAATTTTTTTCCGTGCTTTTTTGGCATCTTACATGCAACAAAAATGTACCAGAAGCCACGTAATAATCTATGGCAGTGTTACCCAAGTCTGGTCCTCAAGAGCCACCAACAGGTCATGTTTTCAGGATTTCCTTAGTATTGGCCAGGTGATGGAATTCTTGCCTGTGCAGGTGATGCAATTATCACCTGTGCAATACTAAGGAAATCCTGAAAACATGACCTGTTGGTGGCTCTTGAGGACTGGACTTGGGGAACACTGCTCTATGGATACGTAATTTAATACTGAAAACATTTTGAATGCCTTCTTTAAGTGTGTGCTATATACCATAGAAATTTACTTTATTTGGAGTGTTATATACCACTAAATTGTACCACAGAGCACGGAATAGTCTATTCCATCTATTATTGTACGGATGACTAATTGAGTCGAGACAAATTTTTATCTGATTTTTTGGAGTCTTACATACCACTGAAATGACATAGAAAGTACCAAATACTATATGAATGACTAATTTAATCCAAACAAATTTTTGAAAACTGTTTTGGAGTCTTATATACCACCAAAATGTAACAGAAAGCACCTAATATTGTTTGAATGACTAATTGAATCCAGACCATTTTTTCAACACTTTTTTGGAGTGTTTCATACTACTGATCTGTCACAGCAAGCAGTGCACCTAATACTGTATGGATGACTAATTGAACTCAGCCAAATTTTTAAATGATTTGAGTTTTATATAGCACCAAAATGTTGCAGAAAGTGCCATATACTATATGGATGACTAATTAATTTTTAAAAGCTTTTTTGGAGCCTTATATACAACCAAAATGTCAAAGAAAGCATCTAATACTCTACAGATAACAAACTGAACTCAGGCAACCTTTTCAACACTTTTTTGGAGTCTTATATGCCACCGAAATGTTACAGAAAGTACTGAGTACTGTATGGATGACTATATTAATTCAGACAAGTTTTTCAACACTTTTTGTCACTCTCCACAAGGAGAAACCTTACCCCTTAGACCTCAGTCCAGAGCCTCTCACCTAGCCAAATCAGTTCTCATGCTTCACACTGACGAGGGCCAACAGCCCGAAACACCATGTCTGCGAATTGAGATACTGATTTGGCTTTTATCCTAAGTCATATTGCAAGACTCGTTAAAGGGTTGATTGTAACTTGTAGGATTGCTACATCCTACAGGTGGCACTATAGAGTACAAGTCCTCTTTTTCTCTGAAGAGACAATTTGCATATCAACCCTTTTTGGGAGTTTTATGTACACTGAAATGTATGTATGGATGTATGGATGACTAATTGAATATAGACAAATTTTCAATGCTTTTTTGGACTGTTTTTTAACACCAAAGTGTACCACAGAGCACATAATAGTATATGGGCAAGTAACTGAATACAGAAAATTATTTCAACCCTTTTTTGTTTTATATGCCACTAAAATGTACCACAGAACACGTAAAACTATATGGATGAGACATTGAATGCATTAATTTTTTTCAACCCTTTTTGAAGTGTTTTATGCCCACAAAAATTACCGCAGAGCACATAATAGTATATGGATGACATGATTCCAATCAAATGTTTTTATGCTTTTTTTGAATGGATGGATGGATATGGATGAGCATTTAATCCAGAAAAAATTTTAAATGCTTTTTTGGAGTGTTACATACCACCGGAATGTAACAAGAACCGTGTCAAACTGTATGAATGACTAAGTGTCTCCATAAAGAATATTTCAACTTAAATATTTTGAAATTTTAGTTGATGTACTTTTATACTCATAAAAGCTTTGTAGAAAGAGCAAAGGCAGGAAAAAGTTATGGAGGGTAATAGAGTAATCTTCTTCAGGTGTCCTCTTCATTTCCTTCCTTGGGAAGCAGGGGAGTACTGCCTCCACCAGCATCCTGGAGTGCGGTTCCCAGTTACCTGGGCTGCAGGTGACCTGGCTTCGGGTAGCATTGACTACATTATCAAGATAGTTAAGGCCAGTCTCACACGTCCAGATAATTCCGTGTTGTGAATTCTGCGGCTGAATTCACTCCTGTGGTCACAAGTGGTACTGCAGCTTCTGAGCTTCCTCCCTCAGGTGTTCTGGTGAGCTCGTTGGCTGCTTTGTTATTTAACTCCACCTGATTCTGTCTTCCTTGCTCCTTGTCAATGTTCCAGTGTTGGATCTGAGCTTCTGGATCTTTCCTGTGGCCTGCTGCTCTGCTTAGATAAGTGCTTCTTTGCTTTTGTTGCTATTTTTTTCTGTCCAGCTTGTCTTTTCGTTTTGCTGGAAGCTCTGAGACGCAAAGGGTGTACCGCCGTGCCGTTAGTTCGGCACGGTGGGTCTTTTTGCCCCCTTTGCGTGGTTTTTAGCTTTAGGGTTTTTTGTAGACTGCAAAGTTCTCTTTGCTATCCTCGCTCTATCTAGAATATCGGGCCTCACTTTGCTGAATCTATTTCATCCCTACGTTTTGTCTTTTCATCTTACTCACAGTCATTATATGTGGGGGGCTGCCTATTCCTTTGGGGTATTTCTCTGAGGCAAGCCAGGCTTGTTTTTCTATCTTCAGGCTAGTCAGTTTCTCAGGCTGTGCCGAGTTGCATAGGTAGTGTCAGGCGCAATCCACAGCTGCCTTTAGTTGTGTTTAGGATAGGTTCAGGTATTGCGGTCTACAGAGATTCCACGTCTCAGAGCTCGTTCTATTGTTTTTGGGTTATTGTCAGATCACTGTATGTGCTCTGATTGCTGGGTCACTGTGTTACTGGATTGCACTCATAACAGTACAAGGAGCCAAACTAATGATTCTCAATAGAGGGAAAAAAGAAGTTCTGACATCATTTTTTTTTCTCAGCTCTGTGTTCAGTCTTTTTTTTCCCCTAGACATTTGGGTGCTTCAGGACACAGCTGTGGACATGGATATTCAGGGTCTGTGCTCTTCAATGGATAATCTCGTTATAAATGTACAAAAGATTCAAGATACTATTGATCAGAAATCTATGCTAGAACCAAGAATTCCTATTCCTGATTTGTTTTTTGGTGATAGAACTAAGTTTCTGAGCTTCAAAAATAATTGTAAGCTATTTCTGGCCTTGAAACCTCATTCTTCTGGTAATTCAGTTCAACAGGTTTTGATTATTATTTCTTTTTTGCGCGGCGACCCTCAGGACTGGGCGTTTTCTCTTGCGCCAGGAGACCCTGCATTGAGTAGTGTCGATGCGTTTTTTCTGGCGCTCGGATTACTGTACGATGAGCCTAATTCAGTGGATCAGGCTGAGAAAAATTTGCTGGCTTTGTGCCAGGGTCAGGATGATATAGAAGTATATTGTCAGAAATTTAGGAAGTGGTCAGGAAGTTATTCGCTTTCTGGTGCTACATAATCTGCATGATGTGGTCGTGTTGGGGTTGCCATGGCTGCAAACCCATAATCCAGTATTGGATTGGAACTCTATGTCGGTATCCAGCTGGGGTTGTCAGGGGGTACATGGTGATGTTCCATTTTTGTCAATTTCGTCATCCACTCCTTCTGAGGTCCCAGAGTTCTTGTCTGATTATCAGGATGTATTTGAAGAGCCCAAGTCCGATGCCCTACCTCCGCATAGGGATTGTGATTGTGCTATCAATTTGATTCCTGGTAGTAAATTCCCTAAAGGTCGATTATTTAATTTATCTGTGCCTGAACACGCCGCTATGCGCAGCTATGTGAAGGAATCCCTGGAGAAGGGACATATTCGCCCATCGTCATCACCACTGGGAGCAGGGTTCTTTTTTGTAGCCAAGAAGGATGGTTCGCTGAGACCGTGTATTGATTACCGCCTTCTTAATAAGATCACTGTTAAATTTCAGTATCCCTTGCCATTGTTATCTGACTTGTTTGCTCGGATTAAGGGGGCTAGTTGGTTCACTAAGATAGATCTTCGTGGTGCGTATAATCTGGTGAGAATCAGGCAAGGAGCTGAATGGAAAACTGCATTTAATACGCCCGAGGGTCATTTTGAGTATCTAGTGATGCCGTTCGGACTTGCCAATGCTCCATCTGTGTTTCAGTCTTTTATGCATGACATCTTCCGTGAGTATCTGGATAAATTCCTGATTGTTTACTTGGATGACATTTTGATCTTCTCAGATGATTGGGAGTCTCATGTGAAGCAGGTCAGAATGGTTTTCCAGGTCCTGCGTGCTAATTCTTTGTTTGTGAAGGGATCAAAGTGTCTCTTCGGTGTGCAGAAAGTTTCATTTTTGGGGTTCATCTTTTCCCCTTCTACTATCGAGATGGATCCGGTTAAGGTGCAAGCCATCCAGGATTGGACTCAGCCGACATCTCTGAAAAGTCTGCAAAAGTTCCTGGGCTTTGCTAATTTTTATCGTCGCTTCATCTGTAATTTTTCTAGCATTGCCAAACCATTGACCGATTTGACCAAGAAGGGTGCTGATTTGGTTAACTGGTCTTCTGCTGATGTGGAAGCTTTTCAGGAGTTGAAGCGTCGTTTTTGTTCTGCCCCTGTGTTGTGTCAACCAGATGTTTCTCTTCCGTTCCAGGTCGAGGTTGATGCTTCTGAGATTGGAGCAGGGGCGGTTTTGTCACAGAGAGGTTCTGGTTGCTCAGTGTTGAAACCATGTGCTTTCTTTTCCAGGAAGTTTTCGGCTGCTGAGCGTAATTATGATGTGGGCAACCGAGAGTTGCTGGCCATGAAGTGGGCATTCGAGGAGTGGCGTCATTGGCTTGAAGGAGCTAAGCATCGCGTGGTGGTATTGACTGATCATAAGAACCTTACTTATCTCGAGTCTGCCAAGCGCTTGAATCCTAGACAGGCCCGTTGGTCGTTATTTTTTGCCCGCTTCGATTTTGTGATTTCGTAACTTCCGGGCTCTAAAAATGTGAAGGCGGATGCTCTGTCTAGGAGTTTTGTGCCCGACTCTCCGGGTTTATCTGAGCCGGCGAGTATCCTCAAGGAAGGAGTCATTGTGTCTGCCATCTCCCCTGATTTGCGGCGAGTGTTGCAAAAATTTCAGGCGAATAAACCTGATCGTTGTCCGGCGGAGAAACTGTTCGTCCCTGATAGGTGGACTAGTAAAGTTATCTCTGAACTTCATTGTTCGGTGTTGGCTGGTCATCCTGGAATCTTTGGTACCAGAGAGTTAGTGGCTAGATCCTTCTGGTGGCCATCTCTGTCACGGGATGTACGTACTTTTGTGCAGTCCTGTGGGATTTGTGCTAGGGCTAAGCCCTGCTGTTCACGTGCCAGTGGGTTGCTTTTGCCCTTGCCGGTCCCAAAGAGGCCTTGGACACATATTTCGATGGATTTCATTTCTGACCTTCCCGTTTCTCAAAAGATGTCAGTCATTTGGGTGGTCTGTGATCGCTTTTCTAAAATGGTCCATCTGGTGCCCTTGGTTAAATTGCCTTCCTCCTCTGATTTGGTGCCTTTGTTCTTCCAGCATGTGGTTCGTTTGCATGGCATTCCTGAGAATATTGTTTCTGACAGAGGTTCCCAGTTTGTTTCAAGGTTTTGGCGAGCCTTTTGTGGTAGGATGGGCATTGACCTATCTTTTTCCTCGGCTTTCCATCCTCAGACTAATGGCCAGACCGAACGAACCAATCAGACCTTGGAAACATATCTGAGATGTTTTGTTTCTGCAGACCAGGATGATTGGGTGTCCTTTTTGCCGTTGGCTGAGTTCGCCCTTAATAATCGGGCCAGCTCGGCTACCTTGGTCTCTCCATTTTTCTGCAATTCTGGGTTCCATCCTCGTTTCTCTTCAGGACAGGTTGAGTCTTCGGACTGTCCTGGTGTGGATTCTGTGGTGGACAGGTTGCAGCAGATCTGGACTCAGGTAGTGGACAATTTGACCTTGTCCCAGGAGAAGGCTCAACTTTTCGCTAATCGCAGACGCCGTGTGGGTCCCCGACTTCGTGTTGGGGATCTGGTTTGGTTATCTTCTCGTCATATTCCTATGAAGGTTTCCTCTCCTAAATTTAAACCTCGTTTTATTGGTCTGTATAGGATTTCTGAGATTCTCAATCCTGTGTCTTTTCGTCTGACCCTCCCAGACTCCTTTTCCATACATAATGTATTCCATAGGTCATTGTTGCGGAGATACGTGGCACCTATGGTTCCATCTGTTGAGCCTCCTGCCCCGGTTTTGGTGGAGGGGGAATTGGAGTATATTGTGGAGAAGATTTTGGATTCTCGTGTTTCTAGACGGAAACTCCAGTATCTGGTTAAATGGAAGGGTTATGCTCAGGAAGATAATTCCTGGGTTTTTGCCTCTGATGTCCATGCTCCCGATCTTGTTCGTGCCTTTCATGTGGCTCATCCTGGTCGGCCTGGGGGCTCTGGTGAGGGTTCGGTGACCCCTCCTCAAGGGGGGGGGGGGGTACTGTTGTGAATTCTGTGGCTGAATTCACTCCTGTGGTCACAAGTGGTACTGCAGCTTCTGAGCTTCCTCCCTCAGGTGTTCTGGTGAGCTCGTTGGCTGCTTTGTTATTTAACTCCACCTGATTCTGTCTTCCTTGCTCCTTGTCAATGTTCCAGTGTTGGATCTGAGCTTCTGGATCTTTCCTGTGGCCTGCTGCTCTGCTTAGATAAGTGCTTCTTTGCTTTTGTTGCTATTTTTTTCTGTCCAGCTTGTCTTTTCGTTTTGCTGGAAGCTCTGAGACGCAAAGGGTGTACCGCCGTGCCGTTAGTTCGGCACGGTGGGTCTTTTTGCCCCCTTTGTGTGGTTTTTTGCTTTAGGGTTTTTTGTAGACTGCAAAGTTCTCTTTGCTATCCTCGCTCTATCTAGAATATCGGGCCTCACTTTGCTGAATCTATTTCATCCCTACGTTTTGTCTTTTCATCTTACTCACAGTCATTATATGTGGGGGGCTGCCTATTCCTTTGGGGTATTTCTCTGAGGCAAGCCAGGCTTGTTTTTCTATCTTCAGGCTAGTCAGTGTCTCAGGCTGTGCCGAGTTGCATAGGTAGTGTCAGGCGCAATCCACAGCTGCCTTTAGTTGTGTTTAGGATAGGTTCAGGTATTGCGGTCTACAGAGATTCCACGTCTCAGAGCTCGTTCTATTGTTTTTGGGTTATTGTCAGATCACTGTATGTGCTCTGATCGCTGGTACACTGTGTTACTGGATTGCACTCATAACAATTCCGGTACCGGAAAAATCGGTACCAGAATTATCCGTGTCCGTGTGTCCGTGTGCTCACGTGGCACATCAGTGTGGCACACGAGCGGCATCCGTGTGCCACCCGTGTGCTGACTGGGTACCACACGCACCATGCAGGATACAGTTAAGCGCTGTCCCCTGCATTTGGTGCTGGAGAGAAGATATGAAAAATATATATATATTTTTTTGGTGTTTAAAAAAAAAATCCCTGTCACCAACCCCCTCCCACCCCCTGTGCGCCACCCCTGCTGTTAATAAAATACTTACCCGGCTCCCTCGCTGCTTCTTCTCATCGCCACAGCTATGGAGGTGGAGCCGCACATTCATCTCTGTAATGGGTGGCACCACGTGACCGCTCATACAGGAGAAGCTGCGGCGAGGAGAAGAAGCAGCGAGGGAGCCGGGTAAGTGTATTATTAACAGCGGGGGGGAGGTGCGCACAGGGGATGGGAGGGGGTTGGGGACAGGGATCTTTTTTTTTAAACACCAAAAAAAAAAAAATTCTCATATCTTCTTTCCAGCGAACACTGCTGGAGAGAAGAAATGAATGGCAGCTTCAGCACCACACTGGGGGGACAGCGCTTACTGTAGCGCTGTCTCCTGCACGGCACACGGACTGCACACGGACAACATCCGTGTGCGGTACGTGTTTTACACGGACCCATTGACTTTAATGGGTCCGTGTAATACGTGCGCTCCCGTGACCTGTCTCTGTGTTTTCCAAACGGGCACGCGGTCCGTGAAAACACGCTGACATCTGCAGAGACACATTGATTTCAACGTGTCTACGTGTGTCAGTGTCTCCGGTACGTGAGGAAACTGTCACCTCACGTACCGGAGCCACTGATGTGTGAAACCGGCCTAACAGAGTGTGGGGGCTCCCTCTTTAACCCCATCAGCACCCTGTGATCTTGATCGTGTGATCCTGGTGTTTACTATGGCAATTCAAATTCCAAGTAACAGCCTTAGAGTATGTTGGATACAGTGGCGCATTCAAAGTTTGAAAATTGCAATTTAAAAAAAAAAATTGACAAATTTCAGATTTTTTTTATAAATAAACACTAAACATATCAACCTAAATTTACAATTATCATAAAGTGTAATATGTCATGAAAAAAATAATTTAAATGTCTGTTGAAGCATTTCAGAGTTATTACTACATAAAGTGACACATGTCAGATTTCAAAAATTTGGCTCAGTCACTAAGGGGTTAAATTAGCTAAGTGTTCCCTCACCATCTGTCTGTTTATTGATAGTGTTTATTCTTATATTCTTTTGATAGCACCTTGAAGAGGAATTGATGTTACCATTGCTTTTTTAGAGATCACAGATGCAAAATAAGAATTTAAAAGTTTGACCTTTTCAGGCTGGGGTCAGACTTAACGTATAAAAATACGGTCCGTTTTTTATGGTCGAGATACGCAGAAAAGTTCCTGAACAGTGATCCGTATTCAATGCGAGGATGCGATTTTTTTCTCCAAAAATTATCCATGTGTCATCCGAATGGCATCCATATTGCCTCCATACGAAAATCTCGCCGGCTTGCAAAATGGACATAGAATGAATCCATGGGCTCAAATATTCGTGAAAACATATATACAGTCCATATATGTGATATATATATATATATATATATATATATATATATATGTGTGTTTTCACATGGCCTAGATTCATGTACATGTGCTGCTGTGTTCTTCTTTATCTACATGATGCAGCTTGCACGTGTTCACATTAGGAGTGCTGGTTGTTTTTTTTCTCTATTTGATGTATGGATGCGACTGCATCCCCACTCATCGTGCACTCCTCCCATTGACCTTGCAGGTGGTGGTAATCTACTCTACCTGCCCATAAATTGAAGGTTTAGCCCGAAGTGACATGTTTTGTCCAGAGTTGTAGGCTGGTGGCCCAAAAGTGGCATGTATGGTAGTGTAGGACCCTTCAGAGGGAGATCACCTTGTCGTGGTTGATGGGCACACATGAATTGGCCAATTTATGCGCTAAGAATCTTCATTTTATCTATAACTGTAAGTTTTATGAAGAAAAATTTTTTGAAATTTTTGTTATGAAAAATATTTTTGAGAAGTATAATTCATATTCAATATTTGTCTGTGTTTTCACATGGCCTAGATGCATGTACATGTGCTGCTGTGTTCTTCTTTATCTATATGATGCAGCTTGCAGCTTGCATGTGTTCACATTAGGAGTGCTGGTTGTTTTTTTTCTCTATTTGATGTATGGATGCAGCTGCATCCCCACTGATCGTTCACTCCTCCCATTGACCTTGCAGGTGGTGGTAATCTACTCTACCTGCCCATAAATTGTAGGTTTAGCCCGAAGTGACATGTTTTGTCCAGAGTTGTAGGCTGGTGGCCCAAAAGTGGCATGTATGGTAGTGTAGGACCCATCAGAGGGAGATCACCTTGTCGTGGTTGATGGGCACACATGAATTGGCCAATTTATGCGCTAAGAATCTTCATTTTATCTATAACTGTAAGTTTTATGAAGAAATTTTTTTTGAAATTTTTGTTATGAAAAATATTTTTGAGAAGTATAATTCATATTGAATATTTGTCTGTGTTTTCACATGGCCTAGATGCATGTACATGTGCTGCTGTGTTCTTCTTTATCTATATGATGCAGCTTGCAGCTTGCACGTGTTCACATTAGGAGTGCTGGTTGTTTTTTTTCTCTATTTGATGTATGGATGCAGCTGCATCCCCACTGATCGTTCACTCCTCCCATTGACCTTGCAGGTGGTGGTAATCTACTCTACCTGCCCATAAATTGTAGGTTTAGCCCGAAGTGACATGTTTTGTCCAGAGTTGTAGGCTGGTGGCCCAAAAGTGGCATGTATGGTAGTGTAGGACCCATCAGAGGGAGATCACCTTGCCCTGGTTGATGAGCACACATGAAGTGGCCAATTTATGCGCTAAGAATCTTCATTTTATCTATAACTGTAGGTTTTATGAAAAAAAAATGTTGAAAATTTTTTTATGAAAAATATTTTTGAGAAGTATAATTCATATTGAATATTTGTCTGTGTTTTCACATGGCCTAGATTCATGTACATGTGCTGCTGTGTTCTTCTTTATCTATATCTATCTATCTATCTATCTATCTATCTATCTATCTATACATATATATATAGATATATATATTTATATTTAATACAGAGCTAGATAGCAGAAAAGCCGGTAATTCAATTGCCGGCTTTTGCTATCTCCTTACGAAACCCGACAGGATATGAGACATGGTTTACATACAGTTAACCATTTCATATCCATTATATTTTTACATATTTCTCACTAATAATGTTATTAGTGTGTGTGTGTGCAGAATTTGGGGGCTCTAGCTGCTAAAATTTAGGATTAAATCACGGAAAAAACTGGCGTGGGCTCCCGTGCAATTTTCTCCACTAGAACGGGAAAGCCAGTGACTGAGGGCAGATATTAATAGCCTGGAGAGGGACCATGGTTATTGCCCCCCCCCCCTCCTGGCTTAAAACATGTAAAAATATATCGGATATGAACATGTAAAACTATAACGGATATGAAATGGTTTACTGCACTGTATGTAAACCATGTCTCATATCCTGTCGGGTTTGATAAGGAGATAGCAAAAGTCGTCAATTTAATTACCAGCATTTATGCTATCTAGCTCTGTATTAAATATATATATATATATATATATATATATATATATATATATATATATATATATATGTGTGTGTATGTGGCAATGACATACAGTTATATGAAAAAGTTTGGGCACCCCTATTAACCTTAACCCCTTAGTGACAGAGCCAATTTGGTACTTAATGACCGAGCCAATTTTTACAATTCTGACCACTGTCAATTTATGAGGTTATAACTCTGGAACGCTTCAATGGATCCCGCTGATTCTGAGATTGTTTTTTCGTGACATATTATACCTCATGTTATTGGTAACATTTCTTCGATATTACTTGCGATTATTTATGAAAAAAATGGAAATATGGTGAAAATTTTTAAAATTTTGCAATTTCCAAACTTTGTATTTTTATGCCCTTAAATCAGAGAGATATGTCATGAAAAATAGTTAATAAATAACATTTCCCACATGTCTACTTTACATCAGCACAATTTTGGAAACAAATTTTTTTTTTGTTAGGGAGTTATAAGGGTTAAAAGTTGACCAGCAATTTCTCATTTTTACAACACCATTTTTTTTTAGGGACCACATCACATTTGAAGTCATTTTGAGGGGTCTATATGATAGAAAATAATGACGTGTGACACCATTCTAAAAATTACACCCCTCAAGGTTCTAAAAACCACATTCAAGAAGTTTATTAACCCTTTACGTGCTTCACAGGAACTGAAACAATGTGGAAGGAAAAAATGAACATTTAACTTTTTTTTGCAAACATCTTAATTCAGAACCATTTTTTTATTTTCCCATGTGTAAAAACAGAAATGTAACCATAAATTTTGTTATGCAATTTCTCCTGAATACGCCAATACCCCATATGTGGGGGTAAACCACGTTTTGGGCGCACCACAGAACTTGGAAGCGAAGGAGCGCCGTTTGACTTTTTCAATGCAGAATTGGCTGGAATTGAGATCGGAGGCCATGTCATGTTTAGAGAGCCCCTGATGTGCCTAAACAGTGGAAACCCCCCACAAGTGACACCATTTTGGAAACTAGACCCCTTAAGGAACTTATCTAGATGTGTGGTGAGCACTTTGAACCCCCAAGTGCTTCACAGAAGTTTATAACGTAGAGCCGTGAAAATAAAAAATCGCTTTTGTTTACACAAAAATGATCTTTTTGCCCCCAAATTTTTATTTTCACAAGGGTAACAGGAGAAATTAGACCACAAAAGTTGTTGTGCAATTTCTCCTGAGTATGTCGATACCCAATATGTGGGGGTAAACCACTGTTTGGGCACACTGCAGATCTTGGAAGAGAAGGAGTGCCGTTTTACTTTTTCAATGTAGAATTGTCTGGAATTGAGATCGGACACCATGTCGCGTTTGGAGAGCCCCTGATGTGCCTAAACAGTAGAAATCCCCCACAAGTGACCCCATTTTGGAAACTAGACCCCCCATGGAACTTATCTAGATTTGTGGTGAGAACTTTGAATGCCCAAGTGCTTCACAGAAGTTTATAATGCAGAGTTGTGAAAATTAAAAATATTTTTTTTTCCACAAAAAAGATAGTTTAGCCCCCAAGTCTTTATTTTCACAAGGGTAACAAGAGAAATTGGACCCCAAAAGTTGTTGTCCAATTTGTCCTGAGTATGCTGGTACCCCATATGTGGGGGTAAACCACTGTTTGGGCGCACGGCAGAGCTTGGAAGGAAGGAGCGCCGTTTTGGAATGCAGACTTTGATAGAATGGTCTGTGGGCGTTATGTTGCGTTTGCAGAGCCCCTGATGCACCTAAGCAGTAGAAACCCTCCACAACCGACCCCATTTTGGAAACTAGACCCCCGAAGGAACTTATCTAGATGTGTGGTGAGAACTTTGAATGCCCAAGTGCTTCACAGAAGTTTATAATGCAGAGTCATGAAAATAAAAAATATTTTTTTTTCCACAAAAAGATATTGTAGCCCCCAAGTTTTTATTTTCACAAGGGTAACAGGAGAAACTGGACTGCAATAATTGTTGTCCAATTTATCCTGAGTACGCTGATGTGCCATATGTGGGGGTAAACCACTGTTTGGGCGCACGGCAGAGCTCGGAAGGGAAGGAGCGCCGTTTTAGAATGCAGACTTTGATAGAATAGTCTGTAGGCGTTATGTTGCGATTGCAGAGCCCCTGATGTACCTAAACAGTAGTAACCCCTCACAAGTGACCCCATTTTGGAAACTAGACCCCCAAGGATCTTATCTAGATGTGTGGTGAGAACTTTGAATGCCCAAGTGCTTCACAGAAGTTTAGAATGCAGAGTCGTGAAAATAAAAAATATTTTTTTTCCACAAAAAAGATATTGTAGCCCCCAAGTTTTTATTTTCACAAGGGTACCAGGAGAAATTGGACCACTAAAGTTGTTGTTCAATTTATCCCGAATACGTTGATGCCCCATATGTGGGGGTAAACCACTGTTTGGGCGCACGGCAGAGCCCGGAAGGGAAGGAGCACCGTTTTGGAATGCAGACTTAGATAGAATGGCCTGTGGGCATTATGTTGCGTTTGCAGAGCCCCTGATGTACCTAAACAGTAGTAACCCCCCACAAGTGACCCCGTTTTGGAAACTAGACCCCCCAAGGACCTTATATAGATGTGTGGTGAGAACTTTGAATGCCCAAGTGCTTCACAGAAGTTTATAATGCAGAGTCATAAAAATAAAAAATATTTTTTTTCCACAAAAAAGATTATGTAGCCCCCAAATTTTTATTTTTACAAGGGTAACAGGAGAAATTGGACCCCAGAAGTTGTTGTCCAATTTATCCCTATGTACGCTGATGCCCCATATGTGGGGGTAACCCACTGTTTGGGCACACGGCAGAGCTCAGAAGGGAGGGAGCACCATTTGACTTTTTGAGCGCAAAATTGGCTGTCGTGTTTGGAGACCCCCTGATGTACCTAAACAGTGGAAACCCCCCAATTCTAGCTCCAACCTTAACCCCAACACACCTCTAACCCTAATCCCAACCTGATCCATAATCCTAATCACTAACCCTAACGATAATCACAACCCTTACCCCAAAACAACCCTAATGTCAACCCTAACCATAACCCTAATCAAAACCCTAAATCCAACACACCCCTAATCCTAATCTCAACCCTAACCTCAAACCTAACCCTAATCCCAATACACCCCTAATCACAACCCTAACCTTAACCCTAATCCCAAACCTAACCCTAATCCCAAGTGTAACCCTAATGCCTACCCTAACCCTAATACCAACCCTAATCCAAACCCTAACCCTAATCCCAACTCTAGCCCTAACTTTAGCCCCAATCCTAACCCTAGCCCTAAGGCTACTTTCACACTTGCGTCGTTTGGCATCCGTCGCAATCCGTCATTTTGGACAAGAAACGGATCCTGCAAATGTGCCCGCAGGATGCGTTTTTTGCCCATAGACTTATATTGCAGACGGATCGTGACGGATGGCCACACGTCGCGTCTGTCGTGCACTGGATCAGTTGTGTTTTGGCGCACCGTCAGCACAAAAAAAGTTCATTGTAACGTTTTTTTGTACGTCGCATCTGCCATTTCTGACCGCGCATACGTGGCCGTAACTCCGCCCCCTCCTCAAGAGAACATAGATTGGGCAGCAGATGCGTTGAAAAACTACATCCGCTGCCCACGTTGTGGACAATTTTCACAACGTGCGTCGGTATGTCGGGCCGACACATTGCGATGGCCCCGTACCGACGTAAGCGTGAAAGAAGCCTAACCCTAAAGTTAGCGCCAACCCTAACCCTAAATTTAGCCCCAACCCTAACCCTAAATTTAGCCCCAACCCTAACCCTAAATTTAACCCTAACCCTAGCCCTAACCTTAGCTCTAACCCTAACCCTAGCCCTAACCCTAACCCTACCCCTAACGCTAGCCCTAACCCTAGCCCTAACCCTAACCCTAGCCCTAACCCTATCCCTAGCCCTAACCCTAGCCCTAACCCTAACCCTAGTCCTAACCCTAATTTTAGCCCCAACTGCTGTTCTCCTGCCGGCTGGCAGATGGAGACAGATGGCGGGCGCACTGCGCATGCGCCCGCCATTTTCTTTTCCCCAGAAGACGCCGGCGGCCAGGAGAAGCAGCAGGAGGACCCAGGGACACCGGTGAGTATGATAGGGTCCCTGAATCCCCCTATTTCTCTGTCCTCTGATGTGCGATCACATCAGACGACAGAGAATTACACTTTGCTTTTTTTTTTTTTTGCGGTCGCCGGTAAACAGTTAATTACCGGCGATCGCAAAACAGGGGTCGGTAAAACTGACCCCGGTCATGCTCTTTGGGGTCTCGGCTACCCCCGGCAGCCGAGACCCCAAAGATTCTCCTGGGGGAGCCACGAGGAGCACCGAGGGAGACAGGTGAGTATCAGGGGGCGATCAGGGACCCCTTTTCTCTGTCCTCTGATGTGCGATCACATCGGAGGACAGAGAAATTAAAAAGAAATCGCGTTTTTTTTTTTTTGCGATCGCCGGTAAACAGTTAATTGCCGGCGATCACAAATGCAGGGTCTGTAAAAAACCCCCGAATCATGTTCTCTGGGGTCTCGGCTACCCCCGGCAGCCGAGACCCCAGAGAAAATCCAACTCTGGGGGGCGCTATTTACTTTTTCCACAGCACCGTTAATTAACGGCGCTGTGGTTTAATGGTAGTTTGATGGTCGCCGAGCATGGACAGCCCTCTTCAAATGATCCCACAGATGTTCAAAGATATTCAGGTCTGGGGACTGGGATGGCCATTCCAGAACAGTGTAATTGTTCCTCTGCATGAATGCCTGAGTAGATTTGGAGTGGTGTTTTGGATCATTGTCTTGCTGAAAGAACCATCCCCTGCGTAACTTCAACTTTGTCACTGATTTATAAACATTATTGTCAAGAATCTGCTGATACTGAGAGGAATCCATGCGTCCCTCAACTTTAACAAGATTCCCGGTGCCGGCATTGGCCACACAGCCCCAAAGCATGATGGAACCTCCACCAAATTTTACTGTGGGTAGCAAGTGTTTTTCTTGGAATGCTGTGTTTTTTGGCCGCCATGCATAATGCCTTTTTGTATGACCAAACAACTCAATCTTGGTTTCATCAGTCCACAGGACCTTCTTCCAAAAAGAAATTGGCTTCTCCAAATGTGCTTTTGCATACCTCAGCCGACTCTGTTTGTGGCGTGCTTGCAGAAACTGCTTCTTTCGCATCAGTCTCCCATACAGCTTCTCCTTGTGCAAAGTGCGTTGTATAGTTGACCTATGCACAGTGACACCATCTGCAGCAAGTTGATGCTGCAGCTCTCTGGAGGTGGTCTGAGGATTGTCCTTGACTGATCTCACCATTCTTCTTCTCTGCCTTTCTGATGTTTTTCTTGGCCTGCCACATCTGGCCTTAACAAGAACTGTACGTGTGTTCTTCCATTTCCTTACTATGTTCCTCACAGTGGAAATTGACAGGTTAAATCTCTGAGACAGCTTTTTGTATCCTTCCCCTGAACAATTATGCTGAATAATCTTTGTTTTCAGATCATTAGACAGTTGTTTTGAGGAGCCCATGATGCCACTCTTCAGAGGAGATTCAAACAGGAGAACAACTTGCAAGTGGCCACTTTAAGTAGCTTTTCTCATGATTGCATACACCTGGCTATGAAGTTCAAATCTCAATGAGGTTAGAAAACCCAAAAAAGTGCTTTAGTAAATCAGTAAAAAGTAGGTAGGAGTATTTAAAACAAGAAAATGATAAGGGTGCCCATACTTATGCACCTGTCAAATTTTGTTTGAATGCAGATTGCACATTTTCTGTTAGTACAATAAACCTCATTTCAAGGCAGAAACATTACTGTGTCCAACAGTTATTAGATATATGAAACTGAAATAGCTGTTGCAAAAAAAACAATTTTTATAAAACATTAAGCTTAAGATTAATAGGGGTGCCCAAACTTTTTCATATAACTCTCTCTCCCTCTCTCTCTTTCTATATATATATACTAGCTATTGAACCCGTTCTACGCCCGGGTGGCGAGCATTTATATTGGTATATGGTCTCCATCATGTGCTGCTGCCATCCTGCGCCCGTTCTGTCATGTGCTGCTGCCATCCTGCGCCCGTTCTGTCATGTGCTGCTGCCATCCTGCGCCCGTTCTGTCATGTGCTGCTGCCATCCTGCGCCCGTTCTGTCATGTGCTGCTGCCATCCTGCGCCCGTTCTGTCATGCGCTGCTGCCATCCTGCGCCCGTTCTGTCATGCGCTGCTGCCATCCTGCGCCCGTTCTGTCATGTGCTGCTCCCATCCTGCGCCCGTTCTGTCATGTGCTGCTCCCATCCTGTGCCCCCGTTCTGTCATGCGCTGCTGCCATCCTGCGCCCGTTCTGTCCTGTGCTGCTCCCATCCTGCTGCCATCCTGCGCCCGTTCTGTCATGTGCTGCTACCATCCTGCTGCCATCCTGCGCCCGTTATGTCATGCGCTGCTGCCATCCTGCGCCCGTTCTGTCATGTGCTGCTGCCATCCTGCGCCCGTTCTGTCATGTGCTGCTGCCATCCTGCGCCCGTTCTGTCATGTGCTGCTGCCATCCTACGCCCGTTCTGTCATGTGCTGCTGCCATCCTGCGCCCGTTCTGTCATGCGCTGCTGCCATCCTGCGCCCATTCTGTCATGTGCTGCTCCCATCCTGCGCCCGTTCTGTCATGTGCTGTTCCCATCCTGCGCCCCCGTTCTGTCATGCGCTGCTGCCATCCTGTGCCCGTTCTGTCATGTGCTGCTCCCATCCTGCTGCCATCCTGCGCCCGTTCTGTCATGTGCTGCTGCCATCCTGCGCCCGTTCTGTCATGTGCTGCTGCCATCCTGCGCCCATTCTGTCATGTGCTGCTGCCATCCTGCGCCCGTTCTGTCATGTGCTGCTGCCATCCTGCGCCCGTTCTGTCATGTGCTGCTGCCATCCTGCGCCCGTTCTGTCATGGTGTGCTCCCATCCTGCTGCCATCCTGCGCCCGTTCTGTCATGTGCTGCTCCCATCCTGCTGCCATCCTGCGCCCGTTATGTAATGCGCTGCTGCCATCCTGCGCCCGTTCTGTCATGTGCTGCTGCCATCCTGCGCCCGTTCTGTCATGTGCTGCTGCCATCCTGCGCCCGTTCTGTCATGCGCTGCTCCCATCCTGCTGCCATCCTGCGCCCGTTCTGTCATGTGCTGCTGCCATCCTGCGCCCGTTCTGTCATGTGCTGCTGCCATCCTGCGCCCATTCTGTCATGTGCTGCTGCCATCCTGCGCCCGTTCTGTCATGTGCTGCTGCCATCCTGCGCCCGTTCTGTCATGTGCTGCTGCCATCCTGCGCCCGTTCTGTCATGGTGTGCTCCCATCCTGCTGCCATCCTGCGCCCGTTCTGTCATGTGCTGCTCCCATCCTGCTGCCATCCTGCGCCCGTTATGTAATGCGCTGCTGCCATCCTGCGCCCGTTCTGTCATGTGCTGCTGCCATCCTGCGCCCGTTCTGTCATGTGCTGCTGCCATCCTGCGCCCGTTCTGTCATGCGCTGCTGCTATCCTGCGCCCGTTCTGTCATGTGCTGCTGCCATCCTGCGCCCGTTCTGTCATGTGCTGCTCCCATCCTGCGCCACTAATGTTTTATATGCCCCCGTATGCTGCTGCCATATAAAAAAAAAAAAAAAATACCATACTCACCTATCGTCCGGCTCCACTGCAGGTGTGTCTTCAAGAAAATGGCGCCGGAAAGCGCGGACTGCGCAGGCGCCGATTCCGGCAGCAGGAATCGGCGCCTGCGCAGTCCGTGCTCTCCGGCGCCATTTTCTTGAAGACACACCTGCAGTGGAGCCGGAGTGTGTCTTCAAGAAAATGGCGCCGGAAAGCGCGGACTGCGCAGGCGCCGATTCCGGCAGCAGGAATCGGCGCCTGCGCAGTCCGCGCTTTCCGGCGCCATTTTCTTGAACACACACTCCGGCTCCTCTGCCTGTGACTGGACTCTGTCACAGCAGAGGAGCCGGAAGACGGAGCCGCACGCAGCGCTGGAACGGAGGACAGGTGAATATACTTACCCTCCCTCCTGGCGCGTCCACGGTCCCTGACTCTCCGGTGGAGATCGCGGTATGCGTTCAGTGCTTACGCATACCGCGATCTCCTGGGAGCGTCACTCTGTGGGGGCCAGACTGCGCCGGCGCTTGCGCCTGCGCAGTCTATAAAAGCTTCGGACAGAGTGACGCTCCCAGCGTTATATTATAGATATATATATATATCCCTATATTATGTGTAGACATTTATTCTATCTATTCTATTTTAACCTGTCAGTGTGATTTTACTGTACACCGCACTGAATTACTGGCTTTCTATAGGACACCGGTGTGTATTTCTCACAAGTCACACGTGTGGTTCGTGTGCAATCCTTATTTTTCTCGCCCTCATAGACTTTCATTGGCTGATTTGTGCAGGAATACGCTGACAATCGCAGCATGCTGCGATTTTCTCACCCGTAAAATACAGCCGAGAAATATGCGGCTGATGGAAGCTGACCCATAGAAAATCATTGGTCCGTGTACAACGCGTTGTTTTTGCGCCTCTCCCTCGTCCGTAAAACTCTCTAGTGTGACGCCGGCCTCAACATCATTTTTGAACAGTTCACCCGTTTTATCCAGTAAAAATCCTATAGCATCTTTGCCTTTTCTTTTGCTTTTGACATGCCCCCAAAATCAAATTTTAATGCCTTTGGTTTCCCTTGAAAGCCTCACTTCATTATTAGCATTAGCTCTTCAACGGTTGCCCTGTAATCCCTGCAGACAGCATTATATTCGCCATTTCCATTTAATATACAGTATTTCGCTGCTTTTAAGATGCACCGGATTATAAGACGCACCCCAAATTTTGAGGAGAAAATTAGGAAAAAAAACTTTTTTTTTTAATAAGATGTTGGTGCTTCTTATAATCCATGCATCTTACTGCTTACCGCGGGTGGTGGCTGCGGTGGAGCAGGGTCCCAGGATCACCGCTGGGGAAGGCAAGAATGGAGCATTGCTGCAGGCCGCAGGCTGGGATGAGGGGGTGCTCAGATATGAGATGCGTCGCATCGCTGCGGGTGTCTGGTGCTGTGGGGTCTCTGCCAACATCTTGTGAAAGCCCAGAGCCCCCTCAGTCACATGCTTTCCTATGCGGTGGACTGGACTTCAGGAAAATAGCTGCCGGCCAAGGGCGGTGCATGTGCAGATGGAGATCTCATCACCAAGATCTTGGGAGATGAGATCTCAGCTATCGGCAGCTATTTTCCCAGAGTCCAGTCCACCACATAGGAAACCATGTGACTGCGGGGCTCTGGGCTTTCACAAGATGTCGGCAGAGCCCCGTAACACCGGAGGACACCTGCACCGGTGCGCCTCACCGCACATCCGAACACCCCCTCATCCCAGCCTGCGTCCGGTAAGGTACAGTTAGGGCCAGAAATATTTGGACAGTGACACAAGTTTTGTTATTTTAGCTGTTTACAAAAACATGTTCAGAAATACAATTATATATATAATATGGGCTGAAAGTGCACACTCCCAGCTGCAATATGATAGTTTCCACATCCAAATCGGAGAAAGGGTTTAGGAATCATAGCTCTGTAATGCATAGCGTCCTCTTTTTCAAGGGACCAAAAGTAATTGGACAATGGACTCTAAGGGCTGCAATTAACTCTGAAGCCGTCTCCCTCGTTAACCTGTAATCAATGAAGTAGTTAAAAGGTCAGGGGTGGATTCCAGGTGTGTGGTTTTGCATTTGGAAGCTGTTGCTGTGAGCAGACAACATGCGGTCAAAGGAACTCTCAATTGAGGTGAAGCAGAACATCCTGAGGCTGAAAAAAAAGAAAAAATCCATCAGAGAGATAGCAGACATGCTTGGAGTAGCAAAATCAACAGTTGGGTACATTCTGAGAAAAAAGGAATTGACTGGTGAGCTTGGGAACTCAAAAAGGCCTGGGCGTCCACGGATGACAACAGTGGTGGATGATCGCCGCATACTTAATTTGGTGAAGAAGAACCCGTTCACAACATCAACTGAAGTCCAGAACACTCTCAGTGAAGTAGGTGTATCTGTCTCTAAGTCAACAGTAAAGAGAAGACTCCATGACAGTAAATACAAAGGGTTCACATCTAGATGCAAACCATTCATCAATACCAAAAATAGACAGGCCAGAGTTAAATTTGCAGAAAAACACCTCAAGAAGCCAGCTTAGTTCTGGAAAAGTATTCTATGGATGAAAAAAGTTTGATGGGAAGAAAAAAGTTTGGAGAAGAAAGGGAACGGCACATGATCCAAGGCACACCACATCCTCTGTAAAACATGGTGGAGGCAACGTGATGGCATGGGCATGCATGGCTTTCAATGGCACTGGGTCACTTGTGTTTATTGATGACATAAGAGCAGACAAGAGTAGCCGGATGAATTCTGAAGTGTACCGGGATATACTTTCAGCCCAGATTCAGCCAAATGCTGCAAAGTTGATTGGACGGCGCTTCATAGTACAGATGGACAATGACCCCAAGCATACAGCCAAAGCTACCCGGGAGTTCATGAGTGCCAAAAAGTGGAACATTCTGCAATGGCCAAGTCAATCTCCAGATCTAAACCCAATTGAGCATGCATTTCACTTGCTCAAATCCAGACTTAAGACGGAAAGACCCACAAACAAGTAAGACCTGAAGGCTGCGGCTGTAAAGGCCTGGCAAAGCATTAAGAAGGAGGAAACCCAGCGTTTGGTGATGTCCATGGGTTCCAGACTTAAGGCAGTGATTGCCTCCAAAGGATTTGCAACAAAATATTGAAAATAAAAATATTTTGTTTGGGTTATGTTTATTTGTCCAATTACTTTTGACCTCTTAAAATGTGGAGTGTTTGTAAAGAAATGTGTACAATTCCTACATTTTCTATCTGATATTTTTGTTCAACCCTTCAAATTAAACGTTACAATCTGCACTTGAATTCTGTTGTAGAGGTTTCATTTCAAATCCAATGTGGTGGCATGCAGAGCCCAACTCGCGAAAATTGTGTCACTGTCCAAATATTTCTGGCCCTAACTGTATATTCGCATTATAAGATGCACCCCCATCTTCTCCCCAAATTTGGGGGGAAAAAGTACGTCTTATAATCTGAAAAATATGGTACATTTCTTTTTTCCTTTTTAGCAAGTGTTTAAGTTATGTGTTCATCCATCCCGGTCTCTTTAAATGCTTGTGATTCGTCCTTCTTTTGGGGTTGTTACTGATTGTGCAGTGAGAATTTCATTTAGCAAAATATCCCATCCTTCTTGGACATTTCTATCCTTTTGAGCATCCAGCCATTGGACCTTTCCTACCCTCACCCAGTGCTGAGGATATCTGAGTATCACCGAGCACGTTCGCTAATCCCTACTCATTACCCATAAGCTAAAGAGTACTCATCATTTTCATTTTTTTCATTAATTAATAGTACATGTATTCATCACGCGTAAATTAAAAAAAAGATTAAATTTATCACTCTCATATAAAATGCGGCAATACGATCATTTTTTCCATAATACTTCTAAATACACTTCACACTAGTACAAAATAAATATTACCACCAAACTGTTACTGAGCAAAGTCCACTATAACAAGACAAATTTAACAATAATACTGCTTACAAAGGACAAATACTGCAAAACTATGACCATGTATTACCACCACATATTATAGTGTCTGAATCTAACCACTGCTGCAACTAAACAAAACCCACTATATCAAAACCAATATATCAATAATATTGCATACAAGTGACACACACTGCAACACCATGACCATATATTATCATCACATATTATCACCACATACTGTACACTACTGACTACTTAATAACACAATACTGATCATTAACAAAAACTATTGTACAAATAACAAATATTACCACTGATAACATTATACACAGGAGCTCTGCAGATAGTATATAGTGTAAGTGATCACTGGTAACATTATACACAGGAACTCTGTAGATAATATATAGTGTACATGTACAGGTAATAAAGTGATCACAGGTGACATTATACACAGGAGTTTTGTATATTGCATGTAAAGTGCCATTGAATAAATGGTGCTGTAATAATAAATAATAATAATATAGTGTGTAGGCAATACAGTGATCACATGTAACGTTTATACACAGGAGCTCTCTATATAGTGTCAGTGTACATGTAATACTGTAATCAAAAGTGAAATACACAGGAGCTCTGTCTATAATGTCAGTGCACAGGTAATATAGCGATCACCGGTGACATTGTACACAGAAGCTCTGTATATTGTGTATAGTGAACAGGTAATTGTTATGATGCGGTGGTCTAGGAGCAACATGGAACGAGCTCTGAAGGAAGTGGTAACTGTACTGACCGCAGTCCCTAAGCTCAACACAACACTAGAAGTAGCCGTGGAATGCTCCTAACTCTCCCTAGGCATCTCGTCACAGCCTAAGAGCTAACTACCTCTAAAGACAGAAGCAGGAAAACTATCTTGCCTCAGAGAAAATCCCCAAAGGATAGATTAGCCCCCCACAAATAATGACTGTGAGTGGAGAGGAAAAAGACATACACAGAATGAAACCAGGATGAGCACAGGAGGCCAGTCTAGCTTGATAGATAGGACAGGATGGAATACTGTGCGGTCAGTATAAAACACTACAAAAATCCACGCATAGTTTACAAAAAAATCTCCACACCTGACTAAAGGTGTGGAGGGTAAATCTGCTTCCCAGAGCTTCCAGCAACAAAGAATTAATTCATACTGATAACGCTGGACAAACATAGAAAGCACTGAACGGATAAGTCCACAATCTGTGAACAGAAAAGCGCAAGCAAAAATTTAGCTTTGCAGAACTGGTCAGGATAACAGGGAACTCCAAAGAGATGTGAATCCAACCAGGAACCATTTACTAGTGGCACTGGCTGAAGGAACAGCCAGGCCTAAATAGCCGAGCAGAAGAGACGATAAGTGGAGGCAGCTGATGACAGCTAACTCCAAGGAGCAGCCATACCAATGGAAACCACAAGAGGGAGCCCAAGAGCAGAACTCACAAAAGTGCCACTTACAACCACCGGAGGGAGCCCAAGAGCGGAATTCACAACAGGTAATACAGTGATCACCAGTGACATTATATAAAGGCGCTCTGTATATAGTGTCACTGTACAGATAATAATGTGACTAACCTGTGACACTATACACATGAGCTCTGTAGATAATATATAGTGTACGTGTACAGGTAATACAGACAAGCACAGTGTAGAAAAGACTAAGTGCACCATGAAGGGATGGGGGGAAGGTAGCCCAACACTAAGGAAGAGGCGAGTGGAGACCCTAGGCAGATCTAAAGTCACCCTGTCTGCCCTAAACGTCCCTATACTGGTTCTGCACCTATCGCCGAGCAGGAACCTAATTCCTGCCTGACCCTGTGCAGCACCCACATCTCTGTCTGCAGTCCCTCTCTCCCTGCAGACACCAGCGTATTCATTGCCGAGGAGCCCGTCCTGCTCCTTCCAGGTCTGCTGCGGCCCGGTGTGCGTGCACTAACTAGCAGGTTTCCAGGCACTGTTCTAATGTTCATCATTATGCCCAAATACAGCATTCATACAGTAGTAACAGAGACTATTTCTACCCCATACAGTAATAGTATTCACCTTTTGTGCCCTGATACAGTTATAACATTCTCCATTTTGGACCCTTATGTCATTAAGGTGTGAGGTCAAAATGGGGGTCATTAAAAAGTACATGGCCACTATGAGGGACATGATAAAAAATAGATAGCTAAACAACTGCATTAACTCATTGGGGCTCATGACAATGATGCATTGCTGTGACTGCAGTGTTTATTGTGCTGTGATATTTGGAAAACCAAAGCAGTTGCAAGAAAAGTACATGGCCTCAATGTATGAACGCAACAGACTCGTTACAGCTCTACTCCATTCTCCTGGTATCGGCTATCTAGTAGAACAATCACATTAACGTTAGTGGATGTTTGGATTCAGAAACTATATGAAGTGCTCGTGATGGACGTGTAGGAGCAGGGCGAAGACAAGATATAGTCCTGATATCCATACGAGTTCTGTAACAAATCGTGCACGTATGTAATCAATGCATGACCAGGACAGATTCCTTTATTTTCTGGATACATAGTGTAAAGAATCTATTCTTTTAATGATAAATAGAATTACTACCAGGAATACTCAGTGAAGGATCACACATCTACTAATTGTACTGATAAAACACGCTATCCAGCCGCAGGACCCACCTTGAGGCCATTCTCACGCACAGGGGTAATAACCCACTATGTGTAGAACTTACAGGTGCTTTCCAATCTGTAAAATAAACACTGTCCATATATCACATGAAATGTGCAATGAAAAACAAAAATAACATTTTTTATCACATCTTCTGCCAAGGGCAATTATCCATCATTATGAAAATGGCATAATAGACGCATATATTCCCTGACTATAAACTAAAATACAAAATCTATAAGCAAACGGCTACAAGAAAAGACTCCTGAATAATTAGGATATGCACAAGAATAAAAAAATAGTAGAGTGCTCGAGTATGCACACAGTCAAAAAACACCCTGTTAGGACTGGCGGAATGCACCTAATAATAATTGGAGATAATATAAGGTGTGTTCGCAGTCCGGGGTCCACCGTGCAGGTAAGACACCTGCTGCTTGGTAATGACGGACTATATGGCGGTATAATGTGAGTACACACACGGGTTAGCTTCACCTGGTATGAAGGAAGCGAACCCTGTTGCGTCACAGGGCTGCGATACCGCACAGAGAGCACAAGCAAGGTGACTCAGAACTATGCCCAAGACTCTATCTATCTAATAGACCTGACAGAATAACAAATCTGCAGGTGGTCGAGCATCTAGGAAATAGCGACCACAATATTGTGCAGTTCCACCTGTCTTTCACTAGGGGGACTTGTCAGGGATTCACAAAAACACTGAACTTTAGGAAGGCAAAGTTTGACCAGCTTAGAGATGCCCTTAATCTGGTAGACTGGGACAATATCCTCAGAAATAAGAATACAGATAATAAATGGAAAATGTTTAAGAACATCCTAAATAGGCACTGTAAGCGGTTTATACCTTGTGGGAATAAAAGGACTAGAAATGGGAAAAACCCAATGTGGCTAAACAAAGAAGTAAGACAGGCAATTAACAGTAAAAAGAAAGCATTTGCACTACTAAAGCAGGATGGCACCATTGAAGCTCTAAAAAACTATAGGGAGAAAAATACTTTATCTAAAAAACTAATTAAAGCTGCCAATAAGGAAACAGAGAAGCACATTGCTAAGGAGAGTAAAACTAATCCCAAACTGTTCTTCAACTATATCAATAGTAAAAGAATAAAAATTGAAAATGTAGGCCCCTTAAAAAATAGTGAGGAAAGAATGGTTGTAGATGACGAGGAAAAAGCTAACATATTAAACACCTTCTTCTCCACGGTATTCACGGTGTAAAATGAAATGCTAGGTGAAATCCCAAGAAACAATGAAAACCCTATATTAAGGGTCACCAATCTTACCCAAGAAGAGGTGCGAAACCGGCTAAATAAGATTAAAATAGATAAATCTCTGTGTCCGGATGGCATACACCCACGAGTACTAAGAGAACTAAGTAATGTAATAGATAAACCATTATTTCTTATTTTTAGGGACTCTATAGTGACGGGGTCTGTTCCGCAGGACTGGCGCATAGCAAATGTTGTGCCAATATTCAAAAAGGGCTCTAAAAGTGACCCTGGAAATTATAGGCCAGTAAGTCTAACCTCTATTGTTGGTAAAATATTTGAAGGGTTTCTAAGGGATGTTATTCTGGATTATCTCAATGAGAATAACTGTTTAACTCCATATTAGCATGGGTTTATGAGAAATCGCTCCGGTCAAACCAATCTAATCAGTTTTTATGAAGAGGTAAGCTATAGGCTGGACCACGGTGAGTCATTGGACGTGGTATATCTCGATTTTTCCAAAGCGTTTGATACCGTGCCGCACAAGAGGTTTGTACATAAAATGAAAGTGCTTGGTCTGGGGGAAAATGTGTGTAAATGGGTTAGTAACTGGCTTAGTGATAGAAAGCAGAGGGTGGTTATAAATGGTATAGTCTCTAACTGGGTCGCTGTGACCAGTGGGGTACCGCAGGGGTCAGTATTGGGACCTGTTCTCTTCAACATATTCATTAATGATCTGGTAGAAGGTTTACACAGTAAAATATTGATATTTGCAGATGATACAAAACTATGTAAAGCAGTTAATACAAGAGAAGATAGTATTCTGCTACAGATGGATCTGGATAAGTTGGAAACTTGGGCTGAAAGGTGGCAGATGAGGTTTAACAATGATAAATGTAAGGTTATACACATGGGAAGAAGGAATCAATATCACCATTACACACTGAACGGGAAACCACTGGGTAAATCTGACAGGGAGAAGGACTTGGGGATCCTAGTTAATGATAAACTTACCTGGAGCAGCCAGTGCCAGGCAGCAGCTGCCAAGGCAAACAGGATCATGGAGTGCATTAAAAGAGGTCTGGATACACATGATGAGAGCATTATACTGCCTCTGTACAAATCCCTAGTTAGACTGCACATGGAGTACTGTGTCCAGTTTTGGGCACCGGTGCTCAGGAAGGATATAATGGAACTAGAGAGAGTACAAAGTACAAAGAGGCAGCAAAATTAATAAAGGGGATGGGAGAACTACAATACCCAGATAGATTAGCGAAATTAGGATTATTTAGTCTAGAAAAAAGACGACTGAGGGGCGATCTAATAACCATGTATAAGTATATAAGGGGACAATACAAATATCTCGCTGAGGATCTGTTTATACCAAGGAAGGTGACGGGCACAAGGGGGCATTCTTTGCGTCTGGAGGAGAGAAGGTTTTTCCACCAACATAGAAGAGGATTCTTTACTGTTAGGGCAGTGAGATTCTGGAATTGCTTGCCTGAGTTGGTGGTGATGGCGAACTCAGTCGAGAGGTTCTAGAGAGGCCTGGATGTCTTCCTGGAGCAGAACAATATTGTATCACACAATTATTAGGTTCTGTAGAAGGACATAGATCTGGGGATTTATTATGATGGAATATAGGCTGAACTGGATGGACAAATGTCTTTTTTCGGCCTCACTAACTATGTTAGTATTAGTGTTGAGCATTCCGATACCGCAAGTATCGGGTATCGGCCGATACTTGCTGTATCGGAATTCCGATACCGAGATCCGATATTTTTGTAATATCGGGTATCGATATCGGATCAACAGGGATGTGTAAAATAAAGAATTAAAATAAAAAATATTGATATGCTCACCTCTCCGGCGGCCCCTGGACATCATGCGGCTAACCGGGTGGCTTCTCTGTTTGAAATGCGCGCCTTTAGGACCTGGGAATGACGTCCCGGGTTCTGATTGGTCGCGTGCCGCCTATGTGACCGGCACGCGACCAATCAGAAGCCGCGACGTCATTCTCATTCACAAAAACTCCTAATTCTAGGATTTGAGGACCTGCGAATGACGTCACGGCTTCTGTTTGGTCGCGTGCCGGTCACATGGGCGGCACGCGACCAATCAGAACCCGGGACGTCATTCCCAGGTCCTAAAGGCGCGCATTTCAAACAGAGAAGCCACCCGGTTAGCCGCATGATGTCCAGGGGCCGCCGGAGAGGTGAGCATATCAATATTTTTTATTTTAATTCTTTATTTTACACATCCCTATGGATCCCAGGGCCTGAAGGAGAGTTTCCTCTCCTTCAGACCCTGGGAACCATGAGAATACCTTCCGATACTTGATGTCCCATTGACTTGTATTGGTATCGGATATCGGTATCGGCGATACCCGATATTTTTCGGGTATCGGCCGATACTATCCGATACCGATACTTTCAAGTATCGGACGGTATCGCTCAACACTAGTTACTATGTTACTCAGGGTAAGAGTCCCTCTTGCTCTCTTGTGCTCGACACCACTACTGAGGTGCCAGGGAAACTAAAGTGAATATTTACCACACAGGAGTGCGTGCAGCGCCGCTCTGGCGGACACCACTAACCACCCTAAACAGGGCCAGGAAAGTGCACTATCTGCGCACGGCGCCGCTCTGGCGGTCGCTGCTAACTGAATTCAGCAACTTGTGCAATTGTACAGGATAGCACTGTCGGGCGCTAGGTAGCTCTACCATTCGGGAGCAGGCAACAGCACTAGGGATGGGAATGATTTGGAGCTTTCATCGACAGGCATTCATAAACACACAAGTTAATAAGTTTACAGTAGGGCATGGCCGAGCGGCCATGCAAACTTTTTATAGCAGTAGTGCTCCAGGACCTTCCTGATGGTCCAATAGGAGCAGCAATAGGACCTGAGCATGTGACCCCCGATTTTCAATGGGAGGTCGTCCCGTGGGCATGCTCAGTGTGGGAAAAGCAGGACTTAGTCCCTGAAATGCCTGCTCGCTGCTGAACAGTGTTGGCTACAAAAGGCAGAGCCTGGAAAGGTAGCAGTACCCAAGCGCACTGTATCAGCTTGAGCCGGATGCCGGGATCGACATCTCTGCTGAGCAGGTTCCACTGCAGCTGGAGGAGAATGGTAGGCCATAGTAGACATGATTCGAGATTCCCCCTGTGCAGCGGCGGGAACTCGACACCTATCATTACCCCCACTCCTGCCCCCCTTCCCTGGGCCTCGCTATGTTCAAAGGCTGCAATGAGCAGCGGAGCCTGGATGTGCTCCACAGTTTCCCAGGTTCTGCCCTCTGGGCCATGACCCTTCCAGTCCACCAGATAGTACTTTTTGCCACATACCACCTTGCACCCCAAGATTGAATTCACCTCGTACTCATCTGTGGACGAACCCGATGTCCCGGCAGATGACTCGGAAAACCGGGACATGTAAACGGGCTTTAAGAGGGACACATGAAAGGTGTCGGTGATACCAGACGTGGAGGAAGAGCCAGATGGTAGACCACAGGATTAACCTGTTCCAGAACCTTGAAGGGACCTCAGTAGCGTGGCGCAAACTTAGTGGACTCAACTCACAGCCTGATATTGTAGGCGGAGAGCCACACTAAGTCACCAGGAGCAAAGGTCGGAGCGCCGATGTGCATTGGCAGAGATCATCATTCTCTCCTTGGAGGCCAGGATGGCATCCTGTGTGTGATCCCAGATGTCCCGTGCTTCCACTGCACAGTCTGCCACACTAGAGTAAGTGGAAGACACAAGCATGGGCACAGGAACCCGTGGATGCTGGCCGCAATTAAGGAAGAATGGGGTCTGCCCAGTGGAGTCGGCTACGGCATTGTTCAAGGCAAACTCCGCCCACGGTAGCAGGGATGCCCAGTCATCCTGCCTTGCTGAGACAAAATGTCATAGGTATGTGACCTCCTCCGACCAAAATTTGGGATTTGCACCCTTCTTGGTGAGGGCTACCAAAGGGAGCTACCAAAGTGGAGAAGTGGGGAATGAACTGGCGATAAAAATTAATGAACCTCATAAAGAGCTGCACTGCTTTGAGAGAATGATGTTCCTGCCAGTCCATAACTGCTTGTAGCTTGGCAGGATCCATAGCTAATCCCAGGGCTGAGATGATTTAGCCCAGGAAAGGCAAGGTCTCCTGCTCAAACAGACACTTCTCCAACTTGGCATAGAAGGAGTTTGCCCGTAGGAGGTCGAAGACTGCAAACATCTCTCCGGTGGGAATCTATATCTGGAGAGTAGATGAGAATATCATCCAGATAGACTACCACTCAGGGTAAGGGTCCCTCTAGATCTCTTGCGCTCGACACCCCTACTGAGGTGGCAGGGAAACTAAAGGGAATATTTACCACACAGGAGTGCATGCAGCGCCGCTCTGGTGGACATCACTAACCACCCTAAACAGGGCCAGGAAAGTGCAGTATCTGCACACGGCGCCGCTCTGGCGGTCGCTGCTAACTGAATTCAGCAACTTGTGCAATTGTACAGGATAGCACTGTCGGGTGCTATGTAGCTCTACCATTCGCAAGCAGGCAACAACACTAGGGATGGGAATGATTCAGAGCTTTCATCCATCGACAGACATTCATACACACACACACACACACACACAAGTTAATAAGTTTACACTAGCGCATGGCTGAGCGGCCATGCAAACCTTTTATAGCAGTAGTGTTCCAGGACCTTCCTGATGGTCCAATAGGAGCCACAACAGGACCTGAGCATGTGACCCCCGATCTCCAATGGGAGATCATCCCGTAGGCATGTGCAGCGCCCCAGAGATCTGGTCATTGCAGTATGACACTCTGCCACTAAGGGGAGTGATGGTACGTCAGATGGCACTGAAGGAATTCTCCTGACCAGGTATCACCAGCACACATTACACTTCACACTCCGGCCACTAGGGGGAGAAAGAGGCTTTATTTATTGGGCCACTCCTCACACTGGTAAAACTAGGGGTTGGGGAGGAAGTTAGTCAGAAGCTGACTGGGTTGGATTCAGGCAACATCCTGTGGCAGGGGGTGTTGCAGGGAGAAGACACAGGGGAGTCCCTGTCAGGCATGGGAACCTGGCAGGTGCCTAGCGAACAGAACAAAACATTACGGAACTGCGCCTGCACCTCCTTGCGGCGGTATCCTAAGAAAGAGACAAGAAGGGAAGGATATTGTGGAACAGTGTAAACGAAATCTAGCAAAAAGGAGTACCAGTAGGAGTCGTGCCGTGAGACCGAGGCAACATCCTACTGAGGCGCGTAGCCGGTGGCCGGAACACCGCGGGAGTAACTGACTTCAGGCCTTACTTCAAACTCCGCAGGACAGTTAATTATAAGTTGGCTGTCTACCTTAAATTTCCTAAGAAGACATAGGGGGCAACATTGGGAGAGGGGCGTCTCTAAGGTCCCGGAAGACCTTCAAGCCTTCCCGTCATACGGGTGCGTCCTAGCCAAAACATACTGGGGGACGAGAAACTAGCAACATCTGGAACTAACGAGAGAGAGAGAGCTGTAGAGAACGAACAAAATGAGAACAGCAGTTGTGAGGACTATTCCGAATGCTCAGCAGGGTAGAACTACAACACACAGGCGCTGGTGGTAGGCAACGATTTCCATCTGCGAGGGAAACTCTGGAAGTGACAGCTAACATAGAAAAAACTCAGAAAAAATACATACCATGAGATACGGCCTTCCCAAAACCCTGTCTGATGACAAATGCACACTTAGCAGGATGCAGCAGGCCTCCACTGATAAAGGCTAGGAGCGGCACAGGTGCAAACTACTTGATAAAAACAACCACCCCAACCAAACATTGCAGGGGTTGGCTGCCTAGCAGAAAAAAATGCACATTGATATAACTCTGGAAGTGCCCATCAGACTGGCCTGTCTCTGATAGTCCTGTTAAACGTGCTCTGGATTGAGGATCTTGAAGTCTTCAGTAAAGAGGTAAAGAGACTGCAACCTTGTGTCCTCGCTATTGCCTGCATCTCACACCATCCCTATCCACATTACTGGGAAGCCCTGGGGACATACTTCACCTGTGGGAAGGTATACCATCCAGCTGCAATTCCATCACCCCAGCGGACCCCGCAGCAGCGTCGGTCACCCTGACCGAACACCACAGGTGGAGTCACGAACCCCTGACAGACTATACCACCTTTATTGGACGCCCCTTAGCAGGGTCGTGGACCGGGTCTAGCCACTGTGACAGCCTCAGAACCGAACCAGAGAGGCCCGGTACCGAGAACGCGTGGCCCTGTGTCTGGGGGCGATCTACATGCTCAGTATGGGAAAAGCAGGACTTAGTCCCTGAAACGCCTGCTCGCTGCTGAACAGTGTTGGCTACAAAGGCAGAGCCTGGAAAGGTAGCAGTACCCAAGCACACTGTATCAGCTTGAGCCAGACGCTGGGATCGATGTCTCTGCTGAGCAGATTCCACTGTTTCTGGAGGAGAATGGGAGACTGCAGTGGACATGGTTCAAGATTCCCCCTGTGCAGCAGCGGGAACTCGACACCTAAGTGTATGTGTCCACGTTGAGGAAACGCTGCATGTTTGACGCTGCGTGGGGCCGCAGCATCAAACATGCAGTGTCCAGATGTTCCAGCATAGTGGAGAGGATTTTATGAATCCCGTCTCCACTATGCGTGGTAACACGCATCCTGTGGCACTGCGACTCCGGACATACGGCGCGTCTTTTAAGATCGCAGCATGTCCGTGTATCTTGCGGAGACGCTGCGCCGCCGCAAGGTATAGCACAGGGCCCTATGTGTGGGGTGCGATGATCCCGGATGTGTGCTATGAACACATCCAGCATCATCGCGTCACAGAAGGGGCAAAGCTTAGCGCGCAGCAGGTTTGCAGCTCCAACCAAACCGCCTGCCATCCTGAAGGTGGACACATACCCTAACACACCCCACTGCAAAGCATCAAAAATATAGCGGGGGCATAAAAATGGTGAGCATGTAAGGAGAGTCTGCAATTCTGAGTGGCCTACAGTGTCCACATTGGTTCTGTATCTTACCGTTGGTCACACTCACTGGTGCACAAATAGTCAGCGAAGTCTTCAGGAAATGTTATAAGTTGGCGTTTTGGACAAGTTGGATTTATTTGGTATTTTGTAGAAACAATATCTGGCCAGCTTACAGGGGTTGTGACAAGGTTGTGTCAAGTGACTGCTGGTTGGCTGCAGCTCATCAATATTTGTCTGATGGAATAGTAAAGAAGGCTGCAGTTAAGTAGCAGTCGCTGCAGCGGTTACGGAATGATGTGGGAGGTAAGTATGTATAGTTTTTATCCTAATTAGAGTCCTGAATTGATTAAGCACTCGTTGTCCAGTAGAGGCAACCCTTTTAAGGGTTAAAGTGTACCACACATTTCAGGTGGCTGTTCAGTATAAGCTGTAATGAGTGTACATGAGGAATAACAATATTTTTATTATGGTATAGGACTTTTATCCTGCATTTTTCATCAGTTTTTTATTCTATTGGCTTTTTCCCTAATTTTCAGTTATCTTTGAACTTGTGGCAGGAGTCTAACTATTATGATGCTTTCTTCTACACAGAGACATGAGGATTTCGGCTATTCTTTTTCTGATTAGTACATACAGTATGCAAAAGTTGCAGCAGCATGGAAGACATAATACAGCAGTACTGAGCTGTGTAGCTGGGATTACTACACTGGGATAAGCTAAGTCACTGCTAAATCATGTACAATGATTAATTTATTTACATGGGTTTGACCTGGTACCAGCAGTGGTCACTCTAAACAGCAATAGCACAACAAGAGGACTTGAAAATCCTCCAAAAATACAAAAATACAGCAAAAAGGCAGAGATCCTTACGTGCCCAGGCCTCCAAACAAATGCACTAACAGGATGCAGTGGACCAATATAGTTAAGATGGCAGTAACACGGGTGCAAGAATACCGATGAGGCAACTGCTCACAGCCTACCAATTCATGGAGGGGGCAGTTGCTTGGTATATGAATGCACAATAAAGACTTGTATGTGGCGCTGTTCACACTATGGCGATGCACAGCATCCAGGTTAACAGCTTAGTAGTTACACCCTTCTATTAGATCAGGCGGGCTGCTCAGCGCTATCAAAATGCATCCCACGTGATCAGACATCCCAGTTTACAAGACAAAATGCACCCAACTGCACCCTGGAGACCTATCAGCACAAACATTTAACCCTAAATGCACTATTGTATGCCTAGTACTGTTGCCATAAGAGGCTACACATACCACATGTACAATTCTATGCACACCAAACAGTTTGTTTCTTTTTGTCCTCTTTTTTAATTTTATCTTCACGCTACTTGTTTTACTTAATATAATTTACAGCCTGGTTGGTAGCTTTTTTCTTCATTCAATGTACAGCCTATGTTTGGGCTCCCGGTCTTTTGATTGATTGTAATTTCATCTGCTACGATTTGCTGGAGGTACACTGAAGATCAGCTAACAATTGTATTATAACTCTTCAAGACAGCAAAATATTCTCTATTAAATGCAATGAAACATTTTCTATCAAGGTCTATAAAACTTTCTCTATCAAGTTCAGTAGGTTTTAATGGGATCCCAAACCGGGGCATCCCTCTCTTTAGTGCAATATGGGGGACCCGTCTCAAACCCCCAACGTAGGTTCTTGGGTGTGACAACAAGGCATAGCTGGTCTCCATGTTGGACCACTTCTTCAGCCACGCCAGACAGTTTTTCTTCGTTGGTCTTTTATTAAAGGGGTAGAGTGTCCTATTCGCATTCTTAAAGTGGTGATGTAAAATCAACAAGGAGCACATTAAGATGTGATAACTATATACAACAAAAGTTCTGATCACCTACTGTCCATGATCCTATTGTCTTTCAAATGGTAACTTTAGACAGTAACTTTAACTTTTAGCAACAGTCATAGAAATGTACTTCTTCCAGAGCAGTTCATCAGGCCTGCAACCTCCTGACCGGTAAAGTTCAGGATCAAATAGTGCAATGGGTTCGCCATACAGTGCAAGTAAAGTTGACTCTAACACCGGTGTCTGAGTGGCTTGAGTGCACTGGGTGACTGGCTTTACTGCGCTTTCAGTGGTTGGGGCTGCTGCCTGGTCCGCAGCTGTTGGTTTCCCTGACATGGAGGTACATTTTCGAACGTTCAAAACATACCACCCCTTTCTCTGATGAAAGGCAACCACCACCTCTTGCAGTAATGGGCCTTGGTCAATGCGCTTGCTTCAATGGGTTCGGGCTTTAGCCTGCAGGTTCCTCTTCTCCCTCTCCTCCTGCCGGGCCCTCTTTTCTGCATCACATTTTGCTGCCCGCTGCCTGCGATATTCTTCCCACTTGACAGCCAGGGTTTCCCCCGGAGCTCGATCATATCAGCCCCCTGGGGTCCCCTTTACATACCACTTGCTCAGAGTGCACCTCCGGAGGCCCTTCGGTGTCAGTGGGGCTGGCGTCTCATCTAAGATGTCTCAGATCTTGTCAGGCTACATTCTCTGTTGGTCCCCTGGATCCTATGTGGTTGCCTTTTCAGCGAGTGTGTTGGATGTGGCTGTGCTTCTTGCAAAAGCTACAGCCTCCGGTTATCTAGCTGAATCCTTAGTTTTTCCACTAGAATGGGTCCGGTCCCCTGACTGCAACCTTGTCCCTCCACCTTACTCTGGTCAGCGTGAATGCGAGCCCCATGGGTGCACTTCTCACTACCCATGCCTCTGGGACCCCTTCCTTCTCTTCCTTCTGTAGTTTCACTTTCCTTCAGCTTCCTCTCTTTGGGAGCTCCTTTCTGTCTGACAGGAGCTGCAGACCCTCATGTCTGCTCTCTTCTCCTTCTCCCAGCAGACTCACTAACTTTCTAGCCCTTTCCTGACTCCTCCCACTGTTTCCATGACATCTCAACTTTCTCCACCCACACCCTCTACCTAGTAACCCACTTCTGACTGGGATTATGCCATCCTTCCTTAGGGTACACCCAGATACCCTGACTGGAGTGATGTGGTGTTGGATGCTAGTGTGGAGTCCCGGTAAGTGTCCCCTCCTTATCCGAGAGCGGAGTCCCACACCTATGGATAAGGTGCAGTACTTCTTTGGCAACCAGACCTCAGGGGTGCCAAACATGTCAGGAAGTCTCTCAGGTCAGTGTGCACAGGTTGCAGAGCTGACAGCTTCTATAGCATGCAGATGCTGCTTCATCTGCATGCTATAGAAGTGATCATCCTGCAAAAAATTATTTTTAAATAATTGTAAAACTATAAAAAAATTAAAATAATAAAAAGTTCAAGATTTATTCTGTCATTAACCCCTTTCTGCCATTAGACGTACTATTGCGTCCATGTGGGGTGGGCTTTACTTCCCAAGGACGCAATAGTACGTCATATGCGATCGGCAGCGCTCACGGGGGGAGCGCCGCCGATCGCGGCCGGGTGTCAGCTGTTTATCGCAGCTGACATCCGGCACTATGTGCCAGGAGCGGTCACGGACCGCCCCCGGCACATTAACCCCCGGCACACCGCGATCAAAGATGATCGCGATGTGCCGGCGGTACAGGGAAGCACCGCGCAGGGAGGGGGCTCCCTGCGGGCTTCCCTGAGCCCCCCGCAGCAACGCGATGTGATCGCGTTGCTGCGAGGGTCTCACCTCCCTCCCTGCTCCCTCCAGCCCCGGATCCAAGATGGCCGCGGATCCGGGTCCTGCAGGGAGGGAGGTGGCTTCACAGAGCCTGCTCAGAGCAGGCACTGTGAAGCAGCCTGCACTCCTATCAGATCAGTGATCTGACAGAGTGCTGTGCAAACTGTCAGATCACTGATCTGTGATGTCCCCCCCTGGGACAAAGTAAAAAAGTAAAAAAAAAAATTTCAAATGTGTAAAAAAAAAATAAAAAAAAATATTCCAAAATAATGAAAAAAAAAATAAAAATATTATTCCCATAAATACATTTCTTTATCTAAATAAAAAAAACAAAACAATAAAAGTACACATATTTAGTATCGCCGCGTCCGTAACGGCCCGACCTATAAAACTGTCCCACTAGTTAACCCCTTCAGTAAACACCGTAAGAAAAAAAAAAAAAAAACGAGGCAAAAAACAACGCTTGATAATCATACCGCCGAACAAAAAGTGGAATAACACGCGATCAAAAAGACAGATATAACTAACCATGGTACCGCTGAAAACGTCATCTTGTCCCGCAAAAAACGAGCCGCCATACAGCATCATCAGCAAAAAAATAAAAAAGTTATAGTCCTGAGAATAAAGCGATGCAAAAATAATTATTTTTTCTATAAAATAGTTTTTATCGTATAAAAGCGCCAAAACATAAAAAAATGATATAAATGAGGTGTCGCTGTAATCGTACTGACCCGAAGAATAAAACTGCTTCATCAATTTTACCAAACGCGGAACGGTATAAACGCCTCCCCCAAAAGAAATTCATGAATAGCTGGTTTTTGGTCATTCTTCCTCACAAAAATCGGAATAAAAAGCGATCAAAAAATGTCACGTGCCCGAAAATGTTACCAATAAAAACATCAACTCGTCCCGCAAAAACCAAGACCTCACATGACTCTGTGGACCAGAATATAGAAAAATTATAGCTCTCAAAATGTGGTAACGCAAAAAATATTTTTTGCAATAAAAAGCGTCTTTCAGTGTGTGACGGCTGCCAATCATAAAAATCCGCTAAAAAACCCGCTATAAAAGTAAATCAAACCCCCCTTCATCACCCCCTTAGTTAGGGAAAAATTAAAAAAATGTATTTATTTCCATTTTCCCATTAGGGCTAGGGCTAGGGTTAGGGCTAGGGTTAGGGCTAGGGTTAGGGCTAGGGTTAGGGCTAGGGCTAGGGTTAGGGCTAGGGTTAGGGCTAGGGTTAGGGCTAGGGTTAGGGCTAAGGTTAGGGCTAGGGTTAGGGCTAGGGTTAGGGTTAGGGTTAGGGCTAGGGTTAGGGCTAGGGTTAGGGTTAGGGCTAGGGTTAGGGCTAGGGCTAGGGTTAGGGTTAGGGCTAGGGTTAGGGCTAGGGTTAGGGCTAGGGCTACAGTTTGGGTTGGGGCTAAAGTTACAGTTAGGGTTTAGATTACATTTACGGTTGGGAATAGGGTTGGGATTAGGGTTAGGGGTGTGTCAGGGTTAGAGGTGTGGTTAGGGTTACCATTGGGATTAGGGTTAGGGATGTGTTTGGATTAGGGTTTCAGTTATAATTGGGGGGTTTCCACTGTTTAGGCACATCAGGGGCTCTCCAAACGCGACATGGCGTCCGATCTCAATTCCAGCCAATTCTGCGTTGAAAAAGTAAAACAGTGCTTCTTCCCTTCCGAGCTCTCCCGTGTGCCCAAGCAGGGGTTTACCCCAACATATGGGGTATCAGCGTACTCAGGACAAATAGGACAACAACTTTTGGGGTCCAATTTCTCCTGCTACCCTTGGGAAAATACAAAACTCGGGGCTAAAACATATTTTTTGTGGGAAAAAAAAAGATTTTTTATTTTCACGGCTCTGCGTTATAAACTGTAGTGAAACACTTGGGGGTTCAAAGTTCTCACAACACATCTAGATTAGTTCCCTGGGGGGTCTAGTTTCCAATATGGGGTCACTTGTGGGGGGTTTCTACTGTTTAGGTACATTAGGGGTTCTGCAAACGCAATGTGACGTCTGCAGACCATTCCATCTAAGTCTGCATTCCAAATGGCGCTCCTTCCCTTCCGAGCTCTGCCATGCGCTCAAACGTTGGTTTCCCCCAACATACGGGGTATCAGCGTACTCAGGACAAATTGGACAACAACTTTTGGGGTCGAATTTCTCCTCTTACCCTCGGGAAAATACAAAACTGGGGGCTAAAAAATAATTTTGGGGGGAAAGATTTTTTTTTTTAATTTTCACGGCTCTGCGTTACAAACTGTAGTGAAACACTTGGGGGTTCAAAGCTATCACAACACATCTAGATGAGTTCCTTAGGGGGTCTAGTTTCCAAAATGGTGTCACTTGTGGGAGGTTTCTACTGTTTAGGTACATTAGGGGCTCTGCAAATGCAATGTGACACCTGCAGACCATTCCATCTAAGTCCTCATTCCAAATGGAGCTCCTTCCCTTCCGAGCCCTCCCATGCGCCCAAACAGTGGTTCCCCCCCACATATGGGGTATCAGCGCACTCAGGACAAATTGGACAACAAATTGTGGGGTCGAATTTCTCCTTTTACCCTCGGAAAAATACAAAACTGGGGGCTAAAAAATAATTTTTGTGGGAAAAAATTTTTGTTTTATTTTTACGGCTCTCCATTATAAACTTCTGTGAAGCCCTTGGTGGGTCAAAGCGCTCAGCACACATCTAGATAAGTTCCTAAGGGGGTCTACTTTCCAAAATGGTGTCACTTGTGGGGGGTTTCTACTGTTTAGGTACATTAGGGGCTCTGCAAACGCAATGTGACACCTGCAGACCATTCCATCTAAGTCTGCATTCAAATGGCACTCCTTCCCTTCTGAGCCCTCCCATGTGCCCAAACAGTGGTTCCCCCCACATATGGTGTATCATCGCACTCAGGACAAATTGGGCAACAAATTTTGGGGTCCAATTTCTCCTGTTACCCTCAGGAAAATACAAAACTGGGGGCTAAAAAAATAATTTTTGTGGGAAAAAAATTTTGTTTTATTTTTACGGCTCTGCATTATAAACTTCTGTGAAGCACTTGGTGGGTCAAAGTGCTCACCACACCTCTAGATAAGTTCCTTAGGGGGTCTACTTTCCAAAATGGTGTCATTTGTGGGGGGTTTCAATGTTTAGGCACATCAGTGGCTCTTCAAACGCAACATGGCGTCCCATCTCAATTCCTGTCAATTTTGCTTTGAACAGTCAAACGGCGCTCCTTCCCTTCCGAGCTCTCCCATCCACCCAAACAGTGGTTTACCCCCACATATGGGGTATCCGCGTACTCAGGACAAATTGTACAACAACTTTTGGGGTCCAATTTCTTCTCTTACCCTTGGGAAAATAAAAAATTGGGGGCGAAAAGATAATTTTTGTGAAAAAATATGATTTTTTATTTTTACGGTTCTACATTATAAACTTCTGTGAAGCACTTGGTGGGTCAAAGTGCTCACCACACCTCTAGATAAATTCCTTAGGGGGTCTACTTTCCAAAATGGTGTCACTTGTGGGGGGTTTCAATGTTTAGGCACATCAGTGGCTCTTCAAACGCAACATGATGTCCCATCTCAATTCCTGTCAATTTTGCATTGAAAAGTCAAACGGCGCTCCTTCCCTTCCGAGCTCTCCCATCCGCCCAAACAGTGGTTTACCCCCACATATGGGCTATCAGCGTACTCAGGACAAATTGTACAACAACTTTTGGGGTCCAATTTCTTCTCTTACCCTTGGGAAAATAAAAAATTGGGGGCGAAAAGATAATTTTTGTGAAAAAATATGATTTTTTATTTTTACGGTTCTACATTATAAACTTCTGTGAAGCACTTGTTGGGTCAAAGTGCTCACCACACCTCTAGATAAGTTCCTTAGGGGGTCTACTTTCCAAAATGGTGTCACTTGTGGGGGGTTTCAATGTTTAGCCACATCAGGGGCTCTCCAAACGAAACATGGCGTCCCATCTCAATTCCAGTCAATTTTGCATTGAAAAGTCAAATGGCACTCCTTCGCTTCCGAGCTCTGCCATGCGCCCAAACAGTGGTTTACCCCCACATGTGGGGTATTGGCATACTCAGGACAAATTGTACAACAATGTTTGGGGTCCATTTTCTCCTGTTACCCTTGGTAAAATAAAACAAATTGGAGCTGAATTACATTTTTTGTGAAAAAAAGTTAAATGTTCATTTTTATTTAAACATTCAAAAAATTCCTGTGAAGCACCAGAAGGGTTAATAAACTTCTTGAATATGGTTTTGAGCACCTTGAGGGGTGTAGTTTTTAGAATGGTGTCACACTTGGGTATTTTCTATCATATAGACCCCTCAAAATGACTTCAAATGAGATGTGGTCCCTAAAATAAAATGGTGTTGTAGAAATGAGAAATTGCTGGTCAACTTTTAACCCTTATAACTCCCTAACAAAAAAAAATTTTGGTTCCAAAATTGTGCTGATGTAAAGTAGACATGTGGGAAATGTTACTTATTAAGTATTTTGTGTGACATATCTCTGTGATTTAATTGCATAAAAATTCAAAGTTGGAAAATTGCGAAATTTTCATAATTTTCGCCAAATTTCCGTTTTTTTCACAAATAAACGCAGGTACTATCAAATAATTTTTACCATTGTCATGAAGAACAATATGTCACGAGAAAACAATGTCAGAATCACCAGGATCCATTGAAGCGTTCCAGAGTTATAACCTCATAAAGGGACAGTGGTCAGAATTGTAAAAATTGGCCCGGTCATTAACGTGCAAACCACCCTTGGGGGTAAAGGGGTTAAATAAATATTTGAATAAAAAAATTGAAACAATAAAAGTACAAATATTTGGTATCCCCACGTCCATAATAACCAGACCTATAAAACTGTCCCACTAGTTAACCCCTTTAGTGAACACAATAAAAAAAGGCAAAAATCAATGTTTTATATTCATACCTCCGAACAAAAAGTGGAATAACGTGCGATCAAAAAAAGGATATAAATAAACACAGTACCTCTCAAAACGTCATCTTGTCGCGCAAAAACAAGCCCCCATACAGCTCCATCACCAAAATAAAAAAGTTATACGCAAGCAAGAAGTATACGGCAGCACTCACCAATCTTCAGAACTGGTTCCTTTATTGAAACAATATCTTCACGGCACGGGGGAGTATATACAAGGAATGGGCAGCTGCCCATTCCTTGTATATACTCCCCCGTGCTGTGAAGATATTGTTTCAATAAAGGAACCAGTTCTGAAGATTGGTGAGTGCTGCCGTATACTTCTTGCTTGCGTATCTACGATTGTTTTTTCTTCGGCTCAAGCACCCGACATCAGCGGACCAGCTGGGTGGAATCAGCTTGCAGCAGTCACAGGTCAGGAGGCTCAGTGGTGCGGTCAGCTGTTTCTTTTGTGTCTCGTTAAAAAAGTTATAGCTCTCGGAATAAGGTGATGCAAAAACAATTATTTTTTCTATAAAATAACGTTTATTGTATAAAAGTGTCAAAACATAAAAAAAAAAGATATAAATGAGGTATCGCTGTAATCGCACTGACCCGAAGAATAAAATTGCCTTATCAATTTTAGCACACATGGAACGCCACCCCCCCCCCCAAAAAAAAAAATAAAATAAATAAAATCATGAATTGCTGGTTTTTGCTCATTCTGCCTCCCAAAAATTGGAACAGAAAATGATCAAAAAATGACATGTGCCCGAAAATTATACCAATTAAAATGTCAGCTCGTCCTGCAAAAAACAAGACCTACATGACTCTGTGACCCAAAACAAGGAAAAATTATAGCTCTCAAAATATGGCGATGCAAAAACTATTTTTTGCAATAAAAAGTGTCTTTTAGCATGTGACAGCAGCTGTCACCGGGCTACTGCGACAGAGAGGTTCCAGAGAACCGCAGCGCTTTGGGCCTCATTCACACACAATGAACAGAAGCTCTTCTCCTGAATTCTGACCTGGCTGTCTTGTGCCGGCAGGGCAGGAGTTAAACCTTGTTACTGAAGTTACTGAGAGCTATGTCTCTCAGCTGATTTGGTTTTGGTAATCTCCGCTCCTATATAGACTCGGCTTTCTCTACAACTGTTGTCAGTGATCAGTTCTGTTGCCTGGCTTGGAGTGTGAAGGAGCGTAGTGTTGGAGCTTGGAGGTTTATTTACAGAGATTGATGTCTGCTGTTTTGGTTGCATGTTAAACCTGTTTTCCTTCCTAGTTTTTTCCTTTTCTTCCCTTCTCTGTGTTTCCTCTGTGGTTGTGTGAGCATTTGGTGAGTTTGAGACTTTTAGTTACCTTGTCTGTATACCCTGTTAATTCTTGTATTTATACACTGGTGAAGTCCACCTCTCTTGGGGGGAGAGGGGGCCACTGATAGGGCCTGCACAGGAGACAGGGATACGCTGGTGGCTCAGGCCTCCTAACCATCATAGGTACCCCTGAGATAAGGGAAAGCCAGGACCCCATTATAGTAGCAGGGACAGGTGCGGGTCCCAGTATGCCATCCTGCCCCTTTATCGCCATTAATGGCGTGATAGCAGCCAAACAAAAAAAAGATATAAGACCTCTGTCACACGTCCTGATATTTCCTGTACTGGAGATGTCAGTGTCCGTGTGTGTAATACTTGCGGCACACGTGTGGCATGTGTGTGCCACATCAGTACCACCCGAATGTGCACCAGGGAAGAAGCATTGCAGTAAGCGCTGTTCCCAAGCGCTGAACACGACTCTCATCATTCTCCCCAGAGTTACATTTAATCCCTTAACAACTGCCAATATGCCTTTTAATGGCAGCAGTTAAGGGTACTTAAACCACAGCGCCGCTTTCCACCATCGGAATTTCTTCGGGGTCTCGGCTGCTGGGGGTAGCTGAGACCCCAGAGAACATGATTCGGGTTGGTTTTTACCGACCCGGTGTTGCGATCGCCGTTATCGGTATAATGGTGACCACAAAATAAAAATGTATTTATTTCCATTTTCCCATTAGGTTTAGAGATAGGCTAAAGTGAGTTGGGGTAAAGTTAGGGTTAGGGTTGGGGCTAAAGATCAGGTTGGGGTTGGGGTTAGAGTTGGGGTTAAGATTTGGATTATGGTTTAGGTTGGGATTAGGGTTAGGTTTGGGATTAGGGTTAGGGGTGTGTTAGGGTCAGGATTGTTGTTAAGGTTATGATAAGGGTTGGGTTTAGGGTTAGGGGTGTGTTGGGGGTTTCCACTGTGTAGGCACATCAGGGGCTCTCGAAATGCGACATGGCGTCTGATGCCAATTCTGCATTGAAAAAGTAAAACGGTGCTCCTTCCCTTCCGACCACTGTTGTGTGCGCAAACAGTGATTTACCCCCACATATTGGGTATCAGCGTACTCAGGCCAAATTGGGCAACAACATTTGGGGTCCAATTTGTCCTGTTACCCTTGTGAAAATAAAAATTGGGGGCGAAAAATCATTTTTGTTAAAAAAAATATAATTTTTTATTTTTATGGCTCTACGTTATAAACTTCTGTGAAGCATTTGGGGGTTCAAAGTGCTTACCACACATCTAGATAAGTTCCTTAGGGGATCTAGTTTCCAAAATGGTGTCACTTGTGGGGGGTTTCCACTGTTTAGCCACATCAAGGGATCTCCAAATGCGACATGGCATCTGATCTTAATTCCTGCCAATGTTGTCTTGAAAAAGTAAAATGGCGTTCCTTCCCTTCCGAGCTCTGCCATGCGCCCAAACAGTGGTTTACGCCTACATAACATGGCAGTTAGACAGGGCAAGAGTCAGGTAAGACAATCAAATAAATCTATTGCCTGTTCATTTGGAACAGAACAAATACTCACCATATGCATTTGTATAATCTATATTCTGGCTGCTGCATTCACTCACATTCACCGCCCTTGCATTAATTCTTTACACTCCATCCATATTGGCCCCTCTGTCCTTTCCTCACCTATGCATAGCACTCACGCTTTGTTCACATTGGTAAACAATGCAAATCCATTCAGTCCCACCATCCAACACAAGAGACGCTCTCACAAATCACTTAACAATCTGCTCACTCTTTCTATCCTCTCTCTCCTAGTCGCAGGAGACATCTCTCCCAACCCCGGCCCTCCATGTTATAGCAAGTCTAACCTCCCAACCGCTACACTCAGAAACCCCTCTAACCTTATTGATATTCCATGCATGCCTTCTGCCTCTTTCAATTGTGCCCTTTGGAATTCTTGCTCAGTGTGTAATAAATTTCTTCCTTTCTAATTCTCTTAACCTCCTGGCTCTTACTGAAACCTGAATCCAGCAGTCAGACACCACTGCTGCTGCTGATCTTTCATATGGTGGACTACACTTTTCTCATACCCCAAAATCAGACAAGAGAGCAGGTGGAGGCGTTGGTCTGCTCCTATCAACCAAATGTACCTTCCAAATTATCCCCCAAGGACCCTCACTTGTCTTCCCTTCTTTTGAGGTCCATGCTGTCAGACTTTACATCCCCTTCTCCATGTGAGTGGCGGTGGTATATCGCCCTCCGGACACCTCTCATCAGTTCCTGGATCACTTTGCCACCTGGCTTCCACATTTTATCTCCTGTGACATCCCCACCCAAATCATGGGTGATTTGAACATCCCCATTGCTTTTCCCCTCTCCCCATCTGCTGCTCACCTTTTATCTCTAACCTCCTCTTTCAGCCTCTCTCAGCATACTAAATCTCCAACGCATGAAGACGGAAACTCCCTCGACTTGGTCTTCTCCCGCCTTTGCTCAGTGGATGATTTCACAAACTCCCCACTCCCGCTCTCTGACCACAACCTTCTTTCCTTCTCTATCAAGAACTACCATCCCGCTCAGGTCACCCCCACTTTCTACACTGACAGAAACATCCAGGCCATTAACAACCAGAAACTTATGAAGAACTTACAGTCATCATTGGCCCCTATCTCCTCCATCTCATGTCCTGATTCTGCACTGAAGCATTACAATGAAACCCTGCAAAGTGCCCTGGATGAAAATGTACCTCTTATACATAGAACAACTTGGCACAGACGGCGACAACCATGGCACACACTGCAAACACCTTTCCTGCAGCGGTGCTCCAGGTGCACTGAATGTCTGTGGAGAAAATCTAATCTACTCAAAGATTTCATCCATTATAAGTTCATGCTAAAAACATACAACTCTGCCTTCACCTCTCCAAACAAACCTATTTCAACACCCTCATCACCTCACTGTCCAATAACCCTAAACTTCTCTTTGACACTTTCCATTCCCTACTCAGCCCAAGAGTGCAGGCCCCAGCCACGGATCTCCGCGCTGACGATCTGGCCAGCTACTTCAAAGAAAAAATTGACCACATCTGACAGGAAATTATCTCCCAATCCCCTCATACCATGCACTGTCCTCCCTCCCCCACTGCATCTAGCTTACTCTCTGACTTTGAACCAGTCACAGAGGAAAAAGTAATCAGGCTCCTTGCATCTTTCTTGCCCGACCACTTGCACCAGTGACCCCATTCCGTCACATCTCCTCCAGTCCCTTTCCACTGCTGTCACCTCTCACCTATCAAAAAGATTCAACCTTTCTCTTTCTTCTGGTATCTTTCCCTCCTCATTTAAGCATGCTATCATACATCCATTACTTAAAAAAACCATCCCTCGACCAAAACTGTGCCGCTAATTATAGACCTGTCTCTAATCTTCCCTTCATCTCCAAACTCCTCGAACAAATGGTCAACTCACGTCTTATCCACTATCTCTCAGATAACTCTCTTCTCGACCCTCTTCAATCTGGTTTCCTCTCTTTACACTCTACTGAAACCGCCCTCACTAAAGTCTCTAATGATCTACTAACAGCAAAATCTAATGGTCACTACTCCATGCTAATTCTCTTGGATCTCTCCGCAGCATTCGATACTGTGGATCATCAGCTCCTCCTCACTATGCTACACTCTATTGGCCTCAAGGACACATTCTCTCCTGGTTTTCCTCCTATCTCTCTGACTGCTCTTTCACTATATCTTTTGCTGGTTCCTCCTCCTCTCATCCTCCCCTTACTGTTGGGGTTCCTCAAGGATCAGTCCTAGGCACCCTCCTCTTCTCTTTGTATACTGCCCCTATTGGACAAACAATCAGTATATTTGGTTTCCAGTACCATCTCTATGCTGATGACACCCAATTATACACTTCTTCTCCTGATATCACACCTGCCTTTTTAGAAAACACCAGTGACTGTCTTACTGCTGTCTCTAACATCATGTCCTCCCACTATCTGAAACTGAACCTGTCAAAAACTGAACTCCTCGTGTTTTCTCCCTCTACTAACCTACCTTTGCCTGACATTGCCATCTCCGTGTGTGGTTCCACCCTTACCCCCAAGCAACATGCCCGCTGCCTTGAGGTCATACTTGATTCCGAGCTTTCATTCACCTCCCACATCCGATCACTGGCTCGCTCTTCTTATCTGCATCTCAAAAACATTTCTAGAATTCACCCTTTTCTTACTTTCGACTCTGCAAAAACTCTTACTGTTTCTCTTATTCATTCTCATCTGGACTATTGTAACTCTCTACTAATAGGCCTCCCTCTTATCAAACTCTTCCCTCTTCAATCTGTCCTGAATGCTGCAGCCAGGATCATATTCCTCGCCAATCTTTATACCGATGCCTCTACTTTGTGCCAGTCATTACACTTGTTACCCATCCACTCCAGAATTCAGTACAAACTTAGTCTCAGCCTACCATCCTACCCATGCTCTTTGTTCTGCTAATGACCTGAGGTTAACATCCTCAACAATCAGAACCTCCCACTCTTGTCTCCAAGACTTTTCACTTGCTTTGCCAATTCTTTGGAATGCACTACCAAGGTTAATATGATTAATCCTCAATCCACACAGTTTTAAGCGTGCCCTAAGGCCGGTTTCACACGTCAGTGGCTCCGGTACGTGAGGTGACAGTTTCCTCACGTACCGGAGACACTGACTCACGTAGACACATTGAAATCAATGTGTCACTGCACATGTCAGCGTGTTTTCACGGACCGTGTGTCCGTTTGCAAAACACGAAGACATGTCAGTGTTCATGGGAGCGCACGGATTACACGGACACGCTGTCCCTGTGCAGTCCGTGTGCCGTGCAGGAGACAGCGCTACTGTAAGCGCTGTCCCCCCCACGTGGTGCTGAAGCGGCCATTCATATCTTCTCTCCAGCAGCGTTCGCTGGAAAGAAGATATGAAAAATCCTTTTTTTTTTTTCCTCGTGTTTAAAATAAAGATCCCTGTCACCACCCCCTCCCACCCCCTGTGCGTCCCCCCACTATTACTTAAATACTCACCCGGCTCCCTCGCAGCGTCCTGTCCTCGCCGCACCTTCTCCTGTATGAGCGGTCACGTGGGGCCGCCGATTACAGTCATGAATATGCGGCTCCACCTCCCACAGGGGTGGAGCCGCATATTCATTATGGTAATAAGCAGCACCACGTGACCGCTCATATAGGAGAAGGTGCGGCGAGGACAGGACGCTGCGAGGGAGCCGGGTGAGTATTTTAGTAACAGCAGGGGGGCGCACAGGGGGTGGCGACAGGGATCTTTATTTTAAACACGAGGGAAAAAAAAGGACTTTTCATATCATCTTCTTTCCAGCGAACGCTGCTGGAGAGAAGATATGAATGGCCGCTTCAGCACCAGATGCAGGGGACACCGCTTATCTCTAGCGCTGTCTCCTGCATGCTCCGTGTGGTACCCAGTGTGCCGCTCGTGTGCCACACTGATGTACCATGGGAGCAACAGGCAACAGAACGTGCACAGTGTGGGCACATCGTATGCCCAAGCAGCTTATTCTGCTCAGTCACGGTCTCCATTAGTGCCTCTGAAATTTGCCTCTACATATAGTGTCAGCATACTCATGCATCTGGGTATATGTCCAGATCCTATGCTCCAGATAAACTTGCTCTGAGGAAGGTCCACAAAGGACCGAAAACGTTTAGCAAGATACGAGCTACAGCTGATCTGTTTGTCCTGATGCAAAATAAATGACTTTATTTTCTACAAGCATTATTGAGTGCCAAGTTTTTTGATACAGTTGATTTAAGGGGCTGGAAACCCTACTTGAGCACCTCTACTCACAAATCTATAGAGTGCCGTGTATTTTGTTCTTGTACCATGGGAGCACACGGACACACGGACACAGATAAATCCGGTACCGATTTTTCCGGTACCGGAATTATCTGGACGTGTGAGACTGGCCTAAAAATGCATTTATTCAGACTGGCCTACCGCCTCAACGCATTTACCTAACAATCCCTCTGTGGCCCATTCAAAAAACTTAAACCAAAATTAGGTTCCTGACATCATGCTCTCATACACATTATGCATTTAATTAGCCCTGTGTCTGTACTGTTACATATTTAAGCTGTTAACTGGTTCATGCAGCTTTATATGAACACCTGATCCTTACACTATGGCTGGTTCGAACAACGAAAGCAATTGTTACCATCCACCTCTCGTGTCTCCCCTTTTCCTCATAGTTTGTAAGCTTGCGAGCAGGGCCCTCACTCATCTTGGTATCTGTTTTGAACTGTGTTTATTGTTATGCTGTAATGTCTATTGTCTGTACAAGTCCCCTCTATAATGTAAAGCACTGCGGAATATGTTTGCGCTATATAAACAAAATTATTATTATTATTACATATGGGGCATCAGCATACTCAGGACAAATTGCACAACAACTTTAGGGGTCCATTTTCTCCTGTTACCATTGGTAAAATAAAAAAAATGGATCTGAAGTAAATTTTTTGTGAAAAAAAGTTAAATATTCATTTTTTTTAAACATTCCAAAAATTCCTGTGAAGCACCTGAAGGGTTAATAAACTTCTTGAATGTGGTTTTGAGAACCTTGAGGGGTGCAGTTTTTAGAATGGTGTCACACTTGGATATTTTCTATCATATAGACCCCTCAAAGTAACTTCAAATGAGATGTGGTCCCTAAAAAGAAAAAAATGGTGTAAAAATGAGAAATCGCTGGTCAAATTTAAACCCTTATAACTTCCTAACAAAGAAAAAAATTTGGCTCCAAAATTGTGCTGATGTAAAGTAGACATGTGGGAAATGTTACTTATTAAGTATTTTGTGTGACATATCTCTGTGATTTAAGGGCATGAAAATTCAAAGTTGGAAAATTGCAAAATTTTCAAAATGTTTGCCAAATTTCTGTTTTTTTCACAAATAAACACAAGTTATATCGAAGAAATTTTACCAATAACATGAAGTACCATATGTCACGAGAAAACAATGTCAGAATCATCAGGATCTATTGAAGCGTTCCAGAGTTATTTCCTCATAAAGAGACAGTGGTCAGAATTGTAAAAATTGGCCTGGTCATTAACATGCAAACCACCCTTGGGGGTAAAGGGGTTAATAAAGATGTGACCTTTATTTCTTCCATGATACTTGTCTCATGTGTCTGTTTTTGGTTATTTATGAGTGTGATATTCTGCTTGGTTATGTTTGTGTAATCCCATGTGGCTGCTGAATATGTGTACTATTTCATGGGCATCCCCATGAATCAGACACAATTAAAACTGTCTATAAGAGAAACTCTTTATTGCCCTCGGAACCAATTATAGCGCAGCATTCATTTTGCCACAGCGGTTTAAAAAATGAAAGCTGAGCTCTGATTGGTTGCTATAGTTAACAAAGATAATTCAAGACAGTTTTGATAAATGAGGCCAGGGACTGGCCATCTGGCAACTCTGGCAAATATTCTAATTTAGTGAGAAGCACTTGTATGGTCTGCAGAGCACTGGGATAAAACTGACATTTATTTATTTCTTTTACTCATTTATATAGCGCCATTAATTCCACAGCGCTTTGCAGACATCATCTCTGTCCCCGATGGAGCTCACAATCTAAATTCCCTATCAGTACGTCTTTGGAGTGTGGGAGGAAACTGGAGTGCCCGGAAGAAACCCATGCTCCAATTATTGCAAGTCCATAATAGTATTAGTCTTTTCATACAGGCCAAAAGGGCTTTGAGGCCCTCTAGGCTCCAGGGCCCGGATGCGATTGCAACTCTTGCACCTACTGTATTTACGCCGCTGATCATGTTATCGCTAGAATGTGATTTGCATACATGCGATCACGTGTTGACTAGATGTGCATTGCACCGCTCAATACAAGTAAAATTAGAAATACCAAGTACAATTAGTCGGATTGTGGCTGGAGGTGTGAAAATCGCATTCTTGCGGTCACATGATGGCCGCTCCCAATTCTGTCACCTGAGAATCCTCCCAGTGTGCACTATGAGGATTCGGAAGTCTAAAGTAACATAGACTTTAACCTTAACTCCTTTAACGATCAGTATGCTGATATTATCAATACTGTATATGATGGTAATATTTGGTCATAATTAGAGTTGAGCGAATATGATCGGAATTGGTCGCCGAATCTGAATTTGCCATATTTGTACCCTATTCGTGCCATCTTTATGTTTGATGATCTATTCCAAACATATTCAGTCATTTCTACTTCCACTGATTCCAATGACGCTCAGCGAATATTGCAAATACAATATTTGCCACCGATCGTAATCGGAACCGAATTTTGAAAAATTCTCTCAACTCCAGTTATGGTCTGTTGGTATTTGTCTGTAATATTGTAATATTATTATTTTGATATTATTGTTTTGATATTATAATGATTTAATCTCATATAGTTATATTATTGGTATTCTTAGAAATATTGGTCTTTTAGAAAATCTTGATTTCCTCCAGGTAGCATAATATTAGTAATATTTCTCCATCTGAGGCTCAGGGTCAGGGATAACATGGGCATGCGTGATTTCAAATGCCAGGGCTCAATTTCAGTCCCAGTCCATCATTGAATAAGACCCTTAATGATGGGAATGCTTGTGATTGTTTCAACCATATATATGAAGAGACCACAACATCCAGGAAATATCCTCTTTATTTCAGAATTCGTGTCAGCTTAACAGGAACAAAACTAGGCTAAGCTATAAAAATATGTAAAACATCAGATTGATCTTACAAGAATCATATGAGCTCACAATCTATATATCTTGACATCCATGTCACCATTTACGAGATTTTTTCTATCAGTAGGAGGATGGAGGGTTGTGTAGTATATACTCGCAATCATGAGTTATATTCTCCTCCATTGGCCTCATACTGTTGTATAATGTGCGGTTGTGGAGTAAGGCTGGTTTCACACTAGCGCTCGGCAGGGCTGCGGTTGGCAGCCTTCTTCCTCCGTTAAGCCCCACCCACTGCCGCACCTCTTCCTTCCGCTCTGCCTACGTCTGTATGCGTCCTGCGTGCATGCCATACCTTTAACTTTGGGCATGCAGGCCATGCGGATGTATGAGGATGCCTCCGTATGCGTCGTTTTGATGCGGCGCTGACCGCAATAAAATGCAACAAGTTCATTCGACGTAGGTCAGCGCAGAGTCAAAACGACCCATGCAGAGGCATCTGCATACATCTGCATGGCCTGCACACCCAATGATAAAGATAGGGTACGCAGCACGCATGCAGACGTAGGTGGAGTTGAAGGAAGAGGCGTGACAGTGGGCGGAGCCTAACGGAGGAAGAAGGCTGCCATCCGCAGCCCTGCCGAACGCTAGTGTGAAACTAGCCTAACATATGACTGCAGTGCAGATCGTACAGGGTTTGATTTCATTCCGTAATCGTAAAGACACATAGGTCTGCATATGAGCTGTATACACAAATTGGGAAGAGATTTTTTTTAATGAAGATTTATTGCATTTATTTATTTGTTTATTTTTGTACATTGTAGATTCACTGGAGCAATAACATTGATGCAAAAGGGGTACCAATCCACAAGAAAGGTAATAATTGTATGATCACTAGTTGTCTGGCAACCATGGCACATAACAGTCCTAAGGCCGGGGTCACACTTGCGAGTGCAATGCGAGAAACTCACACGAGTCTCTCGCGTCAATACCCGGCACTGCCGCCAGCACTCGGGAAAGGAGAATTCAGCTGCATAGAAATACATGTAGCCGCACACTCCGGTCCTGAGTGCCGGTGGCAGTGACGGGTATAGATGCGAGAGTCTCGTGCGAGTTTCTTGCATTGCACTCCCAAGTGTGACCCCGGCCTAAGAAGTGATTCCCTTATAGGTGAATAGAGCATTTGCCATGCATGTCTACTACTGCTCCATGCAAAAAGGGGACTTTTAGACCCGCAGTGTATTGAATGCCAAGTGGCTAGATCCCCAGCAATCAAACATTTATCTCCTATCTTGTGGATCAGTAATACATGTATTCAGATGATCCCTTTAGCTTGTCTGACAAGTATATAGTACCAAGTATTTGTATTCTTTATAAAATTACAATTCTGAATTATACTTTATCAGAAATCTGAATTGTACAATTCCTCTGTTACTCCTCCTAGATATATAAAAATAAATTGACACCTAGTTGATCCCATTCCGTTTGTCAATAAGCTGTTTCCCTACATGTACAGCGCTCTGAAATAACTGGATTGTCCACATAATGTATGGATTTGCGGAATCCACCGGAATGACTCTTCTTAGCTTCACTCTTCAATCTGACTCATACCTGAGGGTCCTAAACAAAGGACCCTTCAACATTAACTCTGAATTTACCCCAGTGAATTAAATTGAAAATTATAAAATTGAAAAAAATAAAACAAACCCACAGTTCACATTTTTATCTGCCTTATTAATAAAAAATTCACATTTCTTATCATTTTTCACATCTGACAGGGATCTTCCAAGCTGCATCACATTCTTTTCATTAAGTGAAAGATATGGAAGGAAGCACGTATACAACAGACCGACCCTCCGTCAGAGCATATGCAAATGCCCCTGATAATTTATGCATCCTTTAGCTTAACTGGAAAATGAGTGATATGTGATATTTTTGTACAATTCACTATGTAGTTTAGACCTAAGTGATTAACCCTAGTCACCTCTAGTGATAAAAGCTGATATAGCACCCTTTAGGACACAAAAAGATAATTTCTCAATCATGTTATTGGTCAGTTTCATAGTTGAGCAAAATTTCACCTGGTTTGGCAAATTTTTTATTTTTTTTAATATGATCAATGCAAATCACAGATACTCCAATTGACTGAAAACTCTGAGATCTCCCAGGACTGTAGCCCATCCCTTTCATTCTCTTTAAAGCAAACAGACTTAGTAATGTCAAAATGACCTTGACATAAAAATGGGATATCCCAGTAGTAACCAACAGTCTATATAATAACACACTGATAGATCAAAAATGATCACTCCTAGTTATTTGTGATCAGGCAGGCCATTCTATTCAGAATACTGACTCAAACTGATGGTGTCGCTGTTAGAGGTAACATCAATATTCTGGACTGAGATGCGCCGTATATTCCATACCGCCCTTCTCATCCTTCACATTAAAATGCTTGCTGGAGGCAAAGGAGGCCAATTGTGGTGTTGGAGCTTCTGCTGCTGTTAGCGGCTCACATATTCTTAGTTATAGTATGAGTTTTGCTTCTTTTACACTACCCCATCAATTGCCACTTTTTCTTTTATCGTACATTTTGAACAACACTACAATTATTTTTTACAGTCTTTTGAACCCCAAATATCCAACCATTGCCAAAAAACACAGAATAAAAAATACTAGGTAGGCAGGTACATGTATAGAAAGCAAAAGGAGGTGGTATGCCACAGTATTGGTGTGGATAGTATGGTTATCAAATTGGACTAGTAAATAGTGATGAGCGAATATACTCGTTACTGGAGATTTCCCAAGCACGCTAGGGTGTCCTCCGAGTATTTGTAAGTACTCAGAGATTTAGTTTTCCTCACCGCAGCTGAATGATTTACATCTGCTTGCCAGCTTGATTACTTGTGGGGATTCCCTAGTAACCAGGCAACCCCCACATGTACTTATGCTGGCTAACAGATGTTAACCATTCAGCTGTGGTGATGAAAACTAAATCTCTGAGCATTAAAAAATACTCGGAGGACACCCGAGCGTGCTCGGGAAATCTCGAGTAACGAGCATATTCGCTCATCACTACTAGTAAAACAAGTGTGTAAATCAGACAAGTACAGTTAAATGTCTACTTTTTTTCAAACTGTCATCTTAACAAATGCTAAGAATGTATATGACCCAAAAAGTCTACTGTATTGGCGTTGTGTGTACAGGTGTAAAATTTGACTAAAAGAACAGATGTACAAAAAACAATTGCTTGCAACTCACACCCTTTGTGAGATAGACAGTCACACTTTAATGCCTGTATTTTTGGAAATTTTCCTTTGTATCTTTAATAAAAAAAAGTGTTCCATCCAGCTACCCCTTCACAAAAAATGATAGCATAAGAAATGCAAACATAATGTAACTTGTAACAAGCACGCACATTGTCTGATATTGATTTCAGATTTTATTTTTTTGTGCTGTCTTGTTGTTGCTTTCTAGTGCATGAAGAATGAAGAAGATAAATGTGTACTTTGAAGGCAAATGCAATAAGCCATAGGCCAGCTACATCATATCACTGATTATCACATTGAGCTTGTTACTGCTGCTAGAACCTTTCCTATTTTTCTCCCCCTGTCATTTGAACCACTGTATTGTTCCCAGACTACTTTTTTCATATTCATCACTGATGCCATTATTCAACTACTTGAAATATTTGTCTAACTATATTTTAGGACTTTGCGGAGCTGTTAGCTTTGACAAATTCTCACTATCTAAAATCACTATGAAATATCTACTGCATTCCCTAACTTGGCTTTTATACAGGCCATGATAGGCTGTGCTAGACCATTTAATAAGATAGCTTCAAATCATTACTGAGAAGCCCTAATGGTCACGCCGAGGTCATGTGAGTCATCTGTGACTGATAAAATCTACTCTCAATGTAGAAAAAAATGGTTATTTTTTTTTTAGATTTGCCCAAATCGAATTGCAAATTGCTCAAATTCATTTGGACCTGCAAATTTAATAAAATTTTACTTACATTTGATTTGATCATTTTTAGTCATTTGATCATCTTTAGTCATTTGATTTTAACTATTTCTTACCATATACCAGCATTTAAGCAAATAGCAGAATAAAAATGGATGAACTTCTACTTAACACCTTTGACTCATAAGGGAATTCTGAGCTTAGAGCTTCTATTTATCATGCCCACATCTCCTAACTGGACATATAGAATAAGCATTTTAGAATAAAATTCTCAATTACTGCAGTTTTAATACAGGTTTACTATATGTTGTATAGATCTAACAGGATTGATATACAAAAATATAACTCTTGTCTTTATACACATAGTCATCACACTGAGTATATTGCTCCTTTTTCACCACAGGTCAAGGCTGAATATGTAACTGCAGAAGATAGTTAAGTTCTATATGGAATCAATTCTGTGCATAGATACGAATGCGGAAATAGAAAATATGATGATGATGATGAGGGAGATATGTATAATATATCTGCCTCTTTATGAGCCATCATTTTAGAAACTTTCATATCAGGGTACAATATGCGGTGAGGAATGTGTAACTCATTTCCGTCCGTTGTTTCCTGGCTTGACCATTCACAAGAAGAACAGATGAAGGCATCATTATCTATGAGAAAAAAACAAAAGGCACTAATCAATTCCACAGGAATTTTCAGAGCACATACTATTATGATTAAAAAAAGAAATGAATAAAATGACAAGCAGATTTTAGACTGAAATATTATATTCTTGTACATAGGAGCAGTATTATAGTAGTTAAATTCTTGTACATAGGAGCAGTATAATAGTAGTTATATTCTTGTACATAGGTGCAGTATTATAGTAGTCATATTCTTGTACATAGGAGCAGTATAATAGTAGTTATATTCTTGTACATAGGGCAGTATGATAGTAATTAATAGGGTTGAGCGAAACGGGTCGGCCAGATTCAGAAGTCGCCGACTTTTGGCAAAGTCGGGTTTCATGAAACCCGACCCGACCCCTGTGTGGGGTCGGCCATGAGGTCAGCGATCTTCTGATCTGGAATCGGAATTCCGATACCGATTCCTGATATGTTTAAGATATCGGGAATCAGTATCGTAATTCATATTTAAGTGTAAAATAAAGAATAAAAATAAAAAAATATTGATATACTCACCCTTGGACGCGCCCTGGTTCTCACCGGCAGCCTTCCTTCCTAAGAATGAGCGCCTGAAGGGCCTTCGATGACGTCGCGGCTTGTGATTGGTCGCGTGAGCGGTCACATGGGCGTCACGCGACCAATCACCAGCCGCGACGTCATCGAAGGTCCTTCTGGCGCTAATTCTTAGGAAGGAAGCGTCCGAGGGCGCGTCCGAGGGTGAGTATATTCCTAATAGGTATATACTCACCCTGGGACGCGCCCTGGTTCTAACCCGCAGCCTTCCTTCCTAAGAATCAGCGCCTGAAGGACCTTAGATAACGTCGTGGCTTGTGATTGGTCGTGTGACGCCCATGTGACCGCTCACGCGACCAATCACAAGCCGCGACGTCATCGAAGGTCCTTCAGGCGCTCATTCTTAGGAAGGAAGGTTGCCGGTAAGAACCAGGGCGCGTCCGAGGGTGAGTATATCAATATTTTTTTATTTTGATTCTTTATTTTACACTTAAATATGGATCCCAGGGCCTGAAGGAGAGTTTCCTCTCCTTCAGACCCTGGGAACCATTAGAAACCCAATGCACTGCATTGGGTTTCGTGTTTCGGCCGACCCCGACCCCGACTTTTCTATAGGATCGGCCGATTTCACTCGACCCGACTTTTGAAAAAGTCGAGTTTCGTGAAACCCGACCTGATCCTATAAAAAGAAAAGTCGCTCAACCCTAGTAGTTAATGTCTTGTACATAAGAGGCAGTATTATAGTAGTTATATTCTTGTACATAGGGGAATTATTATAGTAGTTATATTCTTGTACATAAGAGACAGTATCATAGTAGTTATATTCTTGTACATAGGGGCAGTATTATAGTAGTTATATTCTTGTACATAGGGGCAGTATTATAGTAGTTATATTCTTGTACATAGGAGCAGTATTATAGTAGTTATATTCTTGTACATAGGAGCAGTAATATAGTACTTATATTCGTGTACATAGGGGCAATATTATCTATATATATAATCGTCTAAGGTCCATTTCCGTCTGTTTGTCTGTAGCGGAAATCCCGCGTTGCTGGCTGGCCGCGACCAATCAGCGACCAATGCAGCATCAATAGTAAAAAGATATAATATTAAAAATAATATTAAAAAAAAATGGTGCTATTCTCACCTTTCGGTGGCCCCGAAGCCTTCCCCATCCTCGCGATGCTCTCAGCAGCTCCGATCTCAGTAATGCTTTGCGAAATGACCCCAGATGACATTGGATCACGTGAGACTGCTACGTCATCACGGGTTATTGCCGCAAAGCATCACTGGGAATGCACCTCGCGAGAGCATCGCTAACTCCAGGGCTGGATCCGAGGGCCGCCGGAAGGTGAGTATATAACTATTTTTTATTTTAATTATTTTTTAACAGGGATATGGTGTCCACACTACTATATACTACATGGGTTGTGCTATATACTACATGGCTGCTATATACTACGTGGCTGTGCTATACACTACGTGGGCTATGTCTGTAATATATACTACGTAGCTGTGCTATATACTACATGCAGTGTGCTATATACTATGTGGATTGTGCTGTACACTAAGTGGACTGTGCTATACACCATGTGAGCTGTGTTATTTACTACGTGGACTGTACTATATACTATGTGGATTGTGCTATATACTACATGGACTGTGCTATATACCACGTGGACTGTGCTATATACTATGTGGGCTGTGCTATATACTATGTGGCTGTGCTATATACTACGTGGCTGTGCTATATACTAAGTGGCCTGTGCCTGTGCTATATACTAAGTGGGCTGTGCTATATACTACATAGGCTGTGCTATATACTATGTGGGCTGTGTTATATACTCCGTGGCTGTGGTATATACTACGTGGCTGCTATATACTACGTGGCTGTGCTATACACTATGTGGGCTATGTCTGTAACATATACTACGTAGCTGTGATATATACTACATGCAGTGTGCTATATACTACGTGGATTGTGCTGTACACTACGTGGACTGTGCTGTACACCATGTGAGCTGTGTTATATACTACGTGGACTGTACTATATACGATGTGGATTGTGCTATATACCACGTGAACTGTGCTATATACTATGTAGGCAGTGTTATATACTACATGGCTGCAATATACTACGTGACTGTGCTATACACTATGTGGGTTGTCCCTGTGCTATATACTACATGGCTGTGCTATATACTACATGGACTGTACAATATACTATGTGGATTTTGATATATACTACGTGTGCTGTGCTATATACTACATGGGCTGTGTTATATACTACGTGGACTGCACTATATACTGTTGTGAATTCTGTTGTCGGGCTCCCTCCTGTGGTCATGAATGGTACTTCGGCTGGTTCTGTCCATGGACTTCCTCTGGTGGGTGTTTCTGAGTTTCACAGGTGATGAGGTTAATTCGTTAGCTGCTCTATTTAACTCCTCTTAGATCTTTGCTCCATGCCACCTGTCAATGTTCCAGTATTGGTCTAGTTCTCTACTGGATCGTTCTTGTGACCTGTCTTCCCATCAGAAGCTAAGTTCCAGCTTGTATTTCTTTGGTTTGCTATTTTTCTGTCCAGCTTGCTATTTAATTTGTTGTCTTGCTTGCTGGAAGCTCTGGGACGCAGAGGGAGCGCCTCCACACCGTGAGTCGGTGCGGAGGGTCTTTTTGCGCCCTCTGCGTGGTCTTTTTGTAGGTTTTTGTGCTGACCGCAAAGTAACCTTTCCTATCCTCGGTCTGTTCAGTAAGTCGGGCCTCACTTTGCTAAATCTATTTCATCTCTGTGTTTGTATTTTCATCTTTACTCACAGTCATTATATGTGGGGGGCTGCCTTTTCCTTTGGGGAATTTCTCTGAGGCAAGCTAGCCTTTATTTTTCTATCTTCAGGGCTAGCTAGTTTCTTAGGCTGTGCCGAGTTGCATAGGGAGCGTTAGGCGCAATCCACGGCTATTTCTAGTGTGTTTGATAGGTTTAGGGATTGCGGTCAGCAGAGTTCCCACGTCCCAGAGCTCGTCCTTATTATCAGTAACTATCAGGTCATTCCGTGTGCTCTTAACCACCATGTCCATTATTGTCCTGACCACCATGTCATAACAGTACAGGTGGCCCAAAGTACTAATGCATCTCAATAGAGGGGTAAGAGAAGTTCTGAGACCATTTTTTTTTTCTTTGCAGTGTGTTTTGTCTCTATTTTCCCCTTTACCTCTGGATGGTTCAGGACACTGGTGTAAACATGGACATTCAAGGTCTGTCCTCTTGGATGGATAATCTCACTACAAGGATACAAAACATTCAAGATTTTGTGGTTCAGAATCCGATGTCAGAGCCTAGGATTCCAATTCCTGATTTGTTTTTTGGTGATAGATCTAAGTTCTTGAATTTCAAAAATAATTGTAAATTGTTTCTTGCCTTGAAACCTCGCTCCTCAGGTAACCCTGTTCAACAAGTAAAGATCATTATTTCTTTGTTACGTGGTGACCCTCAAGACTGGGCATTTTCCCTTGCGCCAGGAGATCCGGCATTGCGTGATGTTGATGCGTTTTTTCTGGCGCTTGGATTGCTTTATGACGAACCTAATTCAGTGGATCAGGCAGAGAAAATCTTGCTGGCTCTGTGTCAGGGTCAGGATGAGGCGGAGATATATTGTCAGAAGTTTAGAAAGTGGTCTGTGCTCACTCAGTGGAATGAATGTGCCCTGGCAGCAATCTTCAGAAAGGGTCTCTCTGAAGCCCTTAAGGATGTCATGGTGGGGTTTCCCATGCCTGCTGGTCTGAATGAGTCTATGTGCTTGGCCATTCAGATCGATCGACGCTTGCGTGAGCGTAAAGCTGTGCACCATTTGGCGGTACTATCTGAGCATGGGCCTGAACCTATGCAATGTGATAGGACTTTGACCAGAGCTGAACGGTAAGAACACAGACGTCGGAATGGGCTATGTTTTTACTGTGGTGATTCCACTCATGCTATCTCCGATTGTCCTAAGCGCACTAAGCGGTTCGCTAGGTCTGCCACCATTGGTACGGTACAGTCTAAATTTCTATTGTCTGTTACTCTGATTTGTTCTTTGTCATCCTATTCTGTTATGGCATTTGTGGATTCAGGCGCTGCCCTGAATTTGATGGACTTGGAGTATGCTAGGCGCTGTGGTTTTTTCTTGGAGCCCTTGCAGTATCCTATTCCATTGAGAGGAATTGATGCTACGCCTTTGGCCAAGAATAAGCCTCAGTATTGGACCCAATTGACCATGTGCATGGCTCCTGCACATCAGGAGGATATTCGCTTTCTGGTGTTGCATAATCTGCATGATGTGGTCGTTTTGGGGTTGCCATGGCTACAGGTTCATAATCCAGTATTGGACTGGAAATCTACAGTTAGGGCCAGAAATATTTGGACAGTGACACAAGTTTTGTTTTAGCTGTTTACAAAAACATGTTCAGAAATACAATTATATATATAATATGGGCTGAAAGTGCACACTCCCAGCTGCAATATGATAGTTTCCACATCCAAATCGGAGAAAGGGTTTAGGAATCATAGCTCTGTAATGCATAGCGTCCTCTTTTTCAAGGGACCAAAAGTAATCGGACAATGGACTCTAAGGGCTGCAATTAACTCTGAAGGCGTCTCCCTCGTTAACCTGTAATCAATGAAGTAGTTAAAAGGTCAGGGGTGGATTCCAGGTGTGTGGTTTTGCATTTGGAAGCTGTTGCTGTGAGCAGACAACATGCGGTCAAAGGAACTCTCAATTGAGGTGAAGCAGAACATCCTGAGGCTGAAAAAAAAGAAAAAATCCATCAGAGAGATAGCAGACATGCTTGGAGTAGCAAAATCAACAGTTGGGTACATTCTGAGAAAAAAGGAATTGACTGGTGAGCTTGGGAACTCAAAAAGGCCTGGGCGTCCACGGATGACAACAGTGGTGGATGATCGCCGCATACTTAATTTGGTGAAGAAGAACCCGTTCACAACATCAACTGAAGTCCAGAACACTCTCAGTGAAGTAGGTGTATCTGTCTCTAAGTCAACAGTAAAGAGAAGACTCCATGACAGTAAATACAAAGGGTTCACATCTAGATGCAAACCATTCATCAATACCAAAAATAGACAGGCCAGAGTTAAATTTGCAGAAAAACACCTCAAGAAGCCAGCTCAGCTCTGGAAAAGTATTCTATGGACAGATGAGACAAAGATCAACCTGTACCAGAATGATGGGAAGAAAAAAGTTTGGAGAAGAAAGGGAATGGCACATGATCCAAGGCACACCATATCCTCTGTAAAACATGGTGGAGGCAACGTGATGGCATGGGCATACATGGCTTTCAATGGCACTGGGTCACTTGTGTTTATTGATGACATAAGAGCAGACAAGAGTAGCCGGATGAATTCTGAAGTGTACCGGGATATACTTTCAGCCCAGATTCAGCCAAATGCTGCAAAGTTGATTGGACGGCGCTTCATAGTACAGATGGACAATGACCCCAAGCATACATCCAAAGCTACCCAGGAGTTCATGAGTGCCAATAAGTGAAACATTCTGCAATGGCCAAGTCAATCTCCAGATCTAAACCCAATTGAGCATGCATTTCACTTGCTCAAATCCAGACTTAAGACGGAAAGACCCACAAACAAGCAAAACCTGAAGGCTGCGGCTGTAAAGGCCTGGCAAAGCATTAAGAAGGAGGAAACCCAGCGTTTGGTGATGTCCATGGGTTCCAGACTTAAGGCAGTGATTGCCTCCAAAGGATTTGCAACAAAATATTGAAAATAAAAATATTTTGTTTGGGTTATGTTTATTTGTCCAATTACTTTTGACCTCCTAAAATGTGGAGAGTTTGTAAAGAAATGTGTACAATTCCTACATTTTCTATCAGATATTTTTGTTCAACCCTTCAAATTAAACGTTACAATCTGCACTTGAATTCTGTTGTAGAGGTTTCATTTCAAATCCAATGTGGTGGCATGCAGAGCCCAACTCGCGAAAATTGTGTCACTGTCCAAATATTTCTGGCCCTAACTGTATGTCTGTGTCCAGCTGGGGTTGCCAGGGGGTACATGGTGATGTTCCATTTTTGCCTATTTCGTCTTCCACTCCTTCTGAAGTTCCAGAGTTTTTGTCGGATTATCGGGATGTATTTGATGAGCCCAAAGCCAGTGCCCTACCTCCTCATAGGGATTGCGATTGTGCAATTAATTTGATTCCTGGTAGTAAGTTTCCTAAGGGCCGATTGTTCAATTTATCTGTGCCAGAACACGCCGCTATGCGGAGTTATATAAAGGAATCCTTGGAGAAAGGCCATATTCGCCCGTCGTCATCACCGTTAGGAGCAGGGTTTTTTTTTTGTGTCCAAGAAGGATGGTTCTTTGAGACCTTGTATTGATTACCGCCTTCTTAATAAAATTACAGTCAAATTTCAGTATCCTTTGCCGTTGCTGTCTGATTTGTTTGCTCGTATTAAAGGGGCTAGTTGGTTCACCAAGATAGATCTTCGAGGGGCGTATAATCTTGTGTGTATTAAACAAGGCGATGAATGGAAAACAGCATTTAATACGCCCGAGGGCCATTTTGAGTACCTGGTTATGCCATTCGGGCTTTCCAATGCTCCATCAGTATTTCAGTCCTTTATGCATGACATCTTCCGAGAGTACCTGGATAAATTCCTGATGTATTTGGATGATATTTTGGTCTTTTCGGATGATTGGGAGTCTCATGTGAAGCAGGTCAGAATGGTGTTCCAGGTCCTTCATGCGAATTCCTTGTTTGTGAAGGGGTCAAAGTGTCTCTTTGGAGTTCAGAAGGTTTCATTTTTGGGGTTCATTTTTTCCCCTTCTACTATCGAGATGGACCCTGTTAAAGTCCAGGCCATTTACGATTGGACTCAGCCGACATCTGTGAAGAGCCTGCAATAGTTCCTGGGCTTTGCTAATTTTTATCGGCGCTTCATCGCTAATTTTTCTACTGTTGCTAAACCGTTGACTGATTTGACCAAGAAGGGTGCTGATGTGGTCAATTGGTCTTCTGCGGCTGTAGAGGCTTTTCAGGAGTTGAAGCGTCGTTTTTCTTCTGCCCCTGTGTTGTGCCAGCCAGATGTTTCGCTTCCGTTTCAGGTTGAGGTTGATGCTTCTGAGATTGGAGCAGAGGCTGTTTTGTCGCAAAGAAGTTCTGATGGCTCGGTGATGAAGCCATGTGCTTTCTTTTCTAGAAAGTTTTCGCCTGCTGAGTGTAACTATGATGTTGGTAATCGTAAATTGTTGGCCATGAAGTGGGCATTCGAGGAGTGGCGTCATTGGCTGGAAGGAGCCAAGCATCGCGTGTCTTGACAGATCACAAGAATTTGACTTATCTTGAGTCTGCCAAACGGTTGAATCCGAGACAGGCTCGATGGTCGTTATTATTCTCCCGTTTTGATTTTGTGGTTTCGTACCTTCCGGGCTCTAAGAATGTGAAGGCTGATGCCCTGTCAAGAAGTTTTGTGCCTGACTCTCCGGGTGTTCCTGAGCCGGCGGGTATTCTCAAAGAGGGGGTAATTTTGTCTGCCATCTCCCCTGATTTGCGGCGGGTGCTGCAAAAATTTCAAGCTGATAGACCTGACCGTTGCCCAGCGGAGAAACTGTTTGTCCCTGATAGATGGACTAGTAGAGTTATCTCTGAGATTCATTGTTCAGTGTTGGCTGGGCATCCTGGAATCTTTGGTAATAATAATAATAATAATAATAATTTTATTTATATAGCGCCAACATATTCCGCAGCGCTTTACAAATTATAGAGGGGACTTGTACAGACAATAAACATTACAGCATAACAGAAATACAGTTCAAAACAGATACCAGGAGGAGTGAGGGCCCTGCTCGCAAGCTTACAAACTATGGGGAAAAGGGGAGACACGAGAGGTGGATGGTAACAATTGCTTTAGTTATTCGGACCGGCCATAGTGTAAGGCTCGGGTGTTCATGTAAAGCTGCATGAACCAGTTAACTGCCTAAGTATGTAACAGTACAGACACAGAGGGCTAATACTGCATAAAGTGTATGAGAACATGATGCGAGGAACCTTTTTTTTTTTTTTTTTTTTTTTTTTATTATTTTTTTTTTTTTTTTTATTAAAAAAACCAGAGATTTGGTGGCTAGATCCTTCTGGTGGCCGTCTTTGTCGCGGGATGTGCGTTCTTTTGTGCAGTCCTGTGGGACTTGTGCTCGGGCTAAGCCCTGCTGTTCTCGTGCCAGTGGGTTGCTTTTGCCCTTGCCGGTCCCGAAGAGGCCCTGGACGCATATTTCTATGGATTTTATTTCGGATCTCCCTGTCTCTCAAAAGATGTCGGTCATTTGGGTGGTTTGTGATCGCTTTTCTAAGATGGTCCATTTGGTACCTTTGTCTAAATTGCCTTCCTCCTCTGATTTGGTGCCATTATTTTTCCAGCATGTGGTTCGTTTACATGGTATCCCGGAGAACATCGTTTCTGACAGAGGTTCCCAGTTTGTTTCAAGGTTTTGGCAATCCTTTTGTGCTAGGATGGGCATTGATTTGTCTTTTTCCTCGGCTTTCCATCCTCAGACAAATGGCCAAACCGAACGAACTAATCAAACTTTGGAAACATATCTGAGATGCCTTGTTTCTGCTGATCAGGATGATTGGGTGTCCTTTTTGCCATTGGCTGAGTTCGCCCTTAATAATCGGGCCAGCTCGGCTACTTTGGTTTCGCCGTTTTTCTGCAATCCTGGTTTCCATCCTCGTTTCTCTTCAGGGAAAGTTGAGTCTTCAGACTGTCCTGGTGTAGATACTGTGGTGGATAGGTTGCAGCAGATTTGGACTCATGTGGTGGGCAATTTGACATTGTCCCAGGAGAAGGCTCAACGTTTCGCTAACCGCCGGCGCTGTGTGGGTCCCTGACTTCGTGTTGGGGATTTGGTTTGGTTGTCGTCTCGTTATGTTCCTATGAAGGTTTCCTCTCCTAAGTTTAAGCCTCGTTTCATTGGTCCGTATAAGATTTCTGAGGTTATCAATCCTGTGTCATTTCGTTTGGCCCTTCCTGCTTCTTTTGCCATCCATAATGTGTTCCATAGGTGGTTATTGCGGAGATACGTGGTGCCTGTGGTTCCATCCGTTGATCCTCCTGCCCTGGTGTTAGTTGAGGGGGAGTTGGAGTATGTGGTGGTTATTTTCTTGATCTTAAGGGAGAGTATTATAGTAGTTATATTCTTGATCTTCGGTGATTTTCAAGTACATTAGGGCAGTATTACTATAGTTAAATGCTTGGACATAGAGACTGTAGTATAGTAGTTATATTTAGTGCATAGAGGAAAGTATTATAATAGGTTCAATGTTCTTCACTGAAATCAGTGTTATTATATTTATATTTTTCCCTATGTATAAATGTTCCCCACATAAATGATTTTCACTAAAATGTGTTATTTATATTTATAATATAATAGGACACTGTCTTTTGACTCACGCTGTATGAGGGGGGTTTCTTAGACATGCGCCCACTATGATGATTGTTGTGGTATTTAGGCAATAGCTTCATTGCAACCAATGTCAGACTTATTGTTAGATGCTCTTTAAATGGATTTCCCCTTGTATGGAAAGTTTAGCATTTTCTATTCTGGAAACAGACCTAAAGTCAAATCAAAAATCTTGCCCGTGCAGCAATCAGTAGTGTTTTACAAAGCAGGTAAAGATAAACGGGATTAATCATTTGAAATCGTGGTTCCTGGAGACCCCCAGGGTGTTATTAAATTGAAAATAGTTTTTGCTCATCTACTATATAATTGTCTAAGGGTCACTTCCATCTGTCTTTCTGTCTGTCTTTCTGTCTGTCTGTCATGGATATTCATTCATCGCGGCCTCTGTCTGTCATGGAAATCCAAGTCGCTGATTGGTCGCGGCAAAACAGCCACGACCAATCAGCGACGGGCACAGTCCGGAAGAAAATGGCCGCTCCTTCCTCCCTGCAGTCAGTGCCCGGCGCACGCATACTCCCCTCCAGTCACCGCTCACACAGGGTTAATGCCGGCGGTAACGGACCACGTTATGCCGCGGGTAACGCACTCCGAAACCGCTGCTATTAACCCTGTGTGTCCCCAACTTTTTACCATTGATGCTGCCTATGCGGCATCAATAGTAAAAAGATCTAATGTTAAAAATAATAAAAAAGCAAAAAACCTGCTATTCTCACCCTCCGTCATCCGACAATGCGCTCGCGCCTGCCGCCATCTTGCATTCCTGGCAATGCATTACGAAATTACCCAGAAGACTTAGCGGTCTCGCGAAACCACTAAGTCATCTGGGTAATTTCGCAATGAATCCTGGGAACGGAAGATGGCGGCAGCCGCGCGCGTATCACTGGAGCTTCGGTGGATCCCAGGGGTGAGTATATAACTATTTTTTATTTTAATTATTTTTTTAACAGGGATATGGTGCCCACACTGCTGTATACTACGTGGGCTGTTAGATACCATGTGGCTGCTATATACTACATAGCAGTGTTATATACTCCGTGGGCTGTGCTATATACTGCGTGAGCTGTGCTTTATATTACGTGGCCACTGTTATATGCTGCGTGGGCAGTGTTATATACTACGTGGCTGCTATATACTGCGTGGGCAGTGTTATATACTACGTGGCTGCTATATACTGCGTGGGCTGTGCTATATATTACGTGGCCAGTGTTATATACTGCGTGGCCTGTGTTATATACTATGTCGCCTGTGTTATATACTGCGTGGCTGCTATATACTGCATGGGCTGTGTTATATAGTACGTGGCTGTGTTATATACTGCGTGGCCACTGTTATATATTGCGTGGCCTGTATTAACGCATCGGGTATTCTACGCTGGGTCACATGGGGTTGTTTACATTGCCTGCCATAGTATCACTATGGTCTGCTGACATTATATTCAGAGACATTACTTATTGCTGAACCACCAGGGACTACTGATTTTATAAATCACTTTCTTATCAGTGTCATACGGTTGCAGATGGCGTACAGAGCAGGCTCAGAATCTGAACCTTCACCATACCTAGCAGATACCGGCTGTGTTACACAGTCAGCATCTGCCTAAAACAATCAGTGACAGTGGATTTTAAATGGTTATGTTGCTAGTGCTTAATTACCAGTTTGTCATCGGCCCCCTCCCCACGCTACTGCTTGGTGCCAATGAGTTAACATTGCAGCCGGAGGTCTACTGAAGTGACCCACAGGGGTCCTGCAGATGTCTGTAAAAATGGGAGGAGTGCTGTGCTGTCCGCCCATTTTTATTTTACAGCTGATCAGAAGCAGTGTTTGCCGCACTGTCATGCACATGACAGTATGGCAAACACTGGATGTTCGGGTCTCCTATTCAAGTGAATGGGGTCCGTGTTCAGGCCCAGGTCCGGGTACTGTTCTGGTACCTGAATCCAAATTTTTTTTTTAACTGTACAGCCGAACCCACCAGACCCAAACATTCAGGGGTCCGCCCATCTCTACTAATGATGCTTTTGTTGTTGCATTGATGTACTGATGATGGTTGTGGTGATGAATACATTATCAAAGCCATAAGTAGTACATGAATACAGCACCAGAACCACTATCACTACATGAATATCTCACCAGAACCACCATGACTACGTGAATTCATTACCAGGGTCATATGTAGTACATGAATATGCAAAACCACCATCACCACTTGGAAATGTCGACAGAACCACTATCAGTACATGAATAGAGCACCAGAACAACCATCAGTACATGAATACATAAACAGAACCACTTTCACTACATGAATGTGACACTAGAACCACCATCAGGACATGATTACATCACCAGAACTGCAATCACTACATGAATACATCACAAGAATCATCATTAGTACATGAATGCATCACCAGAGCCACAATGAGTTCAGGAAAACTGCATAAGAACCATCATCAGTTTTGTTGCAAGCTGTATTTGTCCCATGGATGCAATTGGATCTGTTTCATTTCCACTAGGGTATTTGTCAAATGCTGGACACCATAATTGAAATCAAACACTCCTTGTTATAGATACATTGTATTAGTTTCCATGACTATTCTTGGGTTTAACATATAAAGTATAGGGTGTCAAGGATGAATCTCACTATTTGTCACTTGTATCGTCCAAACGGTTCATAAGCAACTAATGATTCTTATATCTAACTGTAAAATTAAGCAAGTAAGCCCTATCCCTAAGGCTATGTTTCCACAGATACTCCACTCCGCCCAAAGCGCTGCCCCCTGTTGTATGTGCGGTGATTCCACATGTGTTCACTGAACACATCCAGAATCACAGCATCATATTCATAGGCTGTGTTATTTATCTTGCGGAGATGGAGCATCTCCGCAAGATAAATAGACATGCTGCAGTCTGGAAAGACGCACCGCATGTCCGGTTACATAAACTTCCCTCCACTATCCTGTAACATCTGGACGCTGCGGATTGGACGCTGCAGTTCTACACAGTGTCCAATCTGCAGCAAATCCTGAACGAATCCTTAGCGTGGAAATGCGGTGCCCCAGGGTCCTGGTCGTCGCAATGGTATTGCTTTCCTCTCGGGGAGAGTGATGCTACGTTGGGAAGCAATGAAGGAGAACTCTTTGTCAGGTAACACAATGCATGCAACATGTTCACACTCCAGACCAGAAGGGGGAGCTCTAAGCCTGTTTTAGGTGAACTCCCCTATAAGAACATCCTGAACTGGAGGGAAAAGGTTCAGTTCCTGTCAGGAAGACAGAGGGAAAGGAAGCATAGGAGCCGTGTAGCCTAAAGAGCTGCAGCTCCTAGGGAACAGATGGATAGAAAGCAGAACATATTGCAGCAAACATGAAGGACAGCAAAGCAAAGGAGAGGATATCAGAGGGAGATCAGCCAGGAGCAGCCTGCCTCCTTCTGAGGAGCAGAGATCCGGTGGCCAGCACACCAAGGGAGTAAGGATCTCTACGCTTTACTTCAGAGATGGCAGGACAGCTAATTTCACGTTACCTGCCCGCCCCTACACCCAGGAGGCAAGGTGGCACCCCTTAGAGGCTGGGGCATGATAGAGTCCCTGTAAAACACCTCAAGCCACCGGTCATAAGGGTTTGTCCTATCCATCTGGGGGGAGAGAGATATAACATCTACAACATCTGTGAGGACCTTATGAGAGGCTCAGCAGTAAGGGACTACTACATCACGGTGCTAGAGGAAGGCTACTGATTTCCACCTGAATAAGTGGACTCTGGACTTGTTTCCAAACCGGCCGGACTCTGCCTGCCCTGTGATCTAGTGCTCTGGACTGTGGATGCTGAAGCCTTCAGTAAAGGTAAAGAGACTGCAACCTTGTGTCCTCGTTCTTCACTGCGCCTCTCACCATCCACCATCTACACACGTCCTGGGGACGTACTTCACCTGTGGGAAGGTATACCATCTAGCTGCTGTAACATCACCCCAGCAGACCCCTTAAAGCAGCGTTGGTCACCCTGACTGAAAACCACAGGTGGCGTCACGAACATTTCTGCTTTAAAGGCATTTCCCTTTTACACGCACGTCCCAGGGCCACGGACCGGGTCAGCCACTGTGACACCCCCCTGTGAACCGCAGGACCCGGTACCGAGTACCCCATGGCCCCATGGAGGCGCTCCAGAAACATACCCTGAAGTTCACCGCATTTGCTGGTATTTTCTGGTGAAATAGTCAGCAATTCTAGTGGAAGTGGTTGTCATCTGGGGGAAGGGATGCATTAGGGGTCCTGTTATCTTACTTTCCGATTCATCCCTTTGCTTTTGATGGAGGACAGAATTCTCACCCCCACCAATCAGATATTGATGACCTTTCCTAACTATAGACCATCAATATAAAAGTCACGGACAACCCCTTTTAACTAAATGACAATATGCAGTAGGCGCCCTCTAGTGTCAGTTTTCACACCATCACTTAAATTGATTTTCAAGCCTTTTCAACAACTACTTGTATCTAGAATTCAGAGCAGATGAATTTCTTAATATATTTTTTAAGTGGTTGAAGCTTTGTTTTTCTTCTACCGATCTAGAAATCCCCTGTGCAGAGGCAAGAAACAGTAAACTTTCCTCCATCTGAGGTTTGTACCTTGGCTCATTCCAGCTCATGTTTTACCGACTTCTTTGCTTTATTTTCTTTCTTCTCCGTATCCTTTTTACGCTTTTCCAGTTTTTTTACCCATTTTTTAACCCATGAGATGCCAGGGGTGGCACATAGATTCTTGACTGGATTGGTATTTGTCAGAAACCTGCAAGAAAACAAATGCAACATCATGATATTATATTTATTTCCCCTCTCTTCTATATATAATGTGTACAAGGTCTTCGTTCGACATAGGGGGTGACTTACACCACGGCTTCTATGGGGCAGCCTGTATGCTTTGCCTGGATCTCATACCCGTTAATGGCACCAAATGGGATCTTCTTGACACTTGTCTGTAGACAGCAGTCCTTCACTGCCACTCCGGCACCTGAAAGGCAATAAATTGGAAAATAACCAAGAAATCACTGTAATGATGTAAGAGTTACAGTATATATTACCCCACACCTGGTTGGCAGCCATTGTAGAGAAGTTACCATTTGACCCCAATGATAGAACCTCTGAATGTCAAATAACTGGCCGTTTTGCAGAACAAAATGTAGTTCATACCGATACTATTCTTTTAGTTTCGACATGTTAGCATTTTGGAATTTTTACAAAAATGTAAGCAGTTCTTCTTTGTTTGATGGCTTGTCACTATATATCATCTTCTTGATTACATTCCAGAGGGTTTCAATGGGGTTCAGGTCTGGAGATTGGGCTGCCCATGACAGGGATTTGATGTGGTGGTCCTTCATCCACACATTGATTGACCTAGCTGTGTGGCATGGCGCATTGTCCTACTGGAAAAAAACAGTCCTCAGTGTTGGGGAACATTGCCTGAGCTGTTTTTTCCAGGAGAACCTTGTATGCGGCTTGATTCATACGTCCTTCGCAAAGAACAACCTGTCCAATTCCATCCTTGCTGAATCATCCCCAGATCATCACCGATCCTCCACCACATTTCACAGTAGATGCAAGACACTGTGGCTTGTACGCCTCTCCAGGTCTCCGTCTAACCATTAGACGACCAGGTATTGATCTGGGGAAGCTTCAGCAAGGCTGGAATTGGGCAGGTTAAATCTTTGCGAAGGATGTATGAATCAAGCCACAGACAAGGTTATCCTGGAAAAACAGTTGATTCCTTCTGCTCAGGCAATGTTCCCCAACTCTGAGGACTGGTTTTTCCAGCAGGACAATGCGCCATGCCACACAGCTAGGTCAATCCATGTGTGGATGAAGGACCACCACATCAAATTCCTCTCATGGCCAGCCCAATCTCCAGACCTGAACCCCATTGAAAACCTCTGGAATGTAATCAAGAGGAAGATGGATAGTCACAAGACATCAAACAAAGAACTGCTTTAATTTTTGTACCAGGAGTGGCAAAAGTTCACCGAGAAGCAGTGTGAAAGACAGTGTGAAAGCATGCCAAGACGCATGAAAGCTGTGATTAAAAATCATGGTTATTCCACAAAATATTGACTTCTAAATGATTAGGAATTGTTTTTGTTTGCTTTTTTTGCATTATTTGAGGTCGGCAAGCAATGCATTTTTTTTTTGTTATTTTGACCATTTCTCATTTTCAGAAAAAAAAATACAAAAATTATTGCTTGGAACTTCAGAGACATGTTGTCAGTAGTTTACAGAATAAAAGAACAATTTACATTTTACTCAAAAATATACCTATAAAGAGAAAAACCAGACAAACTGAACATTCTGCAGTTGTCTCTTAATTTTTGCCAGAGCTGTATTTGTTTTTTGTTCTTAGATAGCGCCATCATATTCCACAGCGCTTTACAGATGTCATCATTATCATCGCTGTCCCCATTGGAGCTCACAATCTATTCTAAATTCCCTATCAGTATGTCTTTGGAGTGTGGGGAAGAAACTGGATAATCTGGAGGAAACCCACTCAAACACGGGGAGAACATACAAACTCTTTGCAGATGTTTCCTGCATTTGAACCATAAGACCCCAGCACTGGAAGGTTACAGTACCAACCACTGAGCCACCGTGCTGCCTAAAATATGTAGTTTTTGACTTTTCACTGCAGGAAACCCAGTGTAAAAAAAAGAGGTTGGCAGCATTATACACTTTCAAATGGTATTCTTTTTTCCAAGGGACATGTAACAAAATTTGATGCAAAATCAGAAATCCTGAAAGTTTTGATGAAAGAAACAGAAGATAAGACGGATGTATTATGGCGAAATAGAAAAGTGACCAATATTGCTTTTCGAATGACACATCTCCTTAAAAAAATAAAAAAAATCATAGCAGCGCAAATGCTTTTATACATTTATTTAAAAGAATACATATATATGTATATATGTCTTTTGGAAAAAATGTTGATAGATGAAAATAAAAAAAGATGAGATCTTTACTAAATTCAATTTTCTTAATGATATAAAGGGATAAAAGAATGGATTCTTTCTACAGACACGAGGCAAATGGTAATACTGGAATCTTCTCTCGCCTGGTCATGCACAGCTCATAGGTATTTGGGCTACTAAGCAGAACATAGCCGGTATCACTTATGGAATTACTGCGCCATCTGGTGGCCAATACCTGAAAAGCAACCTAATTCCATATCCAAAGTACAGTCATTTGTTATGATAATTTTTTTATGTTATCTCTGTGTGTTTGTTACAATGTATCACTATTAGTGCTGAGCATTCCGATACCGCAAGTATCGGGTATCGGCCGATACTTGCGGTATCGGAATTCCGATACCGAGATCCGATATTTTTGTGGTATCGGGTATCGGTATCGGAGGTGTAAAATAAAGAATTAAAATAAAAAATATTGTTATAGTCACCTCTCCGGCGGCCCCTGGAACATCACCGCGAGCCACCGGCATCCGGCAGGCTTCTTTGTTCAAAATGAGCGCCTTGAGCGGAATGACGTCGTGGCTTCTGATTGGTCGCGTGCCGCCCATGTGACCGCCACGCGACCAATCAGAAGCATTAGCATTAGAGCCATCCACTGAGTGTAATGTCTGTGTCTATAGCTGTACGAATAGAAGGTGACGTTAGGTCAGTGTGACGGCAGGTTCTAGGAGAAAGAGTTGCAGAAAATAAAGAGCTGGCTAAAAACCGGTTCATACAGATTATCAGCAGATAAAGCTATCTAGACCACGTTTACATTTCCACATTAATTTTTGTCAGTTCCTCAAGAATGTGCAAACCTAACTGTGAACTTAGCCTAACCACAAAAGTATGTGATCTATGTATTCAACCCCGGAAAGATCAAGTACAGTACTCTGCTCCAAAATTACTGATCAACAATATTTCTCAGGCATTAGAAAAGCCCTCGCATTAAGTTTCTATTACATTTAGGCTACGTTCCCATGATGAGTTTTTGGTGAGTTTTTGACACTGTGTTTTTGCTGCATCAACGCAGCGTCTTATGGTTCCAGCAAAGTGGATGGGATTTATAGAAATCTCACACTCACTGTGCTTCCTTTACACTCAGCATAAACTGATCTGCGGTGCGTGTTTCAAATCCACAACTGTACATTTCTCTGGCGGGTACGCTGAGTTTTATGTGCGGATTTTACCCATAGACTTGTATTGGATGCGGAAAATCTGTAGGTAAAAAAGCACATGTGTTTTTAGTGCATTTCCATAGTGGAAACACATCAAAAACCCATATAATCTGTACCTAAGTATATCAATAAAATGTTGTCAAAGCCAAATACCAGGAAGTATGGAAAACAAAGCAGCTTTATTTAACCCATTAGTGACAGCCAATTTGGTACTTAACCCCTTAATCCCATATGACGCACTATCCCGTCGAGGTGACCTGGGACGTAATTCCCAGTGACAGGATAGTACGTCATATGCGATCAGCCGCGCTCACGGGGGGAGCGCGACCGGGTGTCAGCTGACTATCGCAACTGACACACGGCACTATGTGCCAGGAGCAGTCACGGACCGCTCCTTGCACATAAACTCTCGACACACTGTGATCAAAGATGATCGCAGTGTTCCAGCGGTATAGGGAAGCATTGCACAGGGAGGGGGCTCCCTGTGTGCTTCCCTGAGAGCCTTGGAGCAATAAATGGAATAACACGCGATCAAAAAGACGTATATAAATAACCATGGTACCGCTGAAAACGTCATCTTGTCCCGCAAAAAACGACCTGCCATACAGCATCATCAGTGAAAAAATAAAAAAAAGTTATAGCCTGTAGAATAAAGCGATGCAAAAATAATTATTTTTTCTATAAAATAGTTTTTATCGTACAAAAGCGCCAAAACATAAAAAAAATATAAATGAGGTATCGCTGTAATTCTACTGACCCGAAGAATAAGACTGCTTTATCAATTTTACCAAACGTGGAATGGTATAAACGCCTCCCCCAAAAGAAATTTGTGAATAGCTGGTTTTTGGTCATTCTGCCTCACAAAAATCGGAATAAAAAGTGATAAAAAAATGTCACATGGCCGAAAATGGTACCAATAAAAACGTCAACTCATCGCGGAAAAAACAAGACCACATATGACTCTGTGGACCAAAATATGGAAAAATGTGGAGATGCAAAAACTTTTTTTTGCAATAAAAAGCGTCTTTCAGTGTGTGACAGCTGCCAATCACAAAAATCCGCTAAAAAACCCGCTATAAAAGTAAATCAAACCCCCCTTCATCACCCCCTTATCTAGGGAAAAATAAAAAAATAAAAGAAATGTATTTATTTCCATTTTTCCGTTAGGGTTAGGGTTAGGACTATAGGGTTAGGGTTGGGGGTCATCCACAGATTACCCAAAACTGTGTCACCCACAGATGTCCCATAATAACAGTGTGTTATCCACAGATCCCCATAAAAGTGCGTCATCTACAGATCCCCATAACAGTGTCATCTACAGATCCCCATAACAGTGTGCCACCCACAGATCCCCACAATAGTGTGTCATCCACAGATTCCCCATAACAGTGTGTAACCCACAGATCTCCCATAATAGTGCATCATCCACAGACCTCCCTTAATAGTGCGTCATCCAAAGATCCCCATAACAGTGTCATCTACAGATCCCCATAAGTGTGTCACCCACAGATCCCCCTTAACAGTGTGTCATCCACAGATCCCCATAACAGTGTGTCATCCACGGATCCCCATAACAGTGTGTCACCCACAGATCCCCATAACAGTGTCATCCACAGATCCCCATAACAGTGTGTCCCCCACAGATCCCCATAACAGTGTGTCCCCCACAGATCCCCATAACAGTGTGTCATCCACAGATTACCCCAAACTGTGTCACCCACAGATGTCCCGTAACAGTGTGTCACCCACAGATCCCCATAACAGTGTGTAACCCACAGATCCCCATAACAGTGTGCAACCCACAGATCTCCTATAGCAGTGTGTAACTCACAGATCTCCCATAATAGTGCGTCATCCACAGACCTCCCATAATAGTGCATCATCCAAAGATCCCCATAACAGTGTCATCTACAGATCCCCATAAGTGTGTCATCCACAGATGTCCCATAACAGTGTCATCCACAGATCCCCATAACAGTGTGTCACCCACAGATTACCCAAAACTGTCACCCACAGATCCCCCATAACAGTGCGTCACTCACAGATGTCCCATAACAGTGTGTCACCCACAGATCCCCCATAACAGTGTGTCATCCAGATTACCCAAAACTGTGTCACCCACAGATGTCCCATAACAGTGCGTCACCCACAAATGTCCCATAACAGTGTGTCACCCACAGTTTACCCAAAACTGTGTCATCCACAGATGTCCCATAATAACAGTGTGTCATCCACAGATCCCCATAACAGTGTGTCATCCACAGATTACCCAAAACTGTGTCACCCACAGATCCCCATAACAGTGCGTCATCCACAGATCCCCTTAACAGTGTCATCTACAGATCTCCATAACACTGTTATCTACAGATCCCCATAACAGTGTCATCTACAGATCCCCATAACAGTGTGTAACCCACAGATCCTCATACCAGTGTGCAACCCACAGATGTCCTATAACAGTGTGTAACCCACAGATCTCCCATAATAGTGCGTCATCCAAAGATCCCCATAACAGTGTCATCTACAGATCCCCATAAATGTGTCACCCACAGATGTCCCGAAACTGTCACCCACAGATCCCCATAACAGTGCATCACTCACAGATGTCCCATAACAGTGTGTCACCCAAAGATCCCCCACAACAGTGTGTCACCCACAGATTACCCAAAACTGTGTCATCCATAGATGTCCCATAACAGTGTGTCATCCACAGATGTCCCATAATAACAGTGTGTCATCCACTGATCCCCCATAACAGTGTGTCATCTACTGATCTGCCATAACAGTGTGTCATCCACAGATCCCCATAACAGTGTGTCATCCACAGATCCCCATAACAGTGTGTCATCCAAAGATCCCCATAACAGTGTGTCATCCACAGATCCCCATAACAATGTGTCACCCACAGATCCCCCATAACAGTGTGTCATCCACAGATTATCCAAAACTGTGTCACCCACAGATCTCCCATAATAACAGTGTGTCATCCACTGATCCCCATAACAGTGTGTCATCTTCTGAATCCCCCATAACAGTGCATCATCCACAGATCCCCATAGCAGTGTCATCTACAGATCCCCATAACAGTGTCATCCACAGATCTCCATAACAGTGTCATCTACAGATCCCCATAACAGGTTCATCTACGGATCCCCATAACAGTGTGCCACCCACAGATCCCCATAATCTTCTATAACAGTGTGTAACCCACAGATCTCTCATAATAGTGCGTCATCTACAGACCTCCCATAATAGTGCATGGAGCCGTGTGTGTATGAGGTGTATGGAGTGGAGTGAATATGTACGAGGTGTATGGAGCGGAGCCATGTGTCTGCGAGGTGTACGGAGCAGAGCCGCATGTATACGAGGTGGACGGAACGGAGCCGCGTGTGTACGAGGTGTACGGAGCGGAGCCGCGTGTGTAGGAGCATCATGTGTGGCCATTATACAGTATGGAGCATCATGTGCAGCCATTATACAGTATGCATCATTATGTGTGGCCATTATATAGTATGGAGCAATATATGGGGCATGTTATTCTGTATGGAGCACTGTGCGGTACCCACAATACTGTATGGAGGACTATACTGTCTGATTTATGACCTATTGTAGAATGTACAATAGTTATCACTCATGTAATGTATGGGGGGACTGTATATGAGATGGGAGCACTATAGGGGGACTGTACTGTATATGAGTTTTGGGGGGCGCCTTTTTGAAGTTTGCCTCAGGCAGCAGTGTGGCTAGGTTCACCCCTGGGTTTAACTAAGATTCATTAATGGGGTCTGTGTCATTATTTCAAACTAGATGGTGGCCCGATTCTAACGCATCGGGTATTCTAGAATATGTATGTATGTACGTCGCGCTTAGCACAGCCACGTAGTATATAACACAGCCACGTAGTATATAACACAGCCACGTGGTATACAGAACAGCCACGTAGTATATAGCACAGCCATGTAGTATATAGCACAGCCCACGTAACACAGACACCCACGTAGTATATAGCAGCCACGTAGCATATAACACAGCCCACGTAATATATAGCACAGCCCATGCAGTATATAACACAGGCCACATAGTTCATAGCAGTGTGGGCACCATATCCCTGTTAAAAAAAATGTAAATAAAAAATAGTTATATACTCATCCTCCGGCGTCCAGCAAAGCTGTGCCGATACGTGCGATGCTGCCGCCAGCTTCCGTTCCCAGTGATGCATGGCGAAATTACCCAGATGACTTAGCAGTCTCGCGAGACCACTAAGTCATGTGGGTAATTTCGTATTGCATCACTGGGAATGGAAGCTGGAGGCAGCATCGCGCGCATCGGTGGATGGCGGAAGGTGAGAATAGCACAATTTTTTATTTTTTTTATTATTTTTAACATTATATCTTTTTACTATTAATGCGCATAGGCAGCATCAATAGTAAAAAGTTGGTCCGAGATGGGGCAACACAGGCACTGACTGGAGGGGAGTAGGGAGGGGCCGGAGTAAGCCTGTCGCTGATTGGTCACGGCCTGCCGGCCGCGACCAATCAGCGATGTGGGATTTCCATTACGGAAGTTAGTTTCAGACAGACAAACAGATGCAAGTACCCCTTAGACAATTATATAGATAGATAAACGACTTTATTCTGGGTGTCTGTGTTTTTATACACTATCACTATGGGGTTACTATAGGATAGGTGTCTTATTGACACCTCTCCATTACAAACCTGTGGGCTTGATGTCACCTGACAATACAAAGGTGACATCAACCCCACTGCCAGAATGCACCTTTTCTGGGGCAGCTGAGAGCTGATGTTTTTAGCTTGGGGGGATAATATCCATTGCCCCTTCCTAGGCTGTTAATATAAGCCCACAGCTGTCTGCCTAGCCTTTGCTGGTTATTAATTATAGAGGACCCCACGTCATGTTATTAGGGGTTCCCACATTTTAATAGCCAGCAAAGGCTAAGTATACAGCTGTGAAATTATATTACTAGCCTGGGAAGCTCCCTGGGTACAACCCATTTCCCAGGCTATAAACATTGGCCCCCAGCCTTCGGCTTTCCCTCTACTGGTTATTAAAATTATGTGGGAGCCCATGCCTTTTTTTTCATTTTTTTTTTCTTTAGTTGCTGTCTGGTTACAGCCTATGTACTTTTTTTCTGTTAATGCTCCTACATAAGCTGGTGACAATGTGTGTGTAGGTTTGTGTGTGTTTGTGTTTACTTATCTGCTTAGTAAAGGGGGTGTCGGGCTGACACATTTACATTACTAAGCCTAGGCCTAGGTGTCAATGACAGCTGCTGACACCAAGCATTAGTCCCAGTATTCTGATGCCACTTCACCATCATGAAAAAGGTGGTGTTGAACCAAGAAAATACATCACAAACCTTTTTTTTTAAATATCTTTATTAGCTCAAAAAACCTTCATTGCTGTACAGAAATGCATACAAAATCGCACCAAAAATGCCCCCAAAACGCGTGCTTTTCCTGCAGCGTTTTTCCTGCCAAGAGATACAGAAACCTTGCAGAAATTTCGACAAGCAAATACTGAACGTGCGCACATAGTGGAGTCGTACCAACTAGGGCTTATTAAAAATCGCTGTATGCTGCAATTGGCAGCATATTATCGCATGGCGCGCAACCACACAAGTCTATGGGTTTGTGAAAAATATCGGACTGCACTCAGATGTCATCTGAGTATAGCTTGATATGCACCGACTCACACAATGTAGAAGATGAAGATATTAAGTTCTCCATCTTCTCCACACCTGTGATCCCAATCTTGCTAGAGAGAATCATCAGATCGTCAGTGTGAGCGAGCCCTTATGCAGAGTCCTTTGGATTGAAATACATTTGTTAACAAATTTGATGCATCTTTCAGCTACTGAACAACAGCATAACAAATATACTCCTGTCATGTAATCAAGTGCATTTCGTAATCAAGTGCATTTTTTTCATAATTTACTCACGGGCTGTGAGGAGATTGTTGGCAGCGGTCAGCCATGCCCACCTCCATGATAAAGTCTGCCCAGTTTTCAAAAAGTTGACAAATTTTATGGCATATTTCTGGCACAAATTGTTTTATTAGTCGACCCGTAGGTGTGTAAACTGAAAATGAAGCCCACTGATAAGTACTTAGTAAGAAGTGGATTTGCATCCCAGCAATGACTAATTTACCATGATACCAGGGGTCAGTGGACACAGCCGAGACCCCCATATGTCCTGAGATTAAAAAAAAGTGATTTCTGAAGAGTTACAAAGCATTAGAGCCATCCACTGAGTGTAATGTCTGTGTCTATAGCTGTACGAGTAGAAGGTGACGTTAGGTCAGTGTGACGGCTGGCTAAAAACCGGTTCATACAGATTATCAGCAGATAAAGCTATCTAGACCACGTTTACATTTCCACATTTATTTCTGTCAGTTCCTCAAGAATGTGCAAACCTAACTGTGAACTTAGCCTAACCACAAAAGTATGTGATCTGTGTATTCAACCCCGGAAAGATCAAGTACAGTACTCTGCTCCAAAATTACTGATCAATAATATTTCTCAGGCATTAGAAAAGCCCTCGCATTAAGTTTCTATTACATTTAGGCTACGTTCCCATGATGAGTTTTTGGTGAGTTTTTGACACTGAGTTTTTGCTGCATCAACGCAGCGTCTTACGGTTCCAGCAAAGTGGATGGGATTTATAGAAATCTCACACTCACTGTGCTTCCTTTACACTCAGCATAAACTGATCTGCGGTGCGTGTTTCAAATCCACAACTAGAGTTGAGCGACCTTGACCTTTTTAGAGTCGAGCTGGGTTTCGCGAAACCCGACTATCTCAAAAGTCGGGTCGAGTGAAATCGGCCGATTATGGCGAAAAGTCGGGATCGACCGAAACACGAAACCCAATGCAAGTCAATGGGGCAGCATAGTCGGCAGTGAGTGGGGGCCAGGAAAACACCTAGAGTGCCCATTTTAATGTCAAAACCATCCATTCTTCTTAATGAAGCTTGTCAAGCGTAATTTACCTTATAATAATTGGAAGGCATTTGAAATTGGGGGTCATTTGGCTAAAGTTGTGTGGGGTAGGGCTGGTTCAAGTAATTAGTGGGCCCAGGAAATCTGGACCACGTCACGGCAGTGGAGTAGGGAGAGGTAAGTATTTCAACTTTGCAAGTGCTGTGATCCTGAGCAAGCAGGGGGGGCCCACTTGTTGGCATTGGCACTGGCACAGGGCCCCTCAAAGTACAGCGGTGTGTTTGCACGGCGGGGGCGCCTCCCACCGGCAGCAACACTTTTGCGTACTATGAGAGGCCATGTGCCAGTGACGTCGCCAACTAGTATTCCTCCCCCCACCTGATGAAGGAACCTGCACTTTCATCTGCACCTTCCTCTTTGCCCCCGTGTAAGGTGGTATGGTATGCGGGAAGAGCAACCTGACTTTCAGCAGGGTCACAATGTTGTTGTGTAGCATGCACGGGGAATGTTGCGTTATGGGTCAATGTACCAGCAGACTCATCTATCACTGGCTGGGCAATGGGCACGATGAAGTGGAAACACAGATATAGGCCCAAAGAATAAAGTGGGCTAAATGCAGTTCAAAATTGGTAACACAGGAATAACCAGGGGGCATTGCAGTGGAGGACAACTGGAATGAGAGGCTGACACAGAGAGTAGGGCCAAATCAGTAAGTAGTCGAAATGCAGTTCAAAATTGGCAACCGTAGTAAACAGGCGGCACAGCTTTGTTCAGTGGAGGAGAACAGCAAGGAGTGGCAGACACCGATAGTAGGCCCCAACCCAACTAGTAGGCCAAATGCAGTCTAACATTAACAACTACTTAACGAGAGCCTGAAAATGGAATTTCAGGACAGGAAACCAGGAGAACAGCAAGGAGTGGCAGACACCGATAGTAGGCCCCAAACCAACTAGTACGCCAAATGCAGTTGTTCCATTTAACCACAATTTAATGAGAGCCTGAAGATAGAAGCTCAGGAAAGGCAACCTGGGGAACACCTTGGAGTGTAACACACCATCTCTCTCCACCCCATACCCATTTTGTAGGCCTAATGCAGTGTACTTTTCTACAACTACTAAACGAGAGTCGGAAGACCGAAGCAATGGCAAGGAAACCTGGGGAACACCTTGGAGTGTAACACACCATCTCTCTCCACCCCATACCCAATTTGTAGGCCTAATGCAGTGTAGTTTCCAAGAACTACTAAACGAGAGCCGGAAGATCGAAGCTCAGGAAAGGCAACCTGGGGAACACCTTGGAGTGTAACACACCCTCTCTCTACACCCCATACCCAATTTGAAGGCCTAATGCAGTGTAGTTTCCAAGAACTACTAAACGAGAGCCGGAAGATCGAAGCTCAGGAAAGGCAACCTGGGGAACACCTTGGAGTGTAACACACCCTCTCTCTACACCCCATACCCAATTTGAAGGCCTAATGCAGCGTAGTTTCCAACAACTACTAAACGAGAGCCGGAAGATCGAAGCTCAGGAAAGGCAACCTGGGGAACACCTTGGAGTGTAACACACCATCTCTCTACACCCCATACCCAATTTGAAGGCCTAATGCAGCGTAGTTTCCAACAACTACTAAACGAAAGCCGGAAGATCGAAGCTCAGGAAAGGCAACCTGGGGAACACCTTGGAGTGTAACACAATGTCTCTCTACACCACGGAAGGGCTGATTCTTAGGAAGGAAGGCTGTTGGAAATAAGCATTGCGCGTCCGAGGGTGATTATATTCTTATTAGGTATATACTCACCCTCGGACGCGCCCTGCTTCTTTATTTGGAATGAATGTTTATTTGCAATGTGGTGTTGACTTTCTCTATTATTTTGGTAATTAATGATTTTATTATTTTCATTGTTTTGCATCTTCTCGGCAATAATATAAAGAAGACGCGACAGGACAACACTCGGTGGATGCCATATCTGTGTTTTCAATTTAAAAAACCTTTCAGTTAAATACTTGCAGGATAAAGTAATTGTAGCTGGTGGCCATTTTTAGTACTGTACCAGATTTTAGTTGTGTGTTTGTTTTTAATGTTAAAATGTCTGCATTTGATATCTCACCAGTATTTTCTTTTTTATAAGCAAAATACTTTTTTTTTTATTTTATGATGTTGGTTCAAGGGGTACACGGGCAGCAGTAGACAGGTCAGTGGAGGCCTAGTGGAAGGAGGGACCGCAGACAGGCTTCGAAGGCCTAACATAATAAAATGGGCTGGCTGTAGGCAATTTAAAATTGGTTCCAGGGGAACGGTATTTGTTGCTGTCACACAACTTACACGGTGAGCTATAACTTCAGTATGATTTAGCTACCCCTTTACAGGTGGGTGAGACCACAACGAAAATCAGCCACAATGTTACACACTCTGTTGTTGTTGGCAACAAATGAGATGGCACACACGCAGGACTGTCACTGAAGCGCAAATGTAAATATTTATCTCCCACTGATTTGTGTTTGTTTTTTTTAAAAAGAAAAACTTCAGAAAAAAAAAATTAAAAAAAAATTATTTTTTACAGAAGAATTTATAAAACAAATAAAATGAAATGATTGTTTCAGGGAGAATTTAGGAAAAAAAAAAAAAAAAAAGGCTTTGTAGGGCCCACTGAGTGAGAGAGGACGCACACAGGAGTCAGGAGTGGCACACAAGCCCAGAGGCCAATATTAATCTCCCACCGATTGATTTAGTTATTTTTTTTGGTAGATTTTGGAACCCAAATCAAGCAAAAAAATTAATAGGCTTTCTATGGCCCACAATTGGGGAGAGAGAGAGAGAGATGGCACACCCAGGAGTCAAGACTGGCACACAAGCAGAAGGGGCAATATGAATCTCCCACAGATTTTTTTTTTTTTTTTTCAGGGAGACTTGAGAGAAAAAAAAATACAAAAAAAATGATTTTTTTCAGGAATAATTTAGAAACCAAAGAAAATAAAATGATTGTTTCAGGGAGAATTTAGAAAACAAATAAAACAAAAAATAGGCTTTCTAGGGCCCACTGAGTGACAGATGACGCACACAGGAGTCAGGAGTGGCACACAAGCCCAGAGGCCAATATTAATCTCCCACTGATTGATTTAGTTATTTTTTTTGGTAGATTTTGGAACCCAAATCAAGCAAAAAAATTTATAGGCTTTCTATGGCCCACAATTGGGGAGAGAGAGAGAGATGGCACACCCAGGAGTCAAAACTGGCACACAAGCAGAAGGGGCAATATGAATCTCCCACAGATTTTTTTTTTTTTTTTTTTTTTTCAGGTAGACTTTAGAGAAAAAAAAAAACAAAAAAAAATGATTTTTTTCAGGAATAATTTAGAAACCAAAGAAAATAAAATGATTTTTTCAGGGAGAATTTAGAAAACAAATAAAACAAAAAATAGGCTTTCTAGGGCCCACTGAGTGACAGATGACGCACACAGGAGTCAGGAGTGGCAGACAAGCCCAGAGGCCAATATTAATCTCCCACTGATTGATTTAGTGATTATTTTTGGTAGATTTTGGAACCCAAATCAAGCAAAAAAATTTATAGGCTTTCTATGGCCCACAATTGGGGAGAGAGAGAGAGATGGCACACCCAGGAGTCAAGACTGGCACACAAGCAGAAGGGGCAATATGAATCTCCCACAGATTTTTTTTTTTTTTTTTTTTCAGGGAGACTTTAGAGAAAAAAAAATACAAAAAAAATGATTTTTTTCAGGAATAATTTAGAAACCAAAGAAAATAAAATGATTTTTTCAGGGAGAATTTAGAAAACAAATAAAACAAAAAATAGGCTTTCTAGGGCCCACTGAGTGACAGATGACGCTCACAGGAGTCAGGAGTGGCACACAAGCCCAGAGGCCAATATTAATCTCCCACTGATTGATTTAGTGATTTTTTTTGGTAGATTTTGGAACCCAAATCAAGCAAAAAAATTAATAGGCTTTCTATGGCCCACTATTTGTGAGAGAGATGGCACGCTCAGGACTGGCACACAAGCCCAGAGGCCAATATTAATCTCCCATTTTTTTTTTTTCCAGGGAAAATTTATAAACCCAATAAAAAAAATAATAATAAATAGGCTTTCGATGGCCCACTATCAGAGAGAGAGAGATGGCACGCTTAGGACTGGCACACAAGCCCAAAGGCCAATATTAATCTCCCACTGATTGATTGATTGATTTTTTCAGGTAGAATTATGAACCCAAATCAACCAAAAAAATAAATAGGCTTTCTATGGCCCACTATTTGTGAGAGAGATGGCACGCTCAGGACTGGCACACAAGCCCAGAGGCCAATATTAATCTCCCACTTTTTTTTTTTTTCCAGGGAAAATGTATAAACCCAATAAAATAATAAAAAAATAGGCTTTCTATGGCCCACTATCTGAGAGAGAGAGAGATGGCACGCTTAGGACTGGCACACAAGCCCAAAGGCCAATATTAATCTCCCACTGATTGATTTATTGATTTTTTCAGGTAGAATTTAGAACCCAAATCAAGCAAAAAAATTAATAGGCTTTCTATGGCCCACTGAGTGAGAGATGGCACACACAGGAGTAAGGAGTGGCACACAAGCCCTGAGGCCAATATTTTTCTCCCACTGATTGATGTTGTGATTTTTTCTGGTAGATTTTGGAACCCAAATCAAGCAAAAAAATAAATAGGCTTTCTATGGCCCACTGAGTGAGAGATGACACAGACAGGGATGGCACTCTAGCAGAAATGTCAATCTTAATCTCCCACCAAAAAAAAAAAAAGGAACTGTCCTTCAATTACTATCTCCCTGCAGTAATCTCAGCCAGGTATGGCAGGCAGCAATAAGGAGTGGACTGATGCACAAATTAAATAAAAAGTGTGGACAAACAAACAAGATAGCTGTGCAGAAAGGAAGGAACAAGAGGATTTGTGCTTTGAAAAAAGCAGTTGGTTTTCACAGCGGCTACACACAGCAATGCAGCTATCAGGGGGCCTTCTAGGGCAGCCCAATGAGCTACAGCGCTGAGGAAAAAAAAAAAAAAAGGAGCTTCCACTGTCCCTGCACACCGAAGGTGGTGTTGGGCAGTGGAAATCGCTACAGCACAAGCGGGTTTGTGGTTAATGGACCCTGCCTAATGCTATCCCTGCTTCTGACGAAGCGGCAGCAACCTCTCCCTAAGCTCAGATCAGCAGCAGTAACATGGCGGTCGGCGGGAACGCCCCTTTATAGCCCCTGTGACGCCGCAGACAGCAAGCCAATCACTGCAATGCCCTTCTCTAAGATGGTGGGGACCAGGACCTATGTCATCACGCTGCCCACACTCTGCGTTTACCTTCATTGGCTGAGAAATGGCGCTTTTCGCGTCATTGAAACGCGACTTTGGCGCGAAAGTCGCGTACCGCATGGCCGACCACGCACAGGGGTCGGATCGGGTTTCATGAAACTCGACTTCGCCAAAAGTCGGCGACTTTTGAAAATGTTCGACCCGTTTCGCTCAACCCTATCCACAACTGTACATTTCTCCGGCGGGTACGCTGAGTTTTATGTGCGGATTTTATCCATAGACTTGTATTGGATGCGGAAAATCTGTAGGTAAAAAAAACACATGTGTTTTTAGTGCATTTCCATAGTGGAAACACATCAAAAACCCATATAATCTGTACCTAAGTATATCAATAAAATGTTGTCAAAGCCAAATACCAGGAAGTAGGGAAAACAAAGCAGCTTTATTTAACCCATTAGTGACAGCCAATTTGGTACTTAACCCCTTAATCCCATATGACGCACTATCCCGTCGAGGTGACCTGGGACGTAAAGTGTGATTTTCTTTGTTCATATGTAAATGAGAAACTTTACTGGGTACTGAATGAATGCATTGCTGAAATCAGGGACAGTGTGTGGATGCAAAGTGTTTGTTATTGATGTAAATAATTAATTGCTATAAAATATGCTATAAAAGCATATTTGTTTGCGTTATGTTTTTAAAGAAAAATGTGGAAACATTTAATGACTGATTTTAATTTTGATTGATAACATAATTTTGTAATTTTGATTGACACGATTATACTAGAAATGATTATTGTTATGCAAATTTGATTGATATGAATTTGATGCATTTAATAACTGCTGCTTAATATTAAGAATGCACACAAAAATGGTGCAGAAATTCTGTAATATCAAAAACGCACAAAAAGCTCATCATGGGTACATAGTCTAAATGTGTGTATATGCATAAAGTGTGTGTAACTGCATGAATATACTCACCTACTGCTACTCTGTCGGGTATCCAGTGCCGTTCTGCTCAGCTTCTCAGTGATGTCCCACGCTGCAGACTCTGTAGATCACTCCTCGCTCTGCGTGACCCAGAAGTAGGGTTGTGCGACTTTTACTTTTATAGGATCGGGTCGGGTTTCACGCGGGTCGAGTGAAATCGGCCGATCCTATAAAAAAGTCGGGGTCGGGGTCGGCCGAAACACGAAACCCAATGCAGTGCATTGGGTTTCCAATGGTTCCCAGGGTCTGAAGGAGAGGAAACTCTCCTTCAGGCCCTGGGATCCATATTTAAGTGTAAAATAAAGAATTAAAATAAAAAATATTGCTATACTCACCCTCTGACGCGCCCTGGTACTAACCGGCAGCCTTCCTTCCTTAGAATCAGTGCGTGAAGGGCCATAGATGACGTCGCGGCTTGTGATTGGTCGCGCGACCGCCCATGTGACTGCTCGCGCGACCAATCACAAGCCGCGACGTCACCGAAGGTCATTCAAGCGCTGATTCTTAGGAAGGAAGGCTGCCGGAAAGAAGCAGGGCGCGTCCGAGGGTGAGTATATTCCTATTACGACCAACCACAAGCCGCGACGTCATCTAAGGCCCTTCACGCGCTGATTCTAAGGAAGGAAGGCTGCCCGTTAGTACCAGGGCGCGTCAGAGGGTGAGTATAGCAATATTTTTTATCTTAATTCTTTATTTTACACTTATATATGGATTCCGATACCGATTTCCGATATTGCAAACATATCGGAACTCGGTATCGGAATTCCGATACCAGATTCAGAAGATCGCCGACCTCATGGCCGACCCCACACAGGGGTCGGGTCGGGTCGGGTTTCATGAAACCCGACTTTGCCAAAAGTCGGCGACTTCTGAAAATGGCCGACCCGTTTCGCTCAACCCTACCCAGAAGTGACTTCTACAATGTAAGTCTATGAAGCCATCAAGGGAAAAAATAACTAGAACATATAATCTTTAAAAAACTAACCAAATAATGCACTTATTAAAATATAGGTTTTTATTATGGTCATTAAAATTAACACATAACAAATGCAAATGTAGTCCAAATATAATAGGCTACCTGTCACGAGTTTACCATGACAAATAGGAGCCAGAAGACCACAAAATCTGATTTCTCCTACTCCTGCACTGACTAGAAGCACTACATCATCTTAGTAAATGGTGCAAGATCCTTTAAGCAGTGCAGAGGGTAATCTGCTCAGTTGAGAGCTCCTGGATGCTGTCCTGTATTAAGGTTCTCATCTGTGCCCTGTGCACTCCCCTCTCCTATATATTCTGGGCTCTGGCCACCATCATTGCCAGAGTTAGCTTCATTGCTCAATGATTCCGGAGATGGTGGTGTGTTGTTATTTGAGAAGGCATTTTGTGGATTTATCAAAGACTGTTGCGTGGTTATGGTTGTGTGCTAATCCCATCCTTCTCGTACTTTCGTTTTTCTACTCCTCCCCTCTTCTCTGGGTGGGAAAAGGGTACAGACTGAGGGCGGATAAAGGAATTCAGGCAAGGTACGTGGCCCCGGCATGGTCACCATCAGTAGTAATCTGCGGATCAAGTCTAGCTAGAGTGCCCCTAGCGTTAGGGACAGGGAACGAGCCACTGGTCCCGGTTCCGATATGGGTTATCAATATGCCAGATATACAGTGGGGCAAAAAAGTATTTAGTCAGTCAGCAATAGTGCAAGTTCCACCACTTAAAAAGATGAGAGGCGTCTGTAATTTACATCATAGGTAGACCTCAACTATGGGGGACAAACTGAGAAAAAAAAATCCAGAAAATCACATTGTCTGTTTTTTTAACATTTTATTTGCATATTATGGTGGAAAATAAGTATTTGGTCAGAAACAAACAATCAAGATTTCTGGCTCTCACAGACCTGTAACTTCTTCTTTAAGAGTCTCCTCTTTCCTCCACTCATTACCTGTAGTAATGGCACCTGCTTAAACTTGTTATCACTATAAAAAGACACCTGTGCACACCCTCAAACAGTCTGACTCCAAACTCCACTATGGTGAAGACCAAAGAGCTGTCAAAGGACACCAGAAACAAAATTGTAGCCCTGCACCAGGCTGGAAAGACTGAATCTGCAATAGCCAACCAGCTTGGAGTGAAGAAATCAACAGTGGGAGCAATAATTAGAAAATGGAAGACATACAAGACCACTGATAATCTCCCTCGATCTGGGGCTCCACGCAAAATCCCACCCCGTGGGGTCAGAATGATCACAAGAACGGTGAGCAAAAATCCCAGAACCACGCGGGGAGACCTAGTGAATGAACTGCAGAGAGCTGGGACCAATGTAACAAGGCCTTCCATAAGTAACACACTACCACCATGGACTCAGATCCTGCAGTGCCAGACGTGTCCCACTGCTTAAGCCAGTACATGTCCGGGCCTGTCTGAAGTTTGCTAGAGAGCATTTGGATGATCCAGAGGAGTTTTGGGAGAATGTCCTATGGTCTGATGAAACCAAACTGCAACTGTTTGGTAGAAACACAACTTGTCGTGTTTGGAGGAAAAAGAATACTGAGTTGCATCCATCAAACACCATACCTAATGTAAAGCATGGTGGTGGAAACATCATGCTTTGGGGCTGTTTCTCTGTAAAGGGGCCAGGACGACTGATCCGGATACATGAAAGAATGAATGGGGCCATGTATCGTGAGATTTTGAGTGCAAACCTCCTTCCATCAGCAAGGGCATTGAAGATGAAACGTGGCTGGGTCTTTCAACATGACAATGATCCAAAGCACACCGCCAGGGCAACGAAGGAGTGGCTTCGTAAGAAGCATTTCAAGGTCCTGGAGTGGCCTAGCCAGTCTCCAGATCTCAACCCTATAGAAAGCTTTGGAGGGAGTTGAAAGTCCGTGTTGCCAAGCGAAAAGCCAAAAACATCACTGCTCTAGAGGAGATCTGCATGGAGGAATGGGCCAACATACCAACAACAGTGTGTGGCAACCTTGTGAAGACTTACAGAAAACGTTTGACCTCTGTCATTGCCAACAAAGGATATATTACAAAGTATTGAGATGAAATTTTGTTTCTGACCAAATACTTATTTTCCACCATAATCTACTATATAAAGCTGAATGTGTGTGTGTGTGTGTATGTGTGTATGTCCGGGATTGGCATCTGCACCGTCGCAGCTACAGCCACAAAATTTTGCACAGTCACACGTCTGGACCCCGAGAGCGTCATAGGCTATATTGTGAGGCGAAATTTTAACGCCGCGCGTTCCAATTCACCAAACAATTTTGCCCCTATCTACATAATGGGGAAAAAAGTGAAAGGAAAAGTGTTGGAAGCGTCGCAGCTACAGCAACAAAATTTTGCACAGTCACACGTCTGGACCCTGAGAGCGTCATAGGCTTCGTTGTGAGGTGAAATATTAACCCCGCGTTTTCCAATTCACCAAACAATTTTGCCCCTATCTACATAATGGGGAAAAAAGTGAAAGGAAAAGTGTTGGAGGCGTCGCAGCTACAGAAACAAAATTTTGCACAGTCACACGTCTGGACCCCGAGAGCGTCATAGGCTATGTTGTGAGGTGAAATTTTAACCCCGCGCTTTCCAATTCACCAAACAATTTTGCCCCTATCTACATAATGGGAAAAAATGAAAGGAAAAGTGTTGGAGGCAAATTGACAGCTGCCAGATGTGAACAAGGGGGTCTTAAAGAATGAGAGCGATGGCGCCAAAGAGTATATACCGTACAGTTGCTAAGGTGGGGCCTCGACATGGGATACTCACCACACACGGGGATATGAACACACACAAAATGCGCCACACACTACCACGTGCCTGAACACATATTACCCTCAGCACACATTTCACCACAAATACACCAACCTCGCCACATAAAAGTCAAAACACAAAAGTCGCCACTCAAAACTTGCCACGCGCAGAACTCGCCACATGCAAAAACTAGGCTCTTGCAAAACTCGCCACAAGTGCAAAATTCTCCTCATGAAAAACTCGCCACACGCAAAACTTGCACACGCGGAAAAATTGCCACATGCACAAAAGTTGCGACACATGCAAAAGTTGCCTCACACAAAACTTGTACATACTCAAAAGGCACCACACATAATACTCGCAACGCGCAAAACTCGCCATGCGCAAAACTTGCTGCACACAACTTGCTACACTAACCTGTCACATGTAACTCGACACACAAAAAGTTGCTACACGCATGTTGCTACACAAAACTCATCTCACAAAAGTCGTTACATGCATGTCGCCACACGCAACTCAACACACACAACTTGACAAACGAAACTCGCCCTAAAACACACACAAGTCTGGTATTATCCTTCAAAAATAAAAATCTGATTAATAAGCAGACAAACTACAACAATTGCACCATATAGGAAATACGGCAGCTGTCAGTCACATGACCTGTCTATTATGTGTATGTGTGAGCTAATATATACTGCCAGGGGGAGGGCTTCCTGTTGGCTTGGGGATTTATCAGGCTGCCAATTTAGCTTACAAATACTGAGGTAAAAATACTGAGCAAATAACGTTTGAACGAGGTCTAATACAGGAGGAGATGACACACAGATATATACTATATACAGGAGAGATGACACACAGGTATATACTATATAGAGGAGGAGATGACATATAGGTACATATATATACAGGAGGAGATGACATACAGGTATATACTATATACAGGAGGAGATGACATACAGGTATATGCTATATATAGAAGATGACATGCAGGTATATACTATATGCAGGAGGAGATGACACTCAGATATATACTATATACAGGGGAGATGACACACAGGTATATACTATATACAGGAGGAGATGACATACAGGTATATGCTATATATAGAAGATGACATGCAGGTATATACTATATGCAGGAGGAGATGACACTCAGATATATACTATATACAGGGGATATGACACACAGGTATATACTATATACAGGAGGAGATGACATACAGGTATATGCTATATATAGAAGATGACATGCAGGTATATACTATATGCAGGAGGAGATGACACTCAGATATATACTATATACAGGGGAGATGACACACAGGTATATACTATATACAGGAGGAGATGACATACAGGTATATACTATATATAGAAGGAGATGACATTCAGGTATATATTATATATAGGGGAGATGACACAGCAGGTATATACTATATACAGGGGAGATGACATACAGGTATATACTATATACAGGAGATGACATACAGATGTATACTATATATAAGGGAGATGACAAACATGTATATACTGAGGTGATGAGGTGAAAATGAGAGGTGTGAGGTGAAAATGAAAAGGTGTGAGTGCAAAATGAGAGGAGTGAGGAAAAATAGCGGAGTGATCAGAAAATGACAGATGTGAGGTTGAAATGACAAGTGTTAGGGGGGAATGAGAGGAGTGAGGGAGAAAATGAGAGGTGTGAGGGAGAAAATGAGAGATGTGAGGGGGAAAATGAAAGATGTGATTGGGAAAATGAGAGGCGTGATGGGAAAATAAGAGAAGTGAGGTGCTATAACTAACCACAGATATTTACTATGCCCAGGCAACGCCGGGCTCTTCAGCTAGTATGCAAATAAAATGTTAAAAAAACAGACAATGTGATTTTCTGGATTTTTTTTTCTCAGTTTGTCTCCCATAGTTGAGGTCTACCTATGATGTAAATTACAGACGCCTCTCATCTTTTTAAGTGGTGGAACTTGCACTATTGCTGACTGACTAAATACTTTTTTGCCCCACTGTAATATCATGGGATAATGCCGTGAACCAGTAGGCCACTAAACAGGGAGATAATTAACCATCACTAAAATGCCCTGTCATATCTGTGATGAAGACACTATCTCGCCACGGAGGTTGGCACCCTAAATTCACATCTGATACCCCCCTCACCGAAAGCATGCCCTGATATGCCCCAATAGGCCCTAAAAAATTAATAACCACCACCATAAAACTGCAGTCACCACACACTGGTAGCATCAATTTCAGGCCATGGACTTGTGAATAGCCTGATAACCAAATAGCAATTTGGCGTTTCCCTGTACCATCAGTTTGTACTTACACATGCATGGCTTAATCTTGGAGACAAGGATATGTTACTGGCAGGGTCAACCAGGTACGTCTCAGAGCAAGGCTCCTTAGACTTACATTGTAAGGCTAGTTTCACATTTGCGTTAGAATCCGCAGCGTTTAATCCGCATTTGCAAGTACAGGAAAAAATGCATATAAACACTGCATTTTTTAGACGCATGCGGGAACGCATGCAGTTAAAAAACCGCCGCGTTTGCATGCTTCTCAATGCGTTTTTTCCTGTGTTTGCGTTTTTGGTGCGCATGGTGACAAATTTTACAGGAGAAAAATCTAGATAACCAGACACCGCCAATGTGACTACAGAGGGCGTGTATTATGGGATCTATATATATAATTGTCTAAGGGTTTTTCCATCTGTCTGTCTGTCTTTCTGTCTGTCTGTCCTGGAAATCCCGCGTCTCTGGCGGCCTCGACCAATCAGCGATGGGCACAGTATCGACGTAGAAATCCCGCGACCGGCACAGCGACGATGATGTCATAAAGGACGTAGACATCCCGCGTCTCTGATTCAGCGACGGGCACAGTATCGACGTAGATGTCATAATGGTTGCCATGGCGACGATGATGTCATAAAGGTTGCCTCGACCAATCAGCGATGGGCACAGTCTGCTGCAAATTCTGGAATCATCATTGTCCATATACTATGGGGACATGCATATTCTAGAATACCCGATGCGTTAGAATCGGGCCACAATCTAGTATCTTTATATAGACCCTTCAACAGCTGAAATCTTCAGATTTTGCTCCTGTATCCTGTGTCATGATTAGTGTTGAGCATTCCGATACCGCAAGTATCGGGTATCGGCCGATACTTGCGGTATCGAAATTCCGATACCGAGATCCGATACTTTTGTGATATCGGGTATCGGTATCGGATCAATAGGGATGTGTAAAATAAAGAATTAAAATAAAAAATATTGATATGCTCACCTCTCCGGCGGCCCCTGGACATCACGCTGGTAACCCGCCGGCTTCTTTGTTTAAAATGAGCGCCTTCAGGACCTGCGAATGACGTCGCGGCTTCTGATTGGTCGCGTGCCGGTCACATGGGCGGCACGCGACCAATCAGAAGCCGCGACGTCATTCGCAGGTCCTGAAGGCGCTCATTTTAAATAAAGAAGCCGGCCGGTTACCAGCGTGATGTCCAGGGGCCGCCGGAGAGGTGAGCATATCAATATTTTTTATTTTAATTCTTTATTTTACACATCCCTATGGATCTCAGGGCCTGAAGGAGAGTTTCCTCTCCTTCAGACCCTGGGAACCATGAGAATACCTTCCGATACTTGATGTCCCATTGACTTGTATTGGTATCGGATATCGGTATCGGCGATATCCGATATTTTTCGGGTATCGGCCGATACTATCCGATACCGATACTTTCAAGTATCGGACGGTATCGCTCAACACTAGTCATGATGGATCTTCACAGGGAGAGCTTTTATTTCAACCTGGATTTAAGCATCAAGCTGTTTCTTGCCTGTGCGTTTGCTTGGGAGCAAGACAGAAATCGAGAAAGATGGAGAAGGAGACATTGTAGGCGTTTTTGGAGACACCCCATTATTGAACTACGTGAGAGCCGTGGAGCATATCACACGCTGTATGGTGAGCTTAATGCCAACCCGGACAAATTCCCGGAACATACAAGGATGTCACAAGACTTGTTCCGGGATTGCTTGCTCGTGTCCAAGGAACCATACGGAGACAGGACACCCAGCTCCGTAGAGCTATTTTACTAGAGGAACGTTTGCTGTTTGCATTACGGTACGTAGCAGTGCAAATTTTGGGTGTTCTGACATGTATTTTTTTGGTGTTTTCCTTTATGTCTTTAGCATAAAAACACCATAAATAGAATTGATTGTAATTTCTTTTTTTTTTTTTCTTCCAGATTTCTGGCAGCCGGAGAGAGTTTATCATCCCTCCACTTCCAATACTGGCTTGGAATATCCACCCTGTCCGGAATAGTTGCGTACACCTGCCGGGCTTTGTGGAATGTACTCCGGGATGAGTTTATACCCCTACCTGCCTTGGACATGTGGATTGGAATTGCAGAAAAATTCTGGAGTGTGTGTGATTGCCCCAACTGTTTGGGAGCAGTGGATGGAAAGCACATCCGCATTATCAAACCAGCCAGAACAGGATCGGAGTACTTCAATTATAAAAAATATTTTTCGTTTGTGCTCATGGCAATAGCCGATGTGGACTGTCGCTTCATCGCCGTGGACATTGGAGCTTTTGGCCGTGGCAACGATTCCCAGACTTTTAAGAACTCTGATATGGGCCGCCGTGTGTATGGCAAAATTTTAATTTTCCATGGCCACGACCGCTCCCCAACACTCAAGGTCCACCAATGCCATTTGTTATGGTTGGTGATGAGGCCTTTCAGATTTGTGAAAACCTACTGAAGCCATATTCCAGTCGGGACTTGAACCACAATAAAAGGATTTTTAACTACAGACTGACCAGGGCCCGAAGAACAGTAGAGTGTACCTTTGGGATTCTAGTCTCAAAATGGCGCATTCTTGCATCAGCCATTAATCTAAAAATGGAGATAGTTGACGATGTGGTCAAAGCCTGTGTGGTTCTGCACAATTACGCAATGCCTAAGGAGCGGCCCAACATTGAACTGGATGAACCAGTTGCACACCCACTGCCCGATTACCAGCATCACCCGCTGCGGTCAACAGCTGAAGTTGGCCACATGCGGGACCAATTTGCTGCCTTTTTTGATTCGGATATTGGGCGTGTGTCATGGCAGGACAATGTTGTGTAAATGTCCTGTTGGGATTTTATCTGTACCAGTTATTTTCTTAAATGTAACTAATATTTCTCGTTAATAAACTTTATTTTTTGGTGTCTTGACCGTGTCTCCTATGTATATCCTCTACAAACCAAGGCTGTCCTCACACTAGCAGTATTTGGTCTGTATTTAATATTAGTATTTGTAATCTAAAACCAGGAGTGGGTGATAAAAGCTGAGGTGCTAGATATGTTATTATTATAATTTTCCTATAATTGTTCCAATCGTTATTTTGGTTTACAAATACTGATATAAAATACTGACCACATACTGTTATTGTGATGGCAGCCATGTTGTTTTAGTGGTAAGGTTGTTGACGTCATTGCGTCCTGATTCTGTTCTGCAGTATCCATTGGACACAGACTGAATAGACAATGACAGTCATACAAAACAGATCTATACTCATCAAGTCAGGTGTCAGAAATAATGAATTCATGATGCACATATAGCAGCCTCATGAATGCACTATTTCTGACACAGGTCCAGGTGAGCATAGATATGCCGTGTATGACCGCCATCATCCCTTCACTTTGTGTGATATAGATTACGTACACAGAAGAGAAAATGGAGGTTATACAAGGCAGTTCTCTACTCACGAGGTCAGGTGTCCTAACTAATGAGTTTTTGGACACCTGACCTGTTGAGTATAGTTCTGCATTGTATTTCCGCCATTTTCTCTTCAGTCTGCAACACTAGTCACAGACTAAGCAGAAGGAAGAGATTATGGAGATAATACAAGTATTAATTTTTTGGGCCACCTCATATCTCTATACTAAAGACACACAAAGCTGCAGTCTTTTACTTGCTAACTACTGGAACTATGATGTGGCCAAAAAATTAAGTGTTCGGCGCACGGTGTGTGTTGACGGTGGCGAAATACACAATTAAACCACACATAATTGGGTGCTAAAAATAATATTATTTATTTTGTTATACACAAACTTTTTATTTAACTGTGTCTGCTTGGGGTAGAGTCATGGAAACAGGGAGTGTGAAGCAGTGAGGCCTAGCAAACAGTGGATGACTCAGGGGTGGCAGGAGAAGGGGCAATGAAACTTATGGGGTCTAGTAGTTCGGAGATAGGGCTTGACACATGGGAGGCCTGAGACACACTGGAAGGGTGAGACAAACCTGACATTACAGACACACTGGGAGGTGAGGGGGAAGGAATACTAAGAGTACGCAGTTTTTTATTTTTTCTCCCTTTCTGGGATCGCCGGGTTCTGGTAAGCCTCAATGGGCTCATATATCGTGGCATGGTCGTGGTTGATGACTTGTCAGGGTCTGGCTGCACTGTGCCAGAGTCCATAGTGCTCATAGAGCGTGCAGCCATGCCAGAGTCCATAGTGCTCGTAGAGCGTGCAGCCATGCCTTAGTCCATAGTGCTCGTAGAGCGTGCAGCCATGCCAGAGTCCATAGTGCTCGTAGAGCGTGCAGCCATGCCAGAGTCCATAGTGCTCGTAGAGCGTGCAGCCATGCTAGAGTCCATAGTGCTCGTAGAGCGTGCAGCCATGCCAGAGTCCATAGTGCTCATAGAGCGTGCAGCCATGCCAGAGACCATAGTGCTTGTAGAGCATGCAGCCATGCCAGAGTCCATAGTGCTCGTAGAGCGTGCAGCCATGCCAGAGTCCATAGTGCTCGTAGAGCGTGCAGCCATGCCAGAGTCCATAGTGCTCATAGAGCAGAAGGCCATAGCGCTTGTAGAGCGGAAGGCCATGCCTGGATCCTGCTGCATCATGGTGGTGGCGGTACGGAAGGCCACGCCATGGTCCTGCTGCATCACAGTGGTGATGGTATGGAAGGCCATGCCAGGGTCCTGTTGCATCGTGGTGTCAGTGGAGGAGGTCCAAGCAGGAGCAGCGGTTGTCATGGTGGTGGCGGTGGGCTGTCCAACAGCACTCGGCATGGTGGTGGTGGTGTACTGGTGTCCGGCAGTGCTAGGAATAGAGGTGGCCATGCAGTGGAATGCAGCAGAGGTCAGCATTGAGGTTAATCATCAGTGAAGGCACAGGTGGATATGCCGCCACTGTCTTCTGAAAATATCGACTCTGCTGCCTAGCCTGCACATAAGCAGCATTGCAGGCCTGCTGGACACTAAGCTGGAGATCAGGAGTAAGGTTCTCCGACATGCCCTGCTCAATTTGGTTAAATAAATGATGTGCTGGCCTCTGGAGGTCGGCTTTTACTTGGTCAAGGCTTTTGGTGACCTCCTGGATACGTGTATTCATGTGGCTAAGTGAAATATCTTTTCGGTCACCCAAAGCCTTGAGTCCTTCGTGAAAAACCGAGCTCATGTGCAAAAACTCGGGCATGAGGGACCTGTCCGTTGCCCTCTGCCGCTGTCGGGAGGAGCCCCCCCAAAAAAGGGGCAGAGGACTGGAAAAGGGGAAGACCTGATGGACAAGCTTCCTGGTCTCCAGCTTGTGTGGCAGGCCCATTTGCTGCAGTGCTGCTGGATGGCTGGGACGGGTCCGTGACTGTCTGATGAAGGACTGCTCCAGAACCTGGGCCCACAGTGCTGCTCCATGTGCTGTGAAAAAAGGAAAAAAAAAATTAATAACAAAAATTAACCAGACGCCAACTCCTGTGGAATAGAAACATACAGATTATGTTAATACAACACAACCTAATGCACGGCAGAAATACTTACGTTCTCTGGGCAAGGACCGGTCTTAAAAATGCCAGAACGTGATGGTATTTGTACTTTCGGATCCTTGCTCCTGAACCACTGGGAACATGGATCTCTTGACTCAGGTCCTTGTTGAAGCGGTCCTTCATCGAACGCCAACGTGTTTTGACTTTGAGCTCTGTTGAAAAAACAAAAAATTATGGTTAGACAATGTACATTTGGCCAAGTTTCTCTCATCACACACAGTTGTGTGAGCACGGCCAAGGTCTCTGCTGCTTCACACTGCATTCTAATACTTACAAAATGCATTTTGGACCCGAGTAGGGGAGTTGTCCCAGCCATCCCACATTACTTTGGCCACCCGATTCCATAGGCGCTGGATCGTCACGTTGTCCGAGTGCTGTGGAACCCGGGTGTCCCACAACGGGACTCGCTCCTGTACCATGGAGATGAGGAGGTAATTTTCTATGAGGTCTTCATCCCGTTCTGGAACCTTAAAATTAAATACAGACATTAATGTTGGATACATTAACATAAGGAAAAGAAAGAAAACAGATGCTAAGAAATGACATGAATAAGGAAAGTCAAGATACAAAAGGATTCCAGAAGAAAAATGTAAAGAAATAGGAATGTAAAGAAAGGAAGATTCAAGAATACTAAAGTGAGGATACAGGAAACAATCAGCCAGGTATACTTACACGCTGCCGCCTTGACACTCGACCGTGACCCCGCTGCTCCTGTCCAGCCTCTGCCGCAGTAGAAGAAGTGCTCTAAAAAATGAAAAACAAAAATTGTCATATGTGTTGATGTGACAGTGAATACTTACCAAATATAGAAAAATCAACCATCAGCACTCAGCTTGAAGGATGCACGCTCCAAAGTCCAAGGATCCAATCGGACCAAATAATCAAAATAGAAAAGAAGAGCAGCATCCATACCGGGTGATAGAGATCCAAGAAACGATTTATTCTGCCTAGGCAGAATAAATCGTTTCTTGGATCTCTATCACCCGGTATGGATGCTGCTCTTCTTTTCTATAGTGAATACTTACCAATCTGAGGAGGTGAGTACTCACTTCACTGACATGTTCGGCTTCAGAAGGCCCAGGTTGTTGCTCCTCATCAGAAGAAGACATTCTGATGCATGCAGAAAGAAAGAAATGGCAGAAATTAGGACATGTAGAGACAGAAAATAGAAAATAAAGGCATTGGCTAGGATATACTCACATTGTTCTGAGTGTAGATTCCTTCCTGTGTCTGGTCTGCTGCATCTGGAAAGCTTCTCTGTCTGCTGCGTAGTGACCTGCAACTGTCCATTCCCTCCCTTTATCACCTTGTATGTGGGGGGTGGCTTATCAGTGTCTAGACATGTTTTTCTCTGGTGCAACGCATGCGTTCACGAACGCAAGCAAGCGCATATGCTTGTGAACGCATGCGTTCACATAGCCAGCAATGCGTTTTTTTGGCGCATTCCTTACGCAATCGACCGCATATGTTTCTAGGCGGCAAATTGACGCCTCTAAAATTACTACATGTAGCGTTTACCGCGCCAACCTGCAGACGACGAAACGACGCATGCGTCGTCAAACGCGGCAAAAGGCAACCGGTCGCAGACGCATGCGTCCCTAATGTTAAATATAGGAATACACAACGCATGCGGATATTTGCGGAAGAAATACTGCGGACACAACCGCAAATGTGAAACCGGCCTAAAAGAGACTTCCAGCTCACACATAGTGTATACATTAGGGTGCCCTGTAGAGTCAGACAAGTAGTGACGTCACTCCGAAGAGGAGCAGAATGGAGCTGGACACCAGAGAAGACAGCAGCAGGCGAGTACTGTATACTAACACACCGACACTACACTACATGCATAACTACACAGATGTAGTGAAGGAAAAAACTTCATAGGATGACTTCTTTAAATTTATATTCCAGATAGCTCAGATCAGTTATAAAGTTTAAGTTATCGGGAGTGTTTTTTTGTTGTTTTTCTTTTAAATTAAGGCCACAAGCACTAAAAATATGTCCCTGCAAAAAAATAAAATAAAAAATGTTCCATATACTTTTATGTGTAAACGTTCTACATATCATTATATACATAAAATGACAACATATGAACACATAGTGAGCTATATACATAGGCTCGGCAGTAAACTGCCCCAGGATATTACATCCTATATCAGTTCTACATGGGAGCTTTATAGCACATAGGGGTATGTTCACAAGTGGCCAATTAACGTTTGCACAGCAGAAAACTGGTGTAAAAGCTTTAAAAAGTCACACATTTTGTGACACAGAGAGTTGCGCAAAATTTTTGCAACTTTTGGTGTTTTCGCATCAGTTTAACCCATTAGTGACCAAGCCAATTTATATTTAAAAAATTTAACGTGATTTAATGAGGTAATAACTCTGGAATGTTTCAACATATCCACATAATTTTCTGATTGGTTTTTCGTGACACATTTTTCTTTATGTTGGTGGTAAATTTAGGTCAATATGTTTTGCATTTATTTATAAAAATGTCAGACATTTGACCAAAAATGTAAAAAAAAATAGCAATATTCAAACTTTGAATGATTATCCCTTTAAGGCCGGGGTCACACTAGCGTATTGCATCCGATGCGAGAGCATCGGATGCGATATGCTAATGACCCTCGGCTCCTGCTCGCAGCAGAGCAGGAGCCGAGTGTCGTGCGTCTGTGCTCCGATTCTCTCGCACAGGGAGGATCGGAGCACAGCTGCGGAGGAGGCGGAGAAATGAATTTCTCCATCTCCTCCATTGCTGGGGTCCGCTTATAGCGCACATCACTCGGATGATATCTGAGTGGTGTGCGCTGTCTCACTCGCACACATAGGCTTATACGGGTGCGAGTGAGCTGAGCGTTTTCCTCGGTCCGAGACAATCGCAGCATGCTGCGATTGTCTCGGACCGAGGAAAACGGCCGACAAGAAGTCGGCTGGTGGGAGCGGCCCCATATGGTAACATTGGTTCGAGTGCAATGCGATTTTTTATCGCATTGCACTCGGCCGTATTACGGTCTAGTGTGACCCCGGCCTTATCCAGATAGTCATATTACACAGAAAAGTTCAAAATATAAATGTGTGTATTTATTAGTGTACTTCTTTTGTTCTTTATCTTTATTTTGTGGCTTTTTTTCTTTACTTTTTTTTTACTTTTTTACCTAGGCCCTCTATGAGACTTTAACTTTATTTCACTGATTACTGGTACAATGCATGAGACCTGTCAAATTACACTGATAGGACACCTGCTAGACCCTGGCTATGGCTGAGACTCACAGGCCACCAAACCTGGCAGACCAGGAGTGGCATGACCTTCATGAACACCTCCGAGTGCATGACCATCATCAGCTCCCCATGATTGCGTTGTGGGGTGACAATCGAGGTGAGAGAGGGATTTATACGGTCCCGTATATGAGCCCTAATTAATATCCTGCATATTGTGATTAATTAGGGTAGGGCAAGACGGTCCTATAGGTCCTCAAAAAGTGCAATACAAATTGGAAACACTAATCCATACACTGTCTCTCCAAAATTTCAACCTCCACATATTAATTACCCAGAGCAATACATCTGGAATGGTGAAACCAAATAAGGAGGAGAGAAAGTGTCATGTGAAGTAAAAAAAATAACAAACTTGATTATTTGACCCAGAAATGTTTGTTTATTGTAAAATATTTTGCAGAAATATGAAGCTAAACAATACTGCGGACACGTTCTGTCCTGATAACAGACATCATAAAGCTGGAACCAATTATCCTTCTCCCTTTGTAAAGTTTTGTGTCTTTTAAAAGGAATGAACTTGGCATCAGTGTTTATTTTACAGAAAGATCAATTGTTTCTTATGTTGCACAACATTGTGACAACTCAATCAGTCTTTCTAAAATACTTCAGCTTCCAAGTCAACCTCGAAGCGCAGTAGTCTTGTGACTTGGTGAAGAACGACCCTGGAAGGCTTAAACATGTACAATCTATTTCTCCTAATTCTTCTTTATCTGCATCTAGATCTTTATCTCCTTCTCTTTCTCCTTTATTTATATCTAGATCTTCCTCTCCTACTTCTTTCTCCATTTATATCTTGATCTTCCTCTCCTGCTTCTCTTTCTCCATTTATATCTAGATCTTCACCCCCTCTGTCTCCTTCCTTTACAGGTAGATCTTAATCTCATTTTTCATTTACATCTAGAACTTCATCTCCTTCTGTTTTCTTCTTCATTTGTATCTAGATCATCCTCTTCTTCTATCTCCTTGCTTTATATCTTGTTCTCTATCCCCTCCTCTTTCTATGTTCACAATTATCTCTTTCTCTAGCTCCATTCAATTTCCCTTTACTTCTCTATCGTTATCTCCACTTACAACTAGCGCTCCATCTCTCTACATTCACATTAAGATCTTCATTTCTTTCTTTTCATACATTTAAACCTTCATTGTCTTTTCTTTCTATATCTCCATTCATATCTAGATCTCCACTACTTTAATAATAATCTTTATTTTTATATAGCGCTAACATATTCCGCAGCGCTTTACAGTTTTGCACACATTATCAACGCTGTCCCCGATGTGGCTCACAATCTAAACTCCCTATCAGTATGTCTTTGGAATGTGGGAGGGAACCGGAGAGCCCATAGGAAACCCACACAAACACGGGGAGAACATACAAACTCCTTGCAGATATTGTCCTTGGTGGCATTTGAACCCAGGACTCCACCGCTGCAATGCTATCCACTGAGCCACCGTGCTTTCTTCCTTTACATCTAGATCTCCATCTCCTTCTCTACTAACTTTTCCGTTTTCATGTTCAGGGGGATCTACTGGGGGGAAGCAACCCTGGAATGTGCTCCAGATGCTGGCTACTAATGGAGTGGAGCCAAGAAGACACTTTGCCATAGTGACTTAGATAAAGAGATGGATAAGTGAATTAAACCTTTTTCACTGGCAGTAGCTTACTTATCAGAAAGGCAATCTTCTTCTCTGCCTACATCCACATTATTTTCCATCCTGTTCTCCGTTAGTTTAAGATCTTCATCTCCTCTTTCCTTCTACATTTATGTCTGTATTTCCCTCTCCTCCTCAATGACATCTGATTCATCTTCTTGTTCTACAAACTGTATATCTATATCTTTATCTCCTTCTCAGATTATGTTTAGATGTCATCCTTATCTTCTTTTTATGTCTTAAGGTACCTTCACACATAACGATTTCGTTAACGATATCGTTGCAACGATCCCGCTAACGATCTCGTTATGTGTGACAGCGACCAACGATCAGGCCCCTGCTGGGAGATCGTTGGTCGCTGGGGAATGATCAGGACCTTTTTTTGGTCGCTGATCACCCGCTGTCATCGCTGGATCGGCGTGTGTGACGCCGATCCAGCGATGTGTTCACTTGTAACCAGGGTAAATATCGGGTTACTAAGTGCAGGGCCGTGCTTAGTAACCCAATATTTACCCTGGTTACCATTGTAAAAGTAAAAAAAAAAAAAAACAGTACTGTCAGCGCCGGCCATAAAGCAGAGCACAGCGGTGACGTCACCGCTGTGCTCTGCTTTACGGCCGGCGCTGACACAGTCAGTGTGGGAAGCTGACGCCGGGGGACGTGACAGACATCGGAATGTGAGTATGTAGTGTTTTTTTTTTTTTACTTTTACAATGGTAACCAGGGTAAATATCGGGTTACTAAGCGCGGCCCTGCAATTAGTAACCCGATGTTTACCCTGGTTACTCGGGGAGTTCAGCATCGTTGAAGACAGTTTCAACGATGCCGAAGTCTTTTCCCTGATCGTTGGTCGCTGGAGAGAGCTGTCTGTGTGACAGCTCCCCAGCGACCACACAACGACTTACCAACGATCACGGCCAGGTCGTATCGCTGGTCGTGATCGTTGGTAAGTCATTTAGTGTAACGGTACCTTTAGCTTACTCCTACATCTCCACCTCCTTCATGCACATTTAGATCTATATCTCTCTATTAACATGTGCACTCAGTTCTTTATTATCTTCTCTGTTCTATTCTTGATTTACATTTTTTTTTTGGATCTACATTGTTCTCCAACTCCTTCTACAGTCCCACCTAAAGCTTCATCCCTTTCTAATCTTTACCTTGGTTTTCTACCATCTCTATATTTTTATGTAGACCTCAATTTCCATTACTAATTCCTTACTATTTAAATGTTTGTTAGGTTCTCCATATTTAGTGACACCATTTGCAGAGATAATCTAGTTTGGCTAACAGACGAGGAATTTTAATGGAGGTAGAATTTTTTTCTACTTGAGCCTTCACTATCCATCCCTTTATAATAATTGACTACTATTATTTATAATAATTGTTTACTATTTATAAAACATTTGGCACTTGATTTATCAACAATCTGTCATAGTTGTGCTGTTCTGATCCCCTTAACCCCTTAGTGACAGAGCCAATTTGGTACTTAATGACCGAGCCAGTTTTTACAATTCTGACCACTGTCACTTTATGAGGTTATAACTCTGGAACGCTTTAACGGATCCCACTGATTCTGTTTTTTCAAACTTTGAATTTTTATGCCCTTTAATCAGAGAGATATGTCACACAAAATAGTTAATAAATAACATTTCCCACATGTCTACTTTACATCAGCACAACTTTGGAACCAAATTTTTTTTTCTTAGGAAGTTATAAGGGTTATAAGCTGACCAGCGATTTCTCATTTTCACAAGAAAATTTACAAAACCATTTTTTTAGGGACCATCTCACATTTAAAGTCACTTTGAGGGGTGTACATGACAGAAAAAACCCAAACTTGACACCATTCTAAATACTACACCCCTCAAGGTGCTCAAAACCACATTCAAGAAGTTTATTTACCCTTTACGTGCTTTACAGGAACTGAAACTGAAATGTGGTAGAAAAAAATGAACATTTAACTTTTTTTTTGCAAACATTTTAATTCAGAACCAATTTTTTTTATTTTCACAAGTGTAAAAAGAGAAAATGAACAACAAAATTTGTTGTACAATTTCTCCTGAATACGCCGATACCCCATATATGGGGGTAAACCACTGTTTGGGCGCATGGCAGGGCTTGGAAGAGAAGGAGCACCGTTTGACTTTTTCAATGCAGAATTGGCTGGAATTGGGATCGGACGACATGTCGCGTTTGCAGAGCCCCTGATGTGCCTAAACAATGGAAATTCCCCACAAATGACCCCATTTTGGAAAATAGACCATTGAGGAAGCTATCTAGATGTGTGGTGAGCATTTTGAACCCCCAAGTGCTTCACAGAAATTTATAACGTAGAGCCGTGAAAATAAAAAATCAATTTTTTTCCTCAAAAATGATTTTTTAGCTCGCAATATTTTCTTTTCTCAAGGGTAACAGGAAATTTGTTGTCCAGTTTGTCCGGAGTATGCTGATGCCCCATATGTGGGGGGGACCACTGTTTGGGCACACATCGGGGCTCGGAAGGGAAGTAGTGACGTTTTGAAATGCAGACTTTGATGGAATGGTCTGCGGGCATCATGTTGCATTTGCAGAGCTCCTGATGTACCTAAACAGTAGAAACCCCCCACAAGTGACCCCATTTTGGAAACTAGACCACCAAAGAGCTTATCTAGATGTGTGGTGAGCACTATGAACCCCCAACTGTTTCACAGGAGTTTATAATGTAGAGCCATGAAAATAAAAAATCTTATTTTTCCACAAAAATGATCTTTTACCCCAAAATTTTTACTTTCACAAGGGTAACAGGAAAAATTGGACTCTAAAATTTATTGTGCAATTTATCCTGAGTACGATGATGCCCCATATGTGGGCGCATGGCAGAGCTCGTTTGGAATGCAGACTTTGATAGAATGGTCTGCAGGCGTTATATTGCGTTTGTAGAGCCTCTAATGTACCTAAACAGTAGAAACAGCCCACAAGTGATCCCATTTTGGAAACTAGACCCCCCAAGGAACTTATCTTGGTATGTGGTGAGCATTTTGAATGCCAACGTGCTTCACAAAAGTTTATAATGCAGAGTCGTGAAAATAAAAAATATTTTTTTTCCACAAAAATGATTTTTTTAGTCCCCAGTTTTTTTTTTATTTTTGCAAGGGTAACAGAAGAAACTGGACCCAAAAGTTGTTTTCCAACTAGTACTTAGTACGCTGATGCCCCATATGTGTGGGTAAACCACTGTTTGGGTGCATGGCAGAGCTCAGAAGGGAGGGAGCACCATTTGCCTTTTTGAGCGCAAAATTGGCTGTCTCATTTGGAGACCCCCTGATGTACCTAAACAGTTGAAACCCCCAATTCTAACTCCAACCCTAACCCCAAAACACCCCTAACCCTAAACCTAACCCTAACCATAACCCTAATCAAAACCCTAAGCCCAAAACACCCCTAATCTTAATCTCAACCCTAAGCCCAAAACACCCCTAATCTTAATCTCAACCCTAACCTCAAACCTAACCCTACACCCAATACACCCCTAACCTTAATCCCAACCCTAACCTTAACCCTAACCCAAAACCTAACCCTAATCCCAAACGCAACCCTAATGCCAAACTTAACCCTAATGCCAACCCTACCCCTTATAGAAAACAGCAGGGATAAAAAACACAGCAAATCCACAACAAAACCGTAGCAAAGATGCACAAAAAACACTGTGGAACCGCACAAAAAACGACAAATCCGCAGGTGTGTTTTCTGCCAGGAGAGTTAGAATCCGCACCAGAAATTCCTATGCCTAATCCGCAACGTGTGCACATAGCCTCACTGAGGCCCACAGACAAAGCCAAACAGGACACATGTCCTCCAAGTGTGGTGTGCACTGCTTCTATTGTGCTCCATGCACGAGTATAGCATTCTAAATAATATTGTTTCACTAGCTAAATGTAAAACAGCCTGCTGTATCCCACCTTGTCATTTTGTGCTGTGGTGATATGAAACTGTCTGCAGTCCTAAGGCACAATGAAAAAATATCTAATTTTTCAGTTTCAAAAAGTTAGACAACCCGCCGTATCACACTTTCTCATTTTGTTGGGTTGAAATAAAGCTGTAGAGGCCTGATCCTGAGGCTACAAAAAATTCTTCTGCTCCTAGTGTCATACACTAGGAGACCTGACTTTAAAATAGTTTATAGCATCTAGTGTGTTATAGAGGCCTGATCCAGAGACCACCAAACAATCCTTCAGTTCTATTGTCATGCAGTAGAGGACCTGACTTTAAAATAGTTTGCAGCATCTAGTGTGTTTTAGAGGCCTGATCAAGAGGCCACCAAAAATCCTTCTGTTCCTAGTGTCCTACAGTAGACGACTTGACTTTCCAATAGTTTGCAGCATCTAGTGTGTTATAGAGGCCTTATCCAGAGGCCACTAAAAAATTATTGTGTTCCTAACGTCATACAGTAGAGGACATCTGACTTTCAAATTGTTTGTAGCATATCTTCTTTGTCGTACAGGCCTTATCCACACAACGTCACGTCCTATGCAAAGACAACTGACAACTACGCAAATCAGTAAAAAGAGATATGAATGGCACTGAGAAAAAAAGCTCCTAGTACTCACTGATAAAGGATGAATGAGCTCTGAATCACGGACACATTCCAGAAACCTTCACCTTGCTGGAGGTGCTTGCTATGAAGAAGGTGCATAAAGGGTCCAATAATACAAGAAAAAAGCAGCAACACTCCACTTCTTGGTGAAAAAACAACCTTAGTCCTTTATTGCATAATAAAGATCATGGACAAGGTATTACGGGTAAAACAAGTGCAGGTTATGCAGGCAAATGAAGCAGGACGACGGCCGTTTCACGCAATATGCGCTTCTACGGGTCCAGATACAGAGAATGGTAAGTCAGTTCTTTTAAATACACACATGTGATCACATTTGCATACAATTAAAAATCATGAAAAACACATGCGGCGATGTCAGCATAACATACAAGTAGAATGTGCATTTAAAAAACTGTTCCTCAGAACAGTATAATCCAGAATGACAAAACATTCAAACATTGAATGCAAATACATAGGCTGTTTAGAGGTGATAAAAACCATGTGAGACAAGTAATCTGAAAAACAGAAAAATTAACATAAAAAAAAATTTTTCTTCAAAAAATCTTTTTAAAAAAATTCTACAAAAGATTCTACAAAAAACAAGAATAATTCAATCTCTCATTCAGTCCCAATGGACCTTGGGCATTTGCTTTAATAATCCATTTAGCTTCACGCCTTAGGGTATGTGTCCACTTTCAGGATGGCCGGCGGTATCGCCGGAGCGGCTTAGCCGCTCTGCGGTAAGCCCCGCCCCCTTTCTGGGACGCGATGATGCCGGATGTGTTCATAGCACACATCCGGGATCATCGCTCCCCACCATAGCGCCCTGTGCTATATCTTGCGGCGACGCTGCGTCGCCGCAAGATATACGGACATGCTGCGATCTGAAAAGACGCGCAGCATGTCCGGAGTCGCAGGGCCGCCGCGTGCGTGTTACCATGCATAGTGGAGACGGGAATTCATTAAATCCCCTCCACTATGCTGTAACATCTGGACGCTGCGTGTCTGACGCTGCAGCTCTATGCAGCGTCAGACACGCAGCGTTTCCTGCACGTGGACACATACCCTTAAAAGGATTTTATTATGATCTGCCCCGCTTAGTGGTAATTTAACCACTTCCAAGCCTGCAAAACGCAGGCAGCGAGGGTTACCATCATGTTTTTCTTGAATATGCTTAATGAATCTAGGGGAGCCTTTGCCCGTTGTGACTGAATGAAAATGTTCACGGAATCTAATGAAGACAGGTCTTATAGTCTTACCTATATAATAGAAGGAACATGGACAAAAAATTGTATACACCACATATTTGGTTTTACATGTTATCAAGTCTCTTACATGATGATATATAGAGCCAATTTGTAACGATTTACCTGTTTGATGATAAGAACAGAAATTACAATCCCCACAACGATAATTGCCTTTTGGGGTATTAGTAGAAAGCCAGTTAGTATTACGTTGAGAAATACGGTGTTTCACTAACATATCAGTTAGATTAGTCGTCCGTCTATAAGAAAAACGTGGAGCGATTTCACCGCGTTTGTGCAAGACCCCATCTGAAGCCAAAACGTGCCAATGTTTACGGATAGACGAATAAATCGCGTGATCAAGAGAGGTATGTTCAAAACAAAAGTTAAAAATCCTTTGTGAACTGCCAGAACGCATTGAGGAGAGACCTGATTTCTTCCTCAACAAAGCAGATTGCGATATTTTTTTAACACGTTGTTTAGATGCATTCAACAAATTTTTTGGATAACCTCTTGCCTCAAACCGCGTTTTTAAATCATCTAATTGCTGTTGAAACACACTTTCATCGTTATTTATTTTCCTTAGACGCAATATCTGGCTATAAGGCAAACTTTTTTTCGTATAGTGCGGGTGGGCAGAATCATAATGTAACACTAAGTTGGAAGCTGTGGGTTTTCTATGGACTTTTGTTATAATAACATCATCTTTGACACTTATATCAATGTCTAGAAAACACAAATTGTTATATCCAAAATTAGAAGTTAAGCGCATATTTTCATCATTGATGTTGTTCAAATACGCCACAAATTTTTCAAAATCAGAAATATCACCATCCCAGATAACAAATATATCGTCCACATAACGTAAATAGCATTTTATATGCTTCAAGAAGGGATTCTTTATACCAGTAATAAACTTCTCCTCAAAGGCTGCCAAAAACAAATTGGCGAAAATCACACCCTCCTGGACGACCGATCGTGTCAGGTCTGAATTCTGTCACAGAACCTCTCTCCCAGTATTTAGATTGGTGTTTAAAACCGCTGCTGTCCCAAATTCCCTCTTTTGTGCGAGATTCCGGCGACTTTATTAGGATTTTACAGTCAATTGAATGGCAACCTAATTTTTCCCTAGCCTCTATTGATATAGAGAGTCTATACACCAGAATCCCGCACAAGCTTGGTATAGCAGCAGTAGAGAGAATTCTATATAACTCAAATAAATCGTCCGCATTCGTTTCCTTTATATTAGAAGGGCTTGATTTTGTATTAACTCATAACGCATTCAAATTTCTGGATCAGTGGTACCTACAAGTGGTTGGTACCGCAATGGGTACGCCCGTAGCATGCGTTTTCGCCAATTTGTTTTTGGCAGCCTTTGAGGAGAAGTTTATTACTGGTATAAAGAATCCCTTCTTGAAGCATATAAAATGCTATTTACGTTATGTGGACGATATATTTGTTATCTGGGATGGTGATATTTCTGATTTTGAAAAATTTGTGGCGTATTTGAACAACATCAATGATGAAAATATGCGCTTTACTTCTAATTTTGGATATAACAATTTGTGTTTTCTAGACATTGATATAAGTGTCAAAGATGATGTTATTATAACAAAAGTCCATAGAAAACCCACAGCTTCCAACTTAGTGTTACATTATGATTCTGCCCACCCGCACTATACGAAAAAAAGTTTGCCTTATAGCCAGATGTTGCGTCTAAGGAAAATAAATAACGATGAAAGTGTGTTTCAACAGCAATTAGATGATTTAAAAACGCGGTTTGAGGCAAGAGGTTATCCAAAAAATTTGCTGAATGCATCTGAACAACGTGTTAAAAAAATATCGCAATCTGCTTTGTTGAGGAAGAAATCAGGTCGCTCCTCAATGCGTTCTGGCAGTTCACAAAGGATTTTTAACTTTTGTTTTGAACATACCTCTCTTGATCAGGCGATTTATTCGTCTATCCGTAAACATTGGCACATTTTGGCTTCAGATGGGGTCTTGCACAAACTCGGTGAAATCGCTCCACGTTTTTCTTATAGACGGACGACTAATCTAACTGATATGTTAGTGAAACTCCGTATTTCTCAACGTAATACTAACTGGCTTTCTACTAATACCCCAAAAGGCAATTATCGTTGTGGGGATTGTAATTTCTGTTCTTATCATCAAACAGGTAAATCGTTACAAATTGGCTCTATATATCATCATGTAAGAGACTTGATAACATGTAAAACCAAATATGTGGTGTATACAATTTTTTGTCCATGTTCCTTCTATTATATAGGTAAGACTATAAGACCTGTCTTCATTATATTCCGTGAACATTTTCATTCAGTCACAACGGGCAAAGGCTCCCCTAGATTCATTAAGCATATTCAAGAAAAACATGATGGTAACCCTCGCTGCCTGCGTTTTGCAGGCTTGGAAGTGGTTAAATTACCACCAAGCGGGGGGGATCATAATAAAATCCTTTTAAGGCGTGAAGCTAAATGGATTATTAAAGCAAATGCCCAAGGTCCATTGGGACTGAATGAGAGATTGGATTATTCTTGTTTTTTGTAGAATCTTTTGTAGAATTTTTTAAAAAAGATTTTTTGAAGAAAAATTTTTTTTTGATGTTTCTTTTTCTGTTTTTCAGATTACTTGTCTCACATGGTTTTTATCACCTCTAAACAGCCTATGTATTTGCATTCAATGTTTGAATGTTTTGTCATTCTGGATTATACTGTTCTGAGGAACAGTTTTTTAAATGCACATTCTTCTTGTATGTTATGCTGACATCGCCGCATGTGTTTTTCATGATTTTTAATTGTATGCAAATGTGATCACATGTGTGTATTTAAAAGAACTGACTTACCATTCTCTGTATCTGGACCCGTAGAAGCGCATATTGCGTGAAACGGCCGTCGTCCTGCTTCATTTGCCTGCATAACCTGCACTTGTTTTACCCGTAATACCTTGTCCATGATCTTTATTATGCAATAAAGGACTAAGGTTGTTTTTTCACCAAGAAGTGGAGTGTTGCTGCTTTTTTCTTGTTTTAATGGACAACTGACAACTACTGTTGCTGGATGGGCTACTCCACTACCTTTCTTTGGCAGATGCAAAGCTATACACCTTGTTGATGAGGCCCAGAAAGAGCAAGTGCTTGAGTAGATCGCAAGCACAGCTTCAAGTGGCCTATCCGCCTCTTCCTTCACTTCAGTATCACACCCAGTACAGTCCACAGAGCAGGCACCCAAATTCCCTTTGCTTCCCTCCGCGTCCCAAATATCCAACCATACAACTGACTGTACAGAACCACAGATGGGTGAGTCTGAAGAGCTGTTCACACATTCTATGACATGGTCATCAGAAGTGTACTCAAAAGCTTCACAGAGTCAAGACTAGGAGGGTGACTCCAAGGGTGAGGAATGTGATAGCAGAGAGGATGATGATGATGAGGGGTTAGATTCCAATTGGCATGAACATAGAGGCACACAACTGAGTAGGTCACCAGGGGATGAAAACAAGGAGATTACATTGCGCCATACATCACAGACACTTAGTGATGCAGCCATAGCGAGCAAGGCATCCTGTGACCAGCAACATCCTTGGGTCCTCAGCTCACAGCAGTGGCAAGGGTTTCCTTGCGTGGGCCTTTTTTGACACTGGAAAGGATGAGCCAATTCATGTAATCTGCCAACTTTAAAAAAAAAAAATGAGGTTAAAAGTGCAATAACTTGACTACTACATATATGAACCTTCACATGCGCAATTAACATGCTTTACTGTGGAAATCCCACTGCACAGAAATGAGGACAGTTGACCTTAACAAACATCAGCCGGTCCATCAATCACATCAGCTGCTTCTTCCTCTGTTACCGTGCCAACCACTGAGATGCAGGTCTTCGACCGCAGAACCTCAGGTTCTTTACCCGCTCCGGTCACGCTGACTGAGAGCCCGCCGTCAAATGAAACGGAAGTGGAAATGCCTGCTGTTTTTGACCGATCTCAGGGAACGATCACACCCCAAGTTTCTCAATCCACCATAACATCTCCACCTGCACCTCTCTCACGGTCCAGCAGTTTGTCCGGTTCACCGTACTCTGCTCTCTCTCAGCACTGCAGCCAGCCCACGGTGTTATGATCTGGTAATTCAGTACCACAATGGACATAGAAGTCAGAGCACATACAGTGACCTGACAATAACCCAAAAACATAGAACGAGCTCTGAGACGTGGGAACTCTGCTGACCGCAATCCCCAATCCTCTCCAACCACACTAGAGGCAGCCGTGGATTGCGCCCAACGCTCCCTATGCAACTCGACACAGCCTGAGAAACTAGCTAGCCTGAAGATAGAAAATAAGCCTACCTTGCCTCAGAGAAATACCCCAAAGGAAAAGGCAGCCCCCACATATAATGACTGTGAGTTAAGATGAAAAGACAAACGTAGAGATTAAATAGATTTAGTAAAGTGAGGCCCGACTTTCTGAACAGAGCGAGGATAGGAAAGGTAACTTTGCGGTCAACACAAAACCCTACAAACAACCACGCAAAGGAGGCAAAAAGACCCTCCGTACCGAACTAACGGCACAGAGGTACACCCTCTGCGTCCCAGAGCTTCCAGCAAGCAAGAAAAAACAAAAAATCAAGCTGGACAGAAAAAAACAGCAATCAAATAGCAAAAGCGGAACTTAGCTATGCAGAGCAGCAGGCCACAGGAACGATCCAGGAGGAAACAGGTCCAATACTAGAACATTGACTGGAGGCCAGGATCAAAGCACTATGTGGAGTTAAATAGAGCAGCACCTAACGACTTCACCACATCACCTGAGGAAGGAAACTCAGAAGCCGCAGTACCACTCTCCTCCACCAACGGAAGCTCACAGAGAGAATCAGCCGAAGCACCACTTGTGACCACAGGAGGGAGCTCTGCCACAGAATTCACAACACCACGGTTCCGCAGTTGTGGTCACGTAAAAGATTGTTTCCTCTTATACATGATAAAGTTAAGAGGTTGAACTCTACCATCTCCAATTTGTTGGCCACAGAAATGCTGCCTTTCCGCCTGGTAGATACAGATGGTTTCCGAAAGCTGATACCCCTCGCAGTCCCCCAGTCCCAATTGCCCAGTCGCCATTACTTTTCTAAGAAAGCTGTGCCTGCGCTACACCAGCATGTCAAAGACAACATCACCCATTCCTTGACTAAATCTCTGTTTGCCAGGGTGCATTTCACCACAGACACTTAGATGAGTAAGCATTTCTAAGGATGTTACATCTTGCTGTCTGGACACTGTGTGTCTCTGGTGGCTGTGGAGGTAGGCGCTGCTCCACAAGTCTTGGAATCCCCAAGGTTTGCAGGATAAACCTTTACATTTAACACTTACACCACTGCTTACACCACTTACTGTTGGAATGCTTATACCACAAGCATTCCAACAGTGCAGAGCGAATCCGCCCCACCTCTGTACTGCGCAGCCAGGGCTCACCGCGATAAGGCAGTATTAAATTTGCTGTGCCTTGGAGATCGCAGTGATACAGCTGAAGTGTTGTGGACAGCAGTTTGATCAATGTCTGTCTCCACTGAAACTGCATCTAGGGAAGACCGTGTGCGATAACGGTGCAAACCTGGTGGCAGCCCTATGTCGAGCAACCTCACACACGTGCCTTGCATGGCTCGCGTCATCAGCCTGGTGGTAAGTGTTTTCTCCATCACTGTCCTGGCCTGGGTGAGCTGTTCCAGAAAACATGTAAGCTGTGTGCTCATTTCCACTTTTTGCACCCCTCAAGTCATCGACTTGCATTGATACAGAGGTCTTTATCCATGCCAGTTAACTGGTTGATATGCGATGTGCCGACATGGTGGAATTCCACTGTGCACATGTTGCAGCAACTGTTTCAGCAGCAATGAGCCCTGATGCAGTATGTCATGTCGTATAGCCTGGGTCAAAGCAGTATGTACATGGCGCATATCACTTTTACAGAGTGGGCACTGATTAACGAGCTCTGTATCCTTCTGTTCTGCACAGTTTCAAAATGGTGACTAAGATGGTTAGCGCTGACAAAGCATAATCAGCATCACTATTCCGGTAATTTATATGCTGGTGCAGACTTTGAATAGCCTGCAGGAGGAGATGGTGGTCCCAGAAGAAGAGGAGGAAGCAGAGGAGGATACAGCAGGGATAACATTTTCTCTAAGTTCAAGGCTGTCGTCACGCAGGCGGGTGTCAAGGGAGGGTGGATTACTGCGTTTGAGGGGGGCTGGTGATAGCAGACAAACTGTTATTGAAGGTGCAAGATCCGAGGAACAAATGAAGAAGGAAGAAGGGATGGGCTACGATCGCTCTGATTGGCTGTTGAAAGTGCAACAGCCAGTCAGAGCAATTTGTAATAATTCACCTATGAAAAGTGGTGAAATATTACAATCCAGCCATGGCTGATGCTGCAATATCATCGGCCATGGCTGGAAACCCTGATGTGCCCCCCGCCACCGCCAACGATCTCCTCCCCAGTCCTCCGTTCTGTGGTCCACTTCCCCCCGTCCTCCTGTCCGCTCCCCCCATGCTCTGATCCACCCCCCCTGTGCTCCGATCCACCACCCCCCGTGCTCCCCCCCTTCATACTTACCGAGCCTCCCGGTGTCGTCCGTCTTCTCCATGGACGCCGCCATATTAGGGCCGGCAGATTCATTCCATGTACATTTTGATCACTGTGAGAAAACCTATCACAGTGATCAAAATGAAAAAAATAGTAAATGAACCCCCCTCCAGCTTTATCACCCCCATAGGTAGGGACCATAATAAATAAAGACAATATATTTACTTTTATTTTTCCATTAGGGTTAGGGTTAGAACTAGCGTTAGGGTAAGGCTATGTGCACACGTTCTGGTCCTCTGCGGATTTTTCCACAGCAGGTTTGATAAATCCCGCAGTGCAAAACCACTGCGGATTTATCGCAGTTTTTCTGCGGATTTCACTGCGGTTTTACAACTGCGGTTGTCTATTGGAGCAGTTGTAAAACCGCTGCGGAATCCGCAGAAAGAAGTGACATGCTGCGGAATGTAAACCGTTGTGTTTCCGCGCAGTTTTTTCCGCAGCATGTGCACAGTGTTTTTTGTTTCCCATAGGTTTACATTGAACTGTAAACTCATGGGAAACTGCTGCGGACCCGCAGCTGCGGAAACGCAGCGGATCCGCAGTGTTTTCTGCAGTGTGTGCACATACCCTTAGAATTAGACTATGTGCACACGGTGCCGATTTGGCTGCGGATCTGCAGCGGATTGGCCGCTGCGCATTCTTAGCAGTTTTCCATCAGGTTTACAGTACCATGTAAACCTATGGAAAACCAAATTCGCTGTGCCCATGGTGCGGAAAATACCGCGCGGAAATGCTGCGTTGTATTTTCCGCAGCATGTCAATTCTTTGTGCGGATTCCGCAGCATTTTACACCTGTTCCTCAATAGGAATCTGCAGGTGAAATCCGCACAAAAAACACGGGAAATCCGTGGTAAATCCGCAGGTAAAACGCAGTGCCTTTTACCTGTGGATTTTTCAAAAATGGTGCGGAAAAATCTCACACGAATCCACAACGTGGGCACATAGCCTGAGGGTTAGGGTTGGAATTAGTTAGGGTTGGAATTAGGGCTAGGGTTGGAAATAGGATAAGATTAGGCTTGTGGTTAGGGGTGTGTTGGGGTTAGGGTTGTGGTTAGGGTTGGGGTTAGGATTAGGGTTGGGATTAGGGTTAGGCGTGTGATGGGTTAGGGTTGTGGTTAGGGGTGTGATTAGGGTTATGGATAGAGTTGGGATTAGGATTAGGGGTGTGTTGGGGTAAGTGTTGGAGTTAGAATTGAGGGGTTTCCACTGTTTAGGCACATCAGGTGTCTCCAAACGCAACATGGCGCCACCATTGATTCCAGCCAATCTTGCGCTCAAAAAGTCAAATGCTGCTCCCTCCCTTCCGAGCTCCGACGTGCGCCCAAACAGTGGTTCATCCCCACATATATGGGGTACCAGCATACTCAGGACAAACTGGGCAACAACTATTGGGGTCCAAATTCTCCTTTTACCCTTGTGAAAATAAAAAATTGCTTGCTAAAACATTTTTGAGGAAAGAAAAATTATTTTTTATTTTCGCGGCTCTGCATTGTAAACTTCTGTGAAGCACTTGGGGGTTCAAAGTGCTCACCACATATCTAGATAAGTTCCTTGGGGGGTCTACTTTCCAAAATGGGGTCCTTGTGGGGGGTTTCTACTGTTTAGCCATATCAGGGGCTCTGCAAATGCAACGTGACGCCCGCAGACCATTCCATCAAAGTCTGCATTTCAAAATGTCACTACTTCCCTTCCGAGCCCCGACGTGTGCCCAAACAGTGGTTTACCCTCACATATGGGGTACCAGCATACTCAGGACAAACTGGGCAATAACTATTGGGGTCCAATTTCTCCTGTGAAAATAAAAAAAATTCTTGCTAAAACATCATTTTTGATGAACAATACTCATCATTCTGAAGATGTCATAGTACGCCTCTATGCGTTTCACCTTCACGGATCATCAGGAGGCTTTGATGATCCGTGAAAGTGAAACGCGTAGAGGCGTACTATGACATCTTCAGAATGATGAGTATTGTTCCTTGCTCACTGCTCTACTGTATCGTCATCTATGTACACTGACAGACTAATGCGGTTATAGCTATATTGGCTATACTGAATAATTGTATGGTACTTTATGCAATGACTATAAATGAGGCTGCTATCTCTGTGCAAGATTGTTAAACCTTTGGCTATTGATTAGGGTGGCCTCTGAATAATAATTTTCATACCATGATGATCTGTATTAGATTTGCATAACTATTGGTCTGCTAATATATCTTTATCATACATAGACTGCTGTACCATCTATTATTTAATCAGTGCATCTATCTATTTCTGCCTTGCTTGATATATTATATCAAGCTGATTATTAGGCATTTTTGTGCCATCCTCCATAGCTACCCTGAACAAACAAGATCCAGGAAAACATACTCAGAAGGGAGGTAAGAACATTTCTAAAACAATCCACAGCGAGGAGATTGGAACAAAACAAAATCCTCTAAACTGCATGCTTGCAAACGCCAGAAGCCTGACAAACAAGATGGAAGAACTAGAAGCAGAAATATCTACAGGTAACTTTGACATAGTGGGAATAACCGAGACATGGTTAGATGAAAGCTATGACTGGGCAGTTAACTTACAGGGTTACAGTCTGTTTAGAAAGGATCGTAAAAATCGGAGAGGAGGAGGGGTTTGTCTCTATGTAAAGTCTTGTCTAAAGTCCACTTTAAGGGAGGATATTAGCGAAGGAAATGAGGATGTCGAGTCCATATGGGTCGAAATTCATGGAGGGAAAAATGGTAACAAAATTCTCATTGGGGTCTGTTACAAACCCCCAAATATAACAGAAACCATGGAAAGTCTACTTCTAAAGCAGATAGATGAAGCTGCAACCCATAATGAGGTCCTGGTTATGGGGGACTTTAACTACCCGGATATTAACTGGGAAACAGAAACCTGTGAAACCCATAAAGGCAACAGGTTTCTGCTAATAACCAAGAAAAATTATCTTTCACAATTGGTGCAGAATCCAACCAGAGGAGCAGCACTTTTAGACCTAATACTATCTAATAGACCTGACAGAATAACAAATCTGCAGGTGGTCGGGCATCTAGGAAATAGCGACCACAATATTGTACAGTTTCACCTGTCTTTCACTAGGGGGACTTGTCAGGGAGTCACAAAAACACTGAACTTTAGGAAGGCAAAGTTTGACCAGCTTAGAGATGCCCTTAATCTGGTAGACTGGGACAATATCCTCAGAAATGAGAATACAGATAATAAATGGGAAATGTTTAAGAACATCCTAAATAGGCAGTGTAAGCGGTTTATACCTTGTGGGAATAAAAGGACTAGAAATAGGAAAAACCCAATGTGGCTAAACAAAGAAGTAAGACAGGCAATTAACAGTAAAAAGAAAGCATTTGCACTACTAAAGCAGGATGGCACCATTGAAGCTCTAAAAAACTATAGGGAGAAAAATACTTTATCTAAAAAACTAATTAAAGCTGCCAAAAAGGAAACAGAGAAGCACATTGCTAAGGAGAGTAAAACTAATCCCAAACTGTTCTTCAACTATATCAATAGTAAAAGAATAAAAACTGAAAATGTAGGCCCCTTAAAAAATAGTGAGGAAAGAATGGTTGTAGATGACGAGGAAAAAGCTAACATATTAAACACCTTCTTCTCCACGGTATTCACGGTGGAAAATGAAATGCTAGGTGAAATCCCTAGAAACAATGAAAACCCTATATTAAGGGTCACCAATCTAACCCAAGAAGAGGTGCGAAACCGGCTAAATAAGATTAAAATAGATAAATCTCCGGGTCCGGATGGCATACACCCACGAGTACTAAGAGAACTAAGTAATGTAATAGATAAACCATTATTTCTTATTTTTAGGGACTCTATAGCGACAGGGTCTGTTCCGCAGGATTGGCGCATAGCAAATGTGGTGCCAATATTCAAAAAGGGCTCTAAAAGTGAACCTGGAAATTATAGGCCAGTAAGTCTAACCTCTATTGTTGGTAAAATATTTGAAGGGTTTCTGAGGGATGTTATTCTGGATTATCTCAATGAGAATAACTGTTTAACTCCATATCAGCATGGGTTTATGAGAAATCGCTCCTGTCAAACCAATCTAATCAGTTTTTATGAAGATGTAAGCTATAGGCTGGACCACGGTGAGTCATTGGACGTGGTATATCTCGATTTTTCCAAAGCGTTTGATACCGTGCCGCACAAGAGGTTGGTACACAAAATGAGAATGCTTGGTCTGGGGGAAATTGTGTGTAAATGGGTTAGCAACTGGCTTAGTGATAGAAAGCAGAGGGTGGTTATAAATGGTATAGTCTCTAACTGGGTCGCTGTGACCAGTGGGGTACCGCAGGGGTCAGTATTGGGACCTGTTCTCTTCAACATATTCATTAATGATCTGGTAGAAGGTTTACACAGTAAAATATCGATATTTGCAGATGATACAAAACTATGTAAAGCAGTTAATACAAGAGAAGATAGTATTCTGCTACAGATGGATCTGGATAAGTTGGAAACTTGGGCTGAAAGGTGGCAGATGAGGTTTAACAATGATAAATGTAAGGTTATACACATGGGAAGAAGGAATCAATGTCACCATTACACACTGAATGGGAAACCACTGGGTAAATCTGACAGGGAGAAGGACTTGGGGATCCTAGTTAATGATAAACTTACCTGGAGCAGCCAGTGCCAGGCAGCAGCTGCCAAGGCAAACAGGATCATGGGGTGCATTAAAAGAGGTCTGGATACACATGATGAGAGCATTATACTGCCTCTGTACAAATCCCTAGTTAGACCGCACATGGAGTACTGTGTCCAGTTTTGGGCACCGGTGCTCAGGAAGGATATAATGGAACTAGAGAGAGTACAAAGGAGGGCAACAAAATTAATAAAGGGGATGGGAGAACTACAATACCCAGATAGATTAGCGAAATTAGGATTATTTAGTCTAGAAAAAAGACGACTGAGGGGCGATCTAATAACCATGTATAAGTATATAAGTGGACAATACAAATATCTCGCTGAGGATCTGTTTATACCAAGGAAGGTGACGGGCACAAGGGGGCATTCTTTGCGTCTGGAGGAGAGAAGGTTTTTCCACCAACATAGAAGAGGATTCTTTACTGTTAGGGCAGTGAGAATCTGGAATTGCTTGCCTGAGGAGGTGGTGATGGCGAACTCAGTCGAGGGGTTCAAGAGAGGCCTGGATGTCTTCCTGGAGCAGAACAATATTGTATCATACAATTAGGTTCTGCAGAAGGACGTAGATCTGGGGATTTATTATGATGGAATATAGGCTGAACTGGATGGACAAATGTCTTTTTTCGGCCTTACTAACTATGTTACTATGTATGTTACTATGTTACCCATAGGGAATCCAAGGGATAGCCGACTTGGAGTGGGGGCGCCATTTCCGCTGTACAGTAGGGTGCCAACCCCCACAGCAAGGCAGGAACTGAGTTTAGGGAGCAGTGTAGCAAGGATTTTTTGGTCACTTTTAGCACTTTATTTTGCACTGTTTTGCACTTTGTATGTCTGTGTCTCTCACCCTATCATAAGAAATACAATTTTTTGTGCCTTATCTACCATTAGGCAGTATTGGCTACTGATATCTGTCTACCCAATTATTTCCTGTTGTATATCTGTGAGCCAAAATGTGACACATATTTAGGGCAGTAACAGGAGATTTAGGGTGAGCCACCGTTTAGTGGGGGCGCCAATCTCGATTGTGTCTAGAGTGCCAACCTCCACTGATAAGTAGTAGGTACTAAGGGTCCCCTTGATAGGGTATATCCAGAGAGCATGGTTGTGTGTTGTGTTATGGTTGTGGTTGTGTTTATGGTTTTAACCAATAAAAGCATTGTTTTATATAGTTAATTGAGGATTATAGTTTATTTGGTTGTACTTTGATTCTCTCTGACCTATAGTAGTATTGAATTTCGGTTTTTCCTAAAACATCATTTTTGAGGAAAGAAAAAAGATTTTTTATTTTCACGGCTCTGCGTTGTAAACTTCTGTGAAGCACTTGGGGGTTCAAAGTGCTCACCACACATCTAGATAAGTTCCTTGGGGGGTCTAGTTTCCAAAATGGGGTCACTTTTCAGGGAGCTCCAATGTTTAGGCACACAGGTGCTCTCCAAACGTTACATGGTGTTCGCTAAAGATTGGAGCCAATTTTTCATTGAAAAAGTCAAATGGCGCTCCTTCCCTTCCGAGCCCTGTCTCGCGCCCAAACAGTGGTTCCCCCTCGCATACTCAGGGCAAATTGTACAATAACTTTTGGTGTCCAGTTTCTCTTTTTACCCTTGGGAAAATAAAAAAATTGTTGCTAAAAATCATTTTTGTGACTAAAAAGTTAAATGTTCATTTTTTCCTTCCATGTTGCTTCTGCTGCTGTGAAGCACCTGAAGGGTTAATGAACTTCTTGAATGTGATTTTGAGCACCTTGAGGGGTGCAGTTTTTAGAATGGTGTCACTTTTGGGTATTTTCAGCCATATAGACCCCTCAAACTGACTTCAAATGTGAGGTGGTCCCTAGAAAAAAATGGTTTTGTAAATTTTGTTGTAAAAATGGTCAAATTTTAACCCTTATAACTTCCTAGCAAAAAAAAAATTTGTTTCCAAAATTGTGCTGATGTGAAGTAGACATGTGGGTAATGTTATTTATTAACTATTTTGTGTCACATAACTCTCTCGTTTAACAATAAAAATTAAAAATGTGAAAATTGCGAAATTTTCAAAATTTTAGCCAAATTTCCATTTTTTTCACAAATAAAACGCAAAAATTATCGACCTAAATTTACCACTAACGTGAAGCCCAATATGTCTCGAAAAAACATTCTCAGAACCGCTAGGATCCGTTGAAACATTCCTGAGTTATTACCTCATAAAGGGACACTGGTCAGAATTGCTAAAAATGGCCAGGTCATTAAGGTCAAAATAGGCTGGGTCATGAAGGGGTTAAATGTCAACACTCCTGGTTGGGTGTAGTGGAATACCTGTCAGGCCCTATTATACTATTTCTACTCCCGTGAAATTGATGCCACTTCTGTGGTGTAAGGCCTTCATTTGTTTAAATGTGAACACTCCTGGTTGGGTGTCCATCTGCTGGATTGGGTGTAGTGGAAGACCTATTGGGCCCTATTATACTATTTCTACTGTGGTGAAATTGATGCCACTTTTGTGGTGCCAATAATTTTTGGAAATGTGAACATGCCTGGTTGGGTCTCCTTCACTTGTGTTGCCTGTAGCACTAGGCCTCTGAGACCATCAGGCATCCACTTCCTTGGACTCAACTACCTGTCTTACTATCATAACATTTTTCTGACAATGGTAGTTTGCGAAACTGATATTTGTGCCACTTAAGTGTGGCTCAGCATGAAAGGAGGTAGAGGTGTTGCTTGTGGTATCAGGACTCCCAGCAAAAGAGACCTACCATGATCCCTCACCCACCTTGTCTTACTTTGACATTCAATTGAAAGCTGTAAATGCTGTCCCAGACCCAATACTTCATGTCTGACTGATTGCTGCAGTGCCATGCTAAAATTTGTACTGCGGATGAACTGATGCCACTTTCCTGGTGTCTGTCCCTCATTTGATATGTTTTGGCAGCATTTGGGGCCGTTATAAGGCATTGTGCATGCGTTTGCTTTTCCCTCCCATTGACATGAATGGCGTTCGATTATGTTCGGAGAATATTCGACAAATTAATCAGCGAATATTGCAAATTCGGCGATCGTAATCCAAACCAAACATTGAAATATTCACTCATCTCTACCTATGGTAGCTGAGCCTGCGCTGACCAAGCAATCTAAAATGTTCAATATGCTTTGCTTTAGTTTACTTGGGCCAAATCAAGTGCCCCAACTCCACAATTGTACTACAGACAGCAATGCTTCAGCACCTGCAGCAGTACCTGGTGCCACATGTCACCCCACGCTAAACCCCATTCACATCAGGCAGAAGCTAATGTATGAAGACACCCTGGTGTCAAGTATCATGGCGGACACATCATTGGTGCACTTATATCTTTAAACCAGGAGTTGGGAATTATGATGAGCTAATGAACTTTAAAGGGCCCATATACAGAGGCATGTAAAAGTTTGGACACTGCTTGTCAAAATTACTGTTATTGTGAAGAGTCAAGCAAGTTAAAGAGGAAACATTTCTTTTGTATTTTTGACCCCAAAAAATATATTGTCATTTTTTTCATCTTAAAAATTATAAAAAAGGGCAATAGTCCAGATGCAAAAGTTTGTAGATTTAGATAACTTTGACCAAGGTTTCAGACCTTAATTACACTGTTAGGGATACGTCTTGTACGCTATCATTGTTAGAAAAGGACAAGGGGATGAAAATTTCCCAGTTTTATAAAAACCCAGCCTACTCTAACCTTGTGCCAAAAAACTGCAGCCATGGGTTCTTCTAAGCAGCTGCCTAGCACGCTGAAAATCGTGGAGGCCCACAAAGCAGGAGACGGCAATAAGAAGATAGCAAAGCATTTTTAAGTTGCCCTTTCCTGAGTTCGAAATGTAATTAAGAAATGGCAGTTAACCGGAACAGTGGAGGTCAAGATAAGGTCTGGAAGACGAAGCAAAATTTCAGTGAAATTCTCATAGGATTTCTAGAGAAGCAAATCAGAACCATAGATTGACTGCAAAAGACCTACAGAAAAATTTAGCAGACTCTGGAGTTGTGGTATATTGTTATACTATTCAGAGACACCTGCAAAAATATGGCCTTCATGCAAGAGTCATCAGAAGAAAACCACTCCTGCATCCTCAACATAAAATTCAGTGTCAGATGTGTGCAAAAGAACATCTAAACAAACCTGTTGCCTTTTTTGCAAACAAGTCCTGTGGACTGACTAGGTTAAAATAGAACTCTTTGGCCACAATGATCAAAACATATGTGTGAAGAAAATAGGTCACAGATAGTGATGAGCGAACGTGCTTGCCACTACTCGTTACTCGCCCGAGTATCACTATGCTCGGCGTACTCGGAGAACAGCAAGCATTTCCAGGATTATTCGGCGGTAACTGCAGTCTCCACCCAGCAGTTTTGGCAGACTTTAGAGACCCAATCACAGTGCAGGGATTGTCTGCCAGGCCATGAAACACCGCAGCCATCTTTGTTGTGGTTGTGCAGTGATTGGCTGAGCAGTACAGCATCATTCCGAGTATAGGAGACCAGGCGCCGCCCTGCTCGCCGCATTCTGTTCCTGTTTCAGCGAGAGTAGGGAAAACTGCTGCCGAGGTCAGAATCGTGGTTTTAGAGTTAGTGAAGGTCTGCAACTTTTACATTCACAATTCGTCAGAAACCAAAAGTCCTTTTTAGGGCTAATTTGTGGGTCCCGATATTGCAGAGCTAGGTAGGCAGGGCACAACATATCCACATCAGTGCAAGGCCTGCAGGCACTGTATGTGCATCCATTGCTCCCACTGCATCCTTCTCAAAGCTCCACAACTGCCTGCTGCTGCTGCAGCTTATTTACTGTAGTTCAAGGAGAAACAAATGAGCATTGATGAACAATTATGATAAGCTTTATTCCAAAACCAATAAAATAGCATTAAATCTCATATCAAGTATCATGGAGTAATTTGAACAACGATGAAAGCTTAGAATATGCTGACAAGTAACCCCCATACTCCTACTCCCCCAAACCCATGCCCACCCCCTCCAAAAAACCGAGGGAGGAACAAGGTTGAAGCACAAATGTTGATGGAAATATGCCCATGGACACACGTGTGTCCAACCTGAAAGGAATCTAGCCCCATACACTACGTGATAGTATTAGATTAAACATCGTAATGGTACTAAAACCATATAAATTAGTAAGAACACAGCACCAGGGGTTATAAGGTCCACAGGTAAATAGAGACACGGGTAAATAGAAACACAGATGTGCCTCAACCTAACAAATAGGCGCCTATACGCACAAAAGTGCCGTCCCTGCTGCAGCTTATACAAAAATACTTGGAGTCATAGTGACCAGCGTAAGGACATAAGCTTACCTAATTGCAGGGCAGGGTGGGGAGACAGTCAGGAGGTGGTAGTCCCCACCTCCTACTACCTCCTGACTGTCTCCCCACATGGTCAAGTCTGAGTAGCCGTGAGTGTGGCCAGGATATTCCTCACTCTGATCCTCCTTCCTCCCACCGTGCCGAGTGCCCTGAAACAACTGATCCCACACTTGGACACTCTGAAGTGCTGTTCAGTTTTCCATTTCAAGATTCAGAAATCTCTGCCGGTCAACTTGAAGTGGGGAAAGATGAGATCGCATGTAGAGCTGCACAAAGCTTTGACCAGCCCCAGTCACATGAAGGCGATGGTGGGAAAGCGTCACAAGAGGTGGACGATGATGAGACACAATTGCCAGAAAGTCAGGAGGAGGAGCAGAGTGCGGATGTGGAAGACTAGGTGGTGGATGACATAGTGACTGACCCAACCTGGCAGGAGGACATGCATAGCGAGGAAAGCAGCACAAATGGGGAAGGAGGCATATCCCCCCAACAGGCAGGAAGAAGCAGTGTGGTGGCCACAGACAGAAGGCATGCATCCGTTCCCCATAACACCAACATGAGTGAAGTTGCCATTCCACCTGTGAGATCTTCCAGAGTCTGGCTATTTTTTAAAGACTCTGACGATAACCCCAAACAGGCCATTTGCAGCACCTGCCATGCCCGCATCAGCAGGGGTAGTAAAATAACCAGCCTGACCACCACCAGCATGATCAGGCACATGCAAGCAAAGCACCCGACTTTGTGGGCCGAACCCAAGGCTCCAGGACCACTTCCTGCTGGTCACACCACTGCTTCTTCCACTGTTTTGCGTAGAAGCCAATCCCCAGTACACCGTGCATGTGAAGATGCCTCTAGCCCTGCACCTGTTGTGGCCCACAGTCAAGCAGCACCATCAGCAAGCGCATCCACATCCTTGTCCCAGCACAGCGCTCAGTTGTCTATAACCCAGTCTTTGGAACGCAAGTGGAAATACCCAGCCAACGCCCCACAGGCCACAGTCCTCAATTCTAATATTTCTCTTCTGCTTGAACTAGAAATGCTGCCTTTTAGGCTTGTTGAGACGGAAGCTTTCCGCAACCTGATGGCGGCAGCCATCCCAAAGTACTCATACCGGCATTACACCAGCATGTGTCCCACAACATTAGCTGTGCCCTCAACAATGCTGTTACTGGGAAAATCCACCTAACCACAGACACGTGGACAAGTGCAGGGCAAGGACGGTACATCTCAATGACGGCACACTGGGTTAACATAGTGGAAGCCGGGACCCAGTTGGACCTTGGGATGGAACACATCCTCCCCACGGCGAGGATTGCTGGCCCTACGTCAAACAGGGTTGCCCCCACAGACTACAGCTCCTGCACCTCCTCCTCTTCATCCTCCATGTCTGAAGTCAACACATCAGTTAGAAGGAAGCACTGCAGCCAGCACTGCCTCAGCCAAGCGGTAACAGGCTGTGCTGAAGCTAATCTGCATAGGTGATAAACCGCACAATGCAGAAGAGTTGTGGACAGCACAGAAAGAGCAGTCAGATGTTTGGATGACACCGCTGAACCTACAGCCAGGTATGGTCGTGTGTGACAATGGCCATAACCTGGTAGCGGCTCTGAGGCAAGGTGAGCTCACACAAGTACCTTGCTTGGCCCATGTACTTAACTTCATGGTTCAACATTTTCTAAAAAGCTACCCGGAGCTGCCGGATCTGCTAGTGAAAGTATGCCATCTGTCTGCCCATTTTAGAAAGTCAGCTACTGCTTCAGCTGCCCTTGCCGTGCTACAGCAGCGGTTTCAGCTTCCAGCTCACCGACTGTTGTGTGATGTTGCCACTTGCAGGAACTCTACGCTGCATATGTTGGAAAGGATTTGTGAGCAGAAGAGGGCCGTTGTTGACTACCAACATCAACAAGGCCATCGAATTTCAGGTCAGACTCCATACATAAGACCTCTGGAGTGGACATGGATGTCAGACATATGTAACATCCTCCAAAACTTTGAGGACTGCACCAAGATGGTGAGCGGCAATGACGCCAAAATTAGCATCACCATCCCGCTTCTTGGCATTCTGAAAATCTCTCTGCTCACAATCAAAGAGGATGCATTGCAGGTGGAGCACGAGGACATGGAGCAAGGAAACATGCAGGGGGATTACACTCAGCCCAGCCTCATGTCTTCTCAACGTGGATTGGTAGGCAATGAGGAGAAGGAGGAAGAACAGGAGCTACTTTCATGCGCTATAGACGGTACTACAAACACATTTGTATTAACTTCTGTTCAGTGGGGATGGCCTGAGGACACGGAGGAGGATGAGGAGGAGGAGGACAGTATGGTCAGTCGTCCTGTTGGTGAGGACACGGAAGTCTTGCCTGTTAGCAGTCTGGCACGCATGGCTGACTTTATGTTGCGCTGCATTTCACGTGACCCTCGGATTATCAAAATTTTGGGTGACACTCATTACTAGTTGGTGACACTTCTAGACCCACGCTACAAGGAGAACTTTCAATCTCTTCTGCCTGAGGCAGAGAGGTGTACTAAAATGTTGCAGTACCACAGGGCCCTTATAGCAGCATTAGTTAGAAAATTCCTATGTGAGAACGCTGGCAGCAGACGTCAGAGTTTGTTGTACAACCAAGGACTCCAAGCGAGAGAGACAGAAGTAAAATCCAGCTCAGGCAGGGGAACAATGGCCAAGTTCTGGGACAGTTTTCTCAGATCCTCCCATCGTGGTGGCACAGAGGCAAGGGGTGCTGAAACAAGAAGTGCAATGTTTGGGAAGATGGTGAGGGAGTACCTTGCAGATCGTACAAACATCCTCCGTGATTCTTCTGTGCCTTTTAATTATTGGGTATCCAAGCTGGACACATGACATGAACTGGCTCTCTACACCTTGGAGGTCCTGGCCTACCCTGCTGCTAGCATTCTGTCAGAGAGGGTTTTTAGTGCCGCTGGTGGAATTCTAACAGATAAGCGCATCCGCCCGTCAACTGAAAATGCTGACAGGCTGACTCTTATCAAAATGAACAAGGCCTGCATTGGGAAAGACTTCTGTACACAACCAAGTGAAAACAGTGAAACATAACCTCAAATACATTCTCTCTTTTGGGGAGGTGTATTTTCATGCACCTCTTTACACCCACACATGGGTATACTCTTCCAGATTTGGTCTGTTTGTTTTTAGCCTCCTCCTTATCCTCATCCTCCTCATCCAGAACCACTAAATCACCAGGGTGAACGTGGTCTGTACGGTGCATTTTGGCCAAGGGTGCTGTGATGGCACTCTTGTGTTTTTTAAAAAAAGTACAAGACATTGGGAATTGGGCATTACATTACATTGGGCCGACTTCTTAACTCGGTCTCCTGCAATCTAAAATGTACCTGCCAATAGAGCACCAGGGTGAACGTGCTCTGTACGGTGCATTTTGGCCAAGGGTGCTGTGATGGCACTCTTGTGTTTTTTTTAAAAAGGACAACACATTGGGGAATTGGGCATGGCATTATATTGGGCCAACTTCTTAACTTGGTCTCCTGCACTCTAAAATGTACCTGCCAATAGATCATCAGGGTGAACGTGCTCTGTATGGTGCATTTTGACCAAAGGGGTTGTGATGGCTCTCTTATTTTTTTTAAAAAAGGACAACACATTGGGGAATTGGGCATGGCATTACATTGGGCCAACTTCTTAAATCGGTCTCCTGCACTCTAAAATGTACCTGCCAATAGATCACCAGGGTGAACGTGTCCTGTACGGTGCATTTTGACCAAGGGGGCAGTGATGGCACTCTCTTATTTTTTTAAAAAAGGACAACACATTAGGGAATTGGGCATGGCATTACATTGGGCCTACTTCTTAACTCTGTCTCCTGCAATCTGTCCTGTACCTGCCAGTAGATCATCAGGGTGAACGTGCCCTGTACTGTGCATGCTGGCCAAGGAGCCTGTGATGGCACTCTTATTTTTTAAAAAAAAGGATTTTACATTGAGAAATTGGGCATGATATTACATTGGGCCTACTTCTTAACTCTGTCTCCTGCAATCTGTCCTATACCTGCGAGTAGATAACCAGGGTGAACGTGGTCTGTACGGGGCATTTAGGTCTAAGGGGCTGTGATGGCACTTTTTCAATCAGTCCAAAAAGGACCCCACATTGGGGAATTGGGCATAGCATTCCATTGGGCCTACTTCTTAACTCTGTCTCCTGCAATGTCTTTTGAATAACTGCCACTAGATCACCAGGGTGAACGTGATTTGTACTGTTATAGGCCGGTGAAGTTTGGTCAAGGGGGGCTGTGATGGCACTAGTCTATTTTTACAAAAGGTACCCCGCATTGGTGAAACCACATCCTTGTTGGAAAACACTTCATAACATTTGTGTACCTTAAAGTGCTATCTTGAAAAGCTCCTTTTTGTGTTGCCTGGTTGCTAACATTGGACACAATACACTTCATATAAATTTGATACAGCAATGATGTTACTTTGCCTCAGTAGTTAATTAAAAATATAGCTTTGGAAACTATATTAGTTTCTCTCCTTGCGAGCCTTAACTTTGTCTGCCTCAAATATACAAATGGAGAATATACAAATGGCGATTTGTAAACAAGATTGAAATACTGTATACCGAATGCATTCAGACAATCACATAGCTGCATTTCTTGTAAAACATTTAGAGATGGAACAGACAATGCTCATAGTGACACAATCTTGATAAATGTTTGTTTATTCACTTCACAAACAGTTCTAAGCCTCTATATGTTTGCTGTTTGTCATTGTAAAACATTAAGGTTTACTGAAACTATGCCGGTGGTGGTTTGATCTAAATCCTTGTGGCTTTTATTTTCTAGGGGTTTATGGCCCCTCGTCTGATGACTCCATGATATCTTAGCTTCATCCAACCTTGAAAAGTGGCCACTTAAAGGTGTGGGTGAAACTAGAGTTACTACATAGTGTTATTCACTACATAAGACCAGAGAAACATGATTAAGATAGATGCCAAAACTGAGGTACCTGTACATGTACAATGTTCTGATACCTGCATAATTGGGGATGCCCATGCAGTGTAGGTAATCTCCCAGGGGTTCTCTGTCTTGGTGTTGCTTCTCTGATATTCCAGACGGATGATGTTAAAAGCCTCTTGGTGATGATCTAACTATACTGTATGTAGTTAATCTTCATATACACATAATCACTATATTTATTTAATCCTTATATGCACTTATTAACCTATTTATGTTAACACATACAAAAGTGTACTCGCTCACACTATTCAATCATACTATTCCTTGAATTTTGTAGTTTGCAATAAAATTGACTTGTATTACAAGTATTTAATCGAACAAAGTCTAGCTCACCATGATGGACATCCTTGGGAACTTGGAGCACGGAACCGCTGTGTCAGGGCGTGGAGAAGTTGAAAAAGAAATGAGGAATCTAGCTGAACGAGGTAGTGAGAAAAAACTTTTTCTTTATTCACTTGAAAATATATTCAGTGGAGGATAAAAACATCAGCGATTACAAATGATAAAATGCGATATCAACTCATTTCTGGTGATCAAGCACCCTTAATCATGCTATCTAGTGTGTGGCTTGTCTTGCATTTTTATACTAAGATCCGGTGAACACACCGGTACACTGATTAATTAACATGATTGCTAAACAAAGTGAAAACACAAGAGAGTGCATAGTCATATGCATCCCATTAGTCCTTGGAACCCACACACTGGATGTGCCCATGAAAATCCACTTCACAATATGCGTTTTGTACTCCTTTGTTTTACACATTGGCGGCAAGGCCAGCCCTGCTGCATAGTCTGTCATATGCACCCCATTAGACCTTGGAACCCACATACTGGATGGGCCCAGGAAAATTAACTCGTATTTTTTAATGGTATGATGGTTCTCTCTTTGCACAATTATTTACAGGAGAATTTGGCAATTTTATTTGACATTTTTTAAACATTAGGGCTCAGATACGGCTTTAAAAAAGGCAAATACTTGCAATCGAAGAAGAAATGAGGAATCCAGCTCAACGAGGTAGTGAAAAAAAAAACTTTTTCTTTATTCACTTGAAAATATATTCAGTGGAGTATAAAAACATCAGCGAATACGAAGGATAAAATGCGATATCAACGCGTTTCTGGTGATCAAGCACCCTTAATCATGCATTCTAGTGTGTGGCTTGTCTTGCATTCTTATACTAAGATCCGGTGAACACACCAGTACACTGATTAATTAACATAATTGCTAAACAAAGTGAAAACACAAGAGAGTGAATATACATACAGATTAAAACAAATACTCTGGCTGGATGAAAATACAATATGGGCAATATATTTTTCACAGTATTGAATAAGTAGCAGCAAAAATATCCCATATATATGGAATTTCATTTGATGTCATGATTTTATAAGCATGGGAAAATACACCATAATTGTTAGCGCATACAATATAATACACCATATTTTTTTAGCGCATATAGTATAAAAGCAAATCTAATGCTATCACTCAATTTGTGAATAAAGTCCTATAAATGGATTTTATCAATGATTGGTTGCGTTACATGTGGTTGTTCTGCACTATAAGTACTAAGGGGTTAATATAATTAGCGGCAGGTTTGATGTAGCATGCTGACCTTTGTATCCATTTTAGGCCTGTTTCACACGTCAGTGTCTCTGGTATGTGAGGTGACAGTTTCCTCACGTACCGGAGCCACTGACACACGTAGACACATAAAAATCAATGCATCTGTGCAGATGTCATTGATTTTTTACGGACCGCGTCTCCGTGTGCCAAACACGGAGACATGTCAGTGTTCGTGGGAGCGCACGTATTACATGGACCCATTAAAGTCACGTTGTCCGTGTGCCGTGCAGGAGACAGCGCTACATTAAGCGCTGTCCCCCCCACTGGTGCTGAAGCCGCGATTCATATCTTCCCTGCAGCAGCGTTTGCTGAAGAGAAGATATGAATAATAGTGTTTAAAATAAAGATCTATGTGCCGCATGTTCTCCTGTATGCGGTCACGTGGGGCTGCTCATTTACAGTAATGAATATGCGGCTCCACCTCCCATAGGGGTGGAGCTGCATATTCATTACTGTAATCGGCGGCCCCACGTGACCGCATACAGGAGAAGATGCGGCCAGAACAGGAAGCAGCGACAGCCAACGAGGGAGCTGGGTGAGTATTTTCAGAACAGCGGGGGGGCGCACAGGGGCACATAGATCTTTATTTTAAACACTATTATTCATATCTTCTCTGCAGCAAACGCTGCTGCAGGGAAGATATGAATCGCGGCTTCAGCACCAGATGCTGGTACGTGTGGTACCCAGCACGGTGCGTGTGGTACCCAGTGGGCACACGGGCGGCACACGTGTGCCGCATGTGTGCCACACTGATGTGCCACAGAAACGTAGGGGCACACGGACATGGATAATTCCGGTACCGATTTTTTCCGGTACCGGAATTATATGGACGTGTGAAACCGGCCTTAGAAGGAGGGGAAAAAAAAGGGACAAAATGCCCTGTGTGTATTTTGTACTGGCAAAAACCGCATAGACTAGAAAATGTTTTTAAAGAATATATTTTAAACATATATAGATTTTATTTTGTGTTTTTGTTTTAAGATATACAGTTCATTATATGTAATATAGGAGCATTTGGAATTAATAATGCAGGGTTTCCTATCCAGAAAATTACTCCTAGAATATAAATGAGCTAACAGTTGGAAACTCCGAAAGAGGAATAACAGAGCTCCGTAAGTTTGTTACCGCTATGCATGATTACCCAGTATAACACTGGGTGCTGGAAAAGAACATTTAAAGTTTATGTGCTAGAATTAGTCATGAAAGAGATAAGTTTTAGGGTCTAAATAAGCTATAAATTAAATCCTTCCAGAAAAGAGACAAGAAGGGGAAAACTACACATGACTATTGCCGGTAAATGTTAATCCATTGCTGTTGCATATAATTATCTAATAGATGCATGCTTATGATAAGACAAAATTATTACATGATGAGAGGACCACAAAATAACAAATAACAGAACAAAATTCGTAAAAAATTAGTAAAAAAGCATAATGTCCCTTCTCTTATTTAGACCATGCGGTATTCTCGTACCGAGCTTAAATATCCACCAGGTTTCTCTGTTTCTCAGTGTTACCTCCTCTAAATGGTTTAATGCGTTTTTTCTATTGCATAAACTTTAAGGGATTCAAGGTTGCCTAGATGTTGATCGATGAAATGCTTTGAGATTTGTAATGTATTTCTATTGATATTAACATTTTCTACATCATAAATGTGTTCTCAAATTCTTGCTTTAAGTTGGCGTATAGTACTGCCAACGTATTTAAGATGACAAGCTGTGCATTCCATAATATAGACCACATTGTTTGTATTACAATTAAAGAGGGTTTTTAGTATATATGTGTTCTGATTACTAGCATCTGTAAAATTATGACATTTTTGTGAATCTTTACAAGTTTTACAGGCTGCAGCACCACATTTATAAAAACCCTTTGCGCTAAGCCAATTGGATAGCTGAGCCCGAGGGGCATTCAAGGAACTGGGTGAAAGACTACAGCCTAAGGCCTGTTTCACACGTCAGTGGCTCCGGTACGTGAGGTGACAGTTTCCCCACGTACTGGAGACACTGACTCACGTAGACACATTGAAATCAATGTGTCTCTGCACATGTCAGCGTGTTTTCACGGACCGTGTGTCCGTGTGCAAAACACGGAGACATGTCAGTGTTTGTGGGAGCGCATGGATTACACGGACCCATTAAAGTCAATGGGTCCGTGTAAAACACGAACCGCACAGGGACGCTGTCCGTGTGCAGTCCGTGTGCCGTGCAGGAGACAGCGCTACAGTAAGCGCTGTCCCCCCCACGTGGTGCTAAAGCCGCCATTCATATCTTCTCTCCAGCAGCGTTTGCTGGATTGAAGATATGAAAAATCCTCTTTTTTTTTTGTTTTTTTCGTGTTTACAATAAAGATCCCTGTCCCATAGGGGTGGAGCCGCATTTTCATTACTGTAATGGGTGGCCCCACGTGACCGCTCATACAGGAGAAGGTGTGGCGAGGACAGGACGCTGCGAGGGAGCCGGGTGAGTATTTTATTAACAGCGGGCGGGTGCACAGGGGGTGGGAGGGGGTGGGGACAGGGATCTTTATTTTAAACACGAACAAAAAAAAAAAAGGATTTTTCATATCTTCTCTACAGCAAATGCTGCTGGAGAGAAGATATGAATGGCGGCTTCAGCACCAGATGCAGGGGACAGCGCTTAACTCTAGCTATGTCTCCTGCATGCTGTGTGGGGTACCCAGTTGGCACATGGGCGGCACATGGATGCCACACGTGTGCCACACTGATGTGCCACATAAACGCACTGACACACGGACACTGATAATTCCGGTACCGATTTTTCCGGTAGCGGAATTATCTGGACGTGTGAGATTGGCCTAAGGAGGGTGCTTTTCTAGACACAATTCTGCATCCATTTTTTTAAATTTTCACAATATCTTGGTCCTCTCTCAAAATAGATTTGCAGAACCAAGGTGACTGAGTTTGTGGAACAAATGTTAGTATTTTGTTTTGGTTTGAAGCGTGGTCTTTTTTCAACTATTTTTTCGGCTCTTTCCAAGTGCCATTTACTATAGCCTCTCTGTGTGAGCCGTTTTGGTTTGTACTATATATATATATATTTATATTTAATACAGCGCTAGATAGCATAAAAGCCAGTAATTCAATTGTCGGCTTTTGCTAACTCCTTATCAAACCCGACAGGATATGAGACATGGTTTACATATCCTTTTTTTTACATATTCCTCACTACTAATGTTAGTAGAGTGTGTGTGCAAAAGCTGTTAAAATAAAGGGTTAAATCGCAGAAAAAACTGGCGTGGGCTCCCGCGCAATTTTCTCCGCAGGAATGGTAAAGCCAGTGACTGAGGACAGATATTAATAGCCTGGAGAGGGAGCATGGTTATTGGCCCCCCCTGGCTAAAAACATCTGCCCCCAGCCACCCTAGAAAAGGCACATTTGTGAGATGCTCCTATTCTGGCACTCCCCTGTAGCGGTGGGATATGGGGTAATAAAGGGTTAATGTCACCTTGCTATTGTAAGGTGACATTAAGCCTGGTTAATAACGGAAAGGTGTCAATGAGACACCTATCCATCATTAATCCAATAATATTAAAGGGTCAGTAATACACACACATTATGAATAAATTATTTTATTTAAATAAAATGGTAAAATCTTTATTATACACTTAATCCACCTAAAGACCCTCATTCTGTAAAAGAAAAAAAAGAAAAAAGCAACAATATCCCATACCTTTCAAACGCTCAGTCACATCCCACGCTGTAAATCCATCTGAAGAAGTTAAATAATCTTACAACCAGGAGCCTGCTATTGCAGCTGTGCTCCTGGCTGTAAAATCTGGGGAATGAATGGAATGCAGGGGAACGTAGCATCACAGACTTGCGGTGCTGTGCTCCCTGCTAGTATAAACTCATATGAACTCGAGCGTGGGAATTTTTCTGAATATTTTCTCACGCTCGATTTCATTCGAGTTTATGCCACCAGGGGGCGCAGCACCGCAAGTCTACGATGCTACGTTCCCCTGCATTCTATTAATTCCCCAGATTTTACAGCCAGAAGCACAGCTGCATAAGCAGGCTCCTGGTTGTAAAATTATTTAACCCCTTCAGATGGAGTTACAGCGTGGGACGTGACTGAGCACTGGAAAGGTATGGGATATTGTTGCTTTTTTCTTTTTTTTCTTTTACAGAACGAGGGTCTTCAGGTGGATTAAGTGTATAATAAAGATTTTACAACATCATGTGTGTATTTATTTTAATAAAATACTTTATTTATAATGCATGTGTATTATTAACCCTTTAATATTATTGGATTAATAATGAATAGGTGTCTCATTGATGCATCTCACAGATGTGCCTTTTCTGGGGTGGCTGGGGGCAGATGTTTTTAGCCAGGGGGGACCAATAACCATGGCCCCTCTCTAGGCTATTAACCCCTTCCCGACATACCCGGTACTAGTACGGCGCATGTCGCATCCCCTGCTTTGATGTGGGCTCCGTCGGTGAGCCCACATCAAAGTCGCGACATATCAGCTGTTTTGTACAGCTGACATGTGCGTGCAATAGCAGCGGGTGAAATCGCAATTCACCCGCTGTTATTAACCTGTGAAATGCTGCTGTCAAACCCTGACAGCAGCATTTAACCGGCGCTTCCGGACGCGCGGCCGAAAATGAGCACATCGACGACCCCAGTCACATGATCGGGGTCGGCGATGCATCAGGATAGTAACCATAGAGGTCCTTGAGATGTCTATGGTTACTGATGCCGGCCTGCTGTGAGCGCCCCCCTGTGGTCGGCGCTCATAGCAAGCTTGCATTTCAGCTATATAGCAGCGATCTGATGATCGCTGCTATGTAGCTGAGCAGATCAGGCTATGCCAGCTTCTAGCCTCCCATGGAGGCTATTGAAGCATGGCACAAGTTAACAAAAAATTTTTTAAAAATATGAAAATATATATATATGTATATACAAGTTTAAATCACCCCCCTTTTGCCTATTCAAAATAAAACAATAAAAAAAATCAAACCTACACATATTTGGTATCGTCGCGTTCAGAATCGCCCGATCTATCAATATAAAAAGCATTAACCTGATCACTAAATGGCGTAGCGAGAAAAAAATTAAAAACGCCAGAATTACGTTTTTTTGGTCAATGCGACATTGCATTAAAATGCAATAATGGGCGATCAAAAGAACGTATCTGCACAAAGTGGTATCATTAAAAATGTCAGCTCGGCACACAAAAAATAAGCCCTCACCCGACCCCAGATCATGAAAAATGGAGGAGATGCTATGGATATCGGAAATGGCGCATTTTTTTTAGCAAAGTTTTGAATTTTTCTTTCACCACGTAGATAAAAAATAACCTAGACAAGTTAGGTGTCTATGAACTCATAATGACCTGGAGAATCATAATGACAGGTCAGTTTTAGCATTTAATGAACCTAGCAAAAAAGCCAATCCAAAAACAAGTGTGGGATTGCACTTTTTTTGCAATTTCACCGCACTCGGAATTTTTTTCCCGTTTTCTAGTACAAGACATGGTAAAACCAATGGTGTTGTTCAAAAGTACAACTCGTTCCGCAAAAAAATAAGCCCTCACATGACCATATTGATGGAAAAATAAAAAAGTTATGGCTCTGGGAAGGAGGGAAGTGAAAAACGAAAACACAAAAGCGAAAAAGGGCCGTGGCGGGAAAGGGTTAATATCTGCCCTCAGTCACTGGCTCTCCCACTCTGGTGGAGAAAATTGCGCGGGAGCCCACGTCAGTGTTTTTCCACAATTTAACCCTTTATTTTAACACCTAGAGCCCCCAAAATTTTGCACACAGACACTTCTTACATTAGTAGTGTGGAATATGCAAAAAAAAAAGGGATATGAAATGGTTTACTGTATGTAAACCAGGTCTCATATCCTGTCGGGTTTGATAAGGAGATCGCAAAAGAATTACCGGCTTTTATGCTATCTAGCACTGTATGAAATATATATATATATATATATATATATATATATACATACAGTATATGTGTGTGTCTCACTGACATATATATATATATACTGTATATATGTTTTCAGGAATATTTGAGCCCATGGATCCATTATATGTCCATTTTGCAAGGTTGCGAGAAAAAAACGCAGTACGGATGTCATTCAGATTACATACAGAGGATGACATGCGTAAAATACGCTGACACACCCCGCCTACGGATGACATACAGATCACTGTTTTGGGATCATTTCTGCATATTAAGCCTGTAAAAAACGGATCGCATTTCCCTACGCTGAGTGTGACTCCGGCCTTAGAATGAGTCAAAACGCTGAAAGAAGTGACGTGCTGCAGATATGACACTGCTTCAAAACCGCAAGGAAAAATTAAGCAGCGTGCAGGAGATTTCAGAAACCTCATCACTTCACTGGGACAGTAAAATCAAGTGATATTTTGCAGGAAAAACGTGACTTGTGCACACGCCCTGAAGTCTCTTTACATCGGTCATTTATTACACCACTTATGATTTTATGTATTCACTTTAATGAAGAGGAAGTATAAAGCTGTCATTAATCTCATTTATCATTGTTGATCCTCATTGTTTATATATTGGATATTACTGGCAGAATCAGGAAAGATAAAGGCGCCAACAGGGACAATTCTATTTACAATAGTGATTGATCACCCGTACTCCTCTGTGATTTAACAAGCCGCATAGACATTCTCCCTTATAGCCAAAGGCACACATTATGGCTTTTAGAAATGCAAATCCATTCTGTAAATGTAGTGTTAGACCTAGATATTACAGTTGTAGGATTTCACATCAGATTCCAATGGTGACACAATGTTCAGGTGACGTGGGGTCAAGATCTAGAGAAAGCTGCGAACCACTGAGCCAACCGATAGCAAAGTCCCTTGTATCTTTAACTAATACTCCGTCCTGTAAGACCGGGTTCACACTTGCATTGTTTTTAGCTCTGCGACTTCTATACTGTACAAGTGAAGAAAAAAGCCGACAACAGATGACATTACTCTGCATCAGTTTATTTACACACATTGACCTCAATTACAAAAAATAAATAAAATGACGGGTGGCGTAAACAGGATCACGTAAGGCTACGTTCAGACTAGCGTTCGGCTAGTGTGCGTCGCGCTAGCGTCTGGCGACGCAGCGGCGACGCACGCATCATGCGCCCCTATGTTTAACATGGGGGACGCATGCGTTTTTGCTTGTTGCGTTTTCCGACACGTGCGTCTTTTTTGACGCTAGCATCGGACCAAGAAAATGCAACAAGTTGCATTTTTCTTGCGTCCGATTTTCGTCAAAAAACGATGCACGCGTCGAAAAACGCAGCGTTTTTGCATGCGTTTGCACGCGTTTTTCGGTGCGTTGTGCATCGCGTCGCCGACGCAGCGGCGCACAACGCTAGTGTGAACGTAGCCTAAGGCCGGCTTCACACTTGCGAGTTTTACGGACGTAAGAGCGCAGAAACTACGTCCATAAAACTCGCAAAAAATACGGCACAATTATTCTCTATGCCCCTGCTCCTATCTGCCGTATTTTACTGATCAGTATTATACGGCTTTCTACGGCCGTACAAAATCGCAGCATGCTGCGTTTGTCACCGTACTGCGCAAGAAATACGCCAATGAAAGTCTATGGAAGCGTGAAAAATACGGATTTCACACGGACAAGCAGTGTGACTTGCGAGAAATACGCAGCGCTGTTAGAGAGAAAAGCCGGTAATTCAGTGCGGTGTACAGTAAAATCACACTGACAGCTTACAGTAGAATAGGTAGAATAAATGTGTACACATAGAATAGGTATATATATATATATATATGTCAGTGAGACACATATATGTATATATATTAATATTTATTCCAGCGTTATACAGCTTGAAAGCCGGTAATTCAATTACCGGCTTTTTCTTTCTCCTTCCTAAAACCCGACATGATTTGAGACATGGTTTACATACAGTAAACCATGTCTTCTCTCCATTTTTTTTGCAGATTCCACACTACTAATGTCAGTAGTGTGTATCTACAAAATTTGGCCGTTCTAGCTCTTAAAATAAAGGGTTAAATGGCGGAAAAAATTGGCGTGGGCTCCCGCGCAATTTTCTCCGCCAGAGTAGTAAAGCCAGTGACTGAGGGCAGATATTAATAGCCTGGAGAGGGTCCACGGTTATTGGCCCCCCCCTGGCTAAAAATATCTGCCCCCAGCCACCCCAGAAAAGGCACATCTGGAAGATGCGCCTATTCTGGCACTTGGCCACTCTCTTCCCATTCCCGTGTAGCGGTGGGATATGGGGTAATGAAGGGTTAATGCCACCTTGCTATTGTAAGGTGACATTAAGCCTAATTAATAATGGAGAGGCGTCAATTATGACACCTATCCATTATTAATCCAATTGAATGAAAGGGTTAAATAAAACACAAACACATTATTTAAAATTATTTTAATGAAATAAAAACAATGGTTGTTGGAGTATTTTATTCTACGCCCAATCCAGTCACTGAAGACCCTCGTTCTGTGAAAGAAAAAACATAATAAACCAACAATATACTTACCCTCCGCAGATCTGTAACGTCCAACGATGTAAATCCTTCTGAAGGGGTTAAAACATTTTGCAGCAAGGAGCTTTGCTAATGCAGGCTGCTCCTTGCTGCAAAACCCCGGGAAATGAGGCTAAATATAGATCAATGAGCTATATTTAGCTTCATTTGCGGTGAGGCGCCCTCTGCTGGCTGTTTATAGATCGTGGGAACTTGCCTAGAAAGCCTGGGAGCTTTCTAGGAAATTTCCCACGATCTATGAACATCCAGCAGAGGGCGCCTCACCGCAAATGAAGCTAAATATAGCTCATTGATCTATATTTAGACTCATTCCCCGGGGTTTTGCAGCGAGGAGCAGCCTGCATTAGCAAAGCTCCTTGCTGCAAAATGTTTTAACCCCTTCAGAAGGATTTACATCGTTGGACGTTACAGATCTGCAGAGGGTAAGTATATTGTTGGTTTATTATGTTTTTTCTTTCACAGAACGAGGGTCTTCAGTGACTGGATTGGGCGTAGAATAAAATACTCCAACAACCATTGTTTTTATTTCATTAAAATAATTTTAAATAATGTGTTTGTGTTTTATTTAACCCTTTCATTCAATTGGATTAATAATGGATAGGTGTCATAATTGACGCCTCTCCATTATTAATTAGGCTTAATGTCACCTTACAATAGCAAGGTGGCATTAACCCTTCATTACCCCATATCCCACCGCTACACGGGAATGGGAAGAGAGTGGCCAAGTGCCAGAATAGGCGCATCTTCCAGATGTGCCTGTTCTGGGGTGGCTGGGGGCAGATATTTTTAGCCAGGGGGGCGGCCAATAACCATGGACCCTCTCCAGGCTATTAATATCTGCACTCAGTCACTGGCTTTACTACTCTGGCGGAGAAAATTGCGCGGGAGCCCACGCCAATTTTTTCCGCCATTTAACCCTTTATTTTAAGAGCTAGAACTGCCAAATTTTGCAGATACACACTACTGACATTAGTAGTGTGGAATCTGCAAAAAAATGGAGAGAAGACATGGTTTACTGTATGTAAACCATGTCTCAAATCATGTCGGGTTTTAGGAAGGAGAAAGAAAAAGCCGGTAATTGAATTACCGGCTTTCAAGCTGTATAGCGCTGGAAAAAATATTAATATATATACATATATGTGTCTAATGACATATATATATATATATATATATATATATATATAGACAACATATATATATTTTTTTTTCTTTTTGGGACACATGGATCATTTCTATAGCGGTATGTTGGTTTTGCAAGCCTGCGAGAAAACCATGCAGTACGGATGCCATACGGATTACATACGGAGGATGCCATGCGCAAAAAACGCTGACACACCCTGCCTACGGAGGAGCTACGGACCACTATTTTCGGGACATTTCAGCGTATTACGGCCGTAATATACGGACCGTATTTTCATACGCTGAGTGTGAAGCCGGCCTAAGTCACTTTAGTGTCATTAGATGGTTGTGGAGGTTATTAATGTGATCGTAACTTTAAAGGGCACAAATGAATATTATATTTCTTCATTAACATCAAACAGAGTGAGACAATGAAATGTCATTTCAAATCATAGAAAACAGCAAAATACAATAAATAACAGCAAAATCGACAAAGCAGATTTTAAGGTAAATATAACTTATCTATCTATCTATCTATCTATCTATCTATCTATCTATCTATCTATTATATATCTATTATCTATTCATCTATTATATCTATTAGACCTATGTATCTATCTATCTATCTCATATCTATCTATTATCTTTATCAATCCATCTATTATATCTATCTATTATATTTCTCTATCTATCCATCATCCATCTTTTATATCTATTTATCTATATATTATCCATCTATTTTATCTATCTCTCTAGCCATCTATCTATCCATCTATCCATTTATATATCTATTATCTTTTCATCTATTATATCTATGTATCTATCTATCTCATATCTATCTAATATCTATATAGTATCTAATATCTATCTATTATATTTATTTATCGATCCATCTATCCATTGTCCATCTATTATATCTATCTATTATATCTATCAATCTATTCTATTGTATCTATCCATCTGTTTATAATCCATCTATTATAACAGATAGATAATAGATGGATAGATTTAATAGATAGTTGGATGAACAGACATAATAGATATAATAGATGTATAATAGAAAGCTATAATAGATGGACAGATTATATCTATCCATCTTTTATATCTATCTAATATATCTATTTATCCATCTATTATATCTATCTTTTAAATTTATCTATCTATTATTGATCTATTATATCTATCTATCATATCTATCTATCTAATATCTATCTATTATCTATAGTGTTGAGCATTCCGATACCGCAAGTATCGGGTATCGGCCGATACTTGCGGTATCGGAATTCCGATACCGAGATCCGATACTTTTGTGATATCGGGTATCGGTATCGGATCAATAAGGATGTGTAAAATAAAGAATTAAAATAAAAAATATTGATATGCTCACCTCTCCGGCGGCCCCTGGACATCACGCTGCTAACCGGGAGGCTTCTTTGTTTAAAATGCGCGCCTTTAGGACCTGCAAATGACGTCCCGGCTTCTGATTGGTCGCGTGCCGCCCATGTGACCGGCACGCGACCAATCAGAAGCCGCGACGTCATTCTCATTCACAAAAACTCCTAATTCTAGGAATTAAGGACCTGCGAATGACGTCGCGGCTTCTGATTGGTCGCGTGCCGGTCACATGGGCGGCACGCGACCAATCAGAAGCCGGGACGTCATTCGCAGGTCCTAAAGGCGCGCATTTTAAACAAAGAAGCCTCCCGGTTAGCAGCGTGATGTCCAGGGGCCGCCGGAGAGGTGAATATATCAATATTTTTTATTTTAATTCTTTATTTTACACATTAATATGGATCCCAGGGCCTGAAGGAGAGTTTCCTCTCCTTCAGACCCTGGGAACCAACAGGATACATTCCGATACTTGATGTCCCATTGACTTGTATTGGTATCGGATATTGGTATCGGCGATATCCGATATTTTTCGGGTATCGGCCGATACTATCCGATACCGATACTTTCAAGCATCGGACGGTATCGCTCAACACTAATTATCTATCTATCATCTATCTATTATCTATCTATCATCTATCTATCATCTATCTATCTATTATATTTATCTATCATCTATCTATTATATCTATCTTTTAAATTTATCTATCCATCTATTTATTATCGATCTATTATATCTATCATATCTATCTAATATCTATCTATTATCTATCTATCATCTATCTATCTATTATATTTATCTATCTATTATATTTATCTATCATCTATCTATCTATTATATTTATTTATCATCTATCTATCTATCTATCTATCTATTATCTATTATATCTATCTATCTATCTATTATATTTATCTATCATTTATCTAATATCTATCTATTATCTATTTATCATCTATCTATCTATTATATTTATCTATCATCTATCTATCTATTACCTATTTATCATCTATCTATTATATCTATCTTGTTGATCTGACTGGTCACTTCTCATGTCTTCAGCTTCCATACTTGTTGTGCGGCTGCAGCGAGTACAAGACCCATGTGCTTTTCATTAGACTCTGCACTCACAGAGGAGACAATCTGGACATTTTTGGGCTCAACATTCTTTATTGTCATTACATATTATAGATGAAGTTTTCATGGAATTTAAGAGAGAAAATGGAAAAACACAAACAAAGCAATTCCACCACATCAGTATATGGAAGGACTTGCAGAATATTTACCACAATATGGAACATCTTACGTCCAATTATTTATTTCTACGGATATCAACGTTTATATTACTGTAAGTATTTATGATGATGTCCGCAAGAGCGCAGTGGAAATTAGTGGTGCTATATAAGAGATGGCTTTTTATCAAAATAGTAATAACTAAGTACTCTATGTTAATTAAATGCGCTATTATTATTTACTAATCTACTATCTGTGGGCATTTACTCATTTTGTTTTTTTTTTTCCTTGGGCTTTGTCTGTGAATTATCCATACTGTGAACATGCTTTTATACACTGTAGGTATGTACAGCTCTGGCAAAAATTAAGAGACCACCACATCAAAACCCTGTCATGTGCAGCCCAATGTCCAGACCTGAACCCCATTGAAAACCTGTGGAATGTAATCAAGAGGATGATGGATAGTCACAAGACATCAAACAAAGAAGAACTACTTACATTATTGCCCCAGGAGCAGTGTGAAAGACTGGTGGAAAGCATGCCAAGACGCATGAAAGCTGTGATTAAAAATCATGGTTATTCCACAAAATATTGATTTCTGAACTCTTCCTGAGTTAAAACATTAATATTGTTGTTTCTAAATGATTATGATTTTTTTTCTTTGCATTATTTGAGGTCTGAAAGCGCTGTTTTTTTAAAAATTTTGACCATTTTTCTTTGTCAGAGAGAGGAAGATATACATATACAAATACATATCTAGCAGAAATGTATGTATATAGTTGTGGACAAAGGTTTTGAGACCGACACAAATCTAGGTTTGCTGCCTCATTGGTTTTAGATCTTTTAGAGGGATATTTCTATAGTTACTGAAGGACAATAATCAGCATTTCAGAAGGTTTAACACTCTTATTGACAAATACGACAGTACGACTATTGACAGCATTCTCCCTTGTTTCTCCATTGTTCTGCTCTTCGCCCCGGCAGCTGGATACGAGACTCTGGGCCAAATCCTGACTGACGGACGCACATTGTTGTCTCATCGGTGCATGGAGTTTATCACAATTTCTGTGTTTTTGTTTCTCTACTTTTTGAGGATTGGCCACAGGGTTTCAATGGGATTGAGATCTCGGGGGTTTCCTGGCCATTGATGCAAACGTTCAATGTTTTGTTCACCAAGTCACTTAGTTATTACTATGTGACCTGGTCTCCATCCTGCTGGAGGAAGCATTGTTCATCACCAAATTGCTCCTGGATGGTTGTGAGAAGTTGCTTTTGGAGAATGATCAGACGCCATTCTTTATTCATGACTGTGTTTTTAGGTAAAATTGTGAGTGAGCCCCCTCCATGGATGAAAAGCCCCCACATAAGAATGATCTCAGGATGCTTTACTGTTGGCATCACACAGAACTTTTTCTTCTTTGCACATTATTCGAGATGTCTAAAACAAGGGTGAAGGGGCTTCATCAGAGAAAATAACTTTGCAGGAATTGGATTGCAGAGGTCGAGGGTAAAGTTACTCTCTCTGATGAAGCCCCTTTAAACTGGAAAATCTGGAAGAATGATTGTCCAGAGAAAAAAAGCGAGACCTGTCATGGATCCCGTGTGATGCCAACAGTAAAGCATCCTCAGACCGTTCATGTGTGGGGGCTTTTTATCCATGGAGGGGGCTCACTTACAATTTTGCCTAAGACACTGACAAGAATAAAAAATGGGATCTAAACATCCTTCAAGAGTATCTTCAAAAGTGAAAACTAAGTGGCTTGGTGATCAAAGCATTTTAGGTCTATGGTTAGGAAACTTCCCAGATCTCATTCCCACTGAGAACTTGTGTTCAATCCTCAGAACGTGGAAAGAGAAACAAAAACACAGAAATTGCGATAAATTCCAAGCATTAATTAGACAAGAATGGGCTGTGATCAGTTAGGATTCGGCCCAGTAGCCGGTATCTTAATAGATTTTTCAGTACACGTGAAAAATATATAATTGGTCGTAAGATGTTTCCTATTAAAAACTCTGCAAACGTTTCCAGTATATCGACAGGTTTTATTTATTTTCATTTTCTCTCTTAAATTCCATGAAAAGCTCATTTCTATCATTATTCATACAATCTATATATTGTGTATATCATCCTGCTGGAGAACATGCAATGCACTCTGCGCACAGATATATGGGTTGGATGCATGATGCTGGAAATTAATCCCATTGTACCAAATGACAGGAATCCCAGTACCCATTATTCTCTGTCACCCATCTACACCTCCGCAGGCTGCAACATCCTAATTAGTCTCCATCACACTATCTATAATAGATCTGATGAATATAATGTAACTAGTAACCTGCGCAACACGACCAGTAACGCATGATTATTATCTCACAGCTATTTTTTTTTTTATGTTTTGGGGAAAATATTATATAAAAATCAATACAATAAACTGTAAAATCTTCACTTTATTAGTAACATATTGAACAAAAAATATATATATAAAAATAATAATAATAATAAAGAAAAAAATATATAATATGTGTGTATATATATATACATATATATATATATATGTATATATATATATATAATAAAATATATATATATATATATATATATATATATATATATATATATATATATATATACATATTTTTGGAGTGGGTTCAGCTTCTATGGTGTACTGGAAGTGCCCGGTGGATGAGCAGGTGGCACTATGGTTATACATGAGCAGTATACACAGTGCTTACCTTGCAGGCAGACAAGGTGGCACAGGAGGAGCCCGGGGATGAGCAGAGTCCACACTGTCTTCATCCTGAGCGAGTGTCAGTTGTGGATTGGAGACTTGGACACGTTCTATGAGCGCTCCCCTCCAGCTCTCTGTATTTATAGACTGCTGGAAACTATTTCTTTTGGCTCGGAGCCCAGGGGCTGATTTCTCTCGATGATTTCCTTCTCTGCACCTTTATCTGGGGTGGAGTCCGCTCCAGGTTCACATCGGTGGTGATTGTCCCTTGCATGTTCTTAAAAGACGTAGAAATGTATCGCATCGCGGGAAAAAGATGACAACGTTTGCTACTTTCAAGATTGCATTTCTTGATGTTACTTTAAAGGGACTCTGTCACCTGAATTTGGCGGGACTGGTTTTGGGTCATATGGGCGGAGGTTTTGGGTGTTTGATTCACCCTTTCCTTACCCGCTGGCTGCATGCTGGCTGCAATATTGGATTGAAGTTCATTCTCTGTCCTCCATAGTACACGCCTGCGCAAAGCAATCTTGCCTTGCGCAGGCGTGTACTATGGAGGACAGAGAATGAACTTCAATCCAATATTGCAGCCAGCATGCAGCCAGCGGGTAAGGAAAGGGTGAATCAAACACCCGTAAACTCCGCCCATATGACCCAAAACCAGTCCCGCCAAATTCAGATGACAGGTTCCCTTTAAAGAGGAATTTAAACCTTTGTAACATTGTACTATTGCTCCAACGCATCTCAACGTAATGGTAAAATCTACTAATATTTTAATATTGCGCACATGGCTACTAGCCAGAGCTCAGTGTCTGCTCAGTGTCTGCCCTCGGACCTCTCTTTTAGGCAGCCGTCACACTAGCAGTATTTGGTCAGTATTTTACATCAGTATTTGTAGCCAAAACCAGGAGTGGGTGATAAATACAGAAGTGGTGCATATGTTTCTATTATACTTTTCCTCTAATTGTTCCACTCCTGGTTTTGGCTACAAATACTGATGTAAAATACTGACCAAATATTGAGCGTGTGACGGCAGCCTTACTGTCTGCAGGTTCTAGAGAATAGGAGGCTGAGGGCTTGTACCAAGGTAAAAACACAAGGAAGGGTCAACTGGCCGACGTAATATGGAAAAGTATTAATGGGGTTCTCCAGTCTCATGAAATCAAAGACCTGTTCTTAGGATACCTTTTCAATAGCAGATCAGTTTAGATCCCACACCTGGGTCCCCAAACCCATTATTTATTCTTAGCTCCGCCAGCAGCCGCATACAGACAGCGAATGGAGCTGAACTGTGCAGCTCTGTTCAATGTGTAGCAGATGTTGCCAGGTACTGCAGATCAGCTGCAGATACCTTATTAGATAGATCTCTTGGGCCAGATAAAACCTGGTGAATTTACTTTGAAAATCCATGCCAGAATGGCTTTATAAGCCTGATATCAAGATGATCGTTCTATGAGTTCAGCTAAATGGGATCATGAATCCCATTCTCTGCCTGCCCAGCATACCTGACAGCTGCAGCTTGTACTGAGCAGTGTTAGATCTCAGCTGCAGCAAGGAGGAGGGACAGTAAAGAGCTGCCATTCAGGATATGTGGGCGTAGATTGATTTAAATATTCATCAAGGATTTTACAGCCATTATAACATCAATTTCTAAAATAAATATGACATCTATTTAAAGGGACTTTCAGTGACGACTCACTTATTATTATTGTCTTATTGTCTGCAGAGCTGATATCACATCAACAGCACTGCAGCCAATTAGTGAGGTTAGTGGCTGTGAGTGGCTCAACCTTGGCAGAGCCACTGAGCTCAATGATTGGCAGCAGCGCTATGGCTACAATCACATTTGCGGTGCGTCGGGCGCAACCGCGGCGACGCATGCGCCATGCGCCCCTATATTTAACATGGGGGGCGCATGGACATGCGTTTTGTTGCGTTTTGTGACGCATGCGTTTTTGGGGCGCAAGCGTCAGGGCGCAGAGGACGCTGCTTGTTGCATTTTTTTTGCGCTACAAAAATGAACGCATGCGTCACAAAACGCAGCGTTTTGCTGCATTTTGCATGCGTTTTTGCATGCGTTGTGTGTTGCGTCGCCGACTAGAACTGGATCCATGGAGGGTAAAGGAGTAAAAGGTTTTATAAAACAGGAAAACCCCTTTAGTATTCTACACAGTTTATAATACAAAATCAGTTCTCCAAGGAGAAGATTCTTAAGAAAAACCGCAAGCAGCGCTTTTGATGAAGCGCCTTTTCCTGCAACTTTGCAGCTACTGTTTTTATTTTATTTGTATAAATGTATTTGCATAAATTAATAAGTGAGCGGTATCCAAGCTGAAGCTGCCTGAAGGACGGACAATCATTTTTTTCATCGCTTTGCTTCTTTACAAACATGAACCAGTTAAAAGCTCGAAAGACTGAACATATGTACAACAAGGTATTTTTACATTGCTATGTATATGATCATTCTTTTTAGCCTTTATTTAGTGCTTATTCAGGCGGGTTACAGAGTGAAGTCCCTGAAGAAGTATTTGAAGCAGATTTTTCTGTAGGAAAAACGTGTACAAGACGCGTGACTTGGACATTTCTACGCATATTTTATGCATTTTTTTCTTGCTTTATTTTCATTAATTTGAATTGGTGAACAATGCTGCAAAAATGTTGAAATGCTGCAGATTTGAAAAAATGTTTGGACTAAATATTCAGAAATCTCATTCACTGTGCTTGTACTGTGAAGTGCGGTATTTTTTAGGCTGTGTTCATGCAGCGCCCCAGAGTCCTGGTCGTTGCAGTAATGTAATTCTCCTCTGGGGGGGAATGATGTTACGTTTGGAGGCAATGAAAGAGATCTCTTTACCAGGTATCACAAACATACAACACATTTCATACTCCAAGGGGAGCTATGCTCCTATTTATTAGGGCACTCTTCATACTTAGGTAAAACTGGTGGCCTGGATAGGAAGGTAGGCAGTTGCTGGCTGAGCTTTTCTCAGGTAGTTGGTCTCTGACAGGGGTGGGAGCCTCTCAGAGGCTGAGACAGAGGGACACGGAGCTGTGCCTGCCCTATGTGCAGCAGTTCCTAAGAAAGGACACGACAAGAGAACTGTATTGTAGAGAGGGTGAAGAAGTCATAGCAAAGGAGTGGATACCAGAAGGAGTTCTGCCCTACACAGGCTGCCTCCTTCTGAGGCGCAGGATCCTGGTAGCCGGAACACCGAGGGAGCAACAGTCCTTTATGCTGGACAGGCAGGACAGCTAATTGCAAGTTACTGATCCACCCCACACCCAGGAAGCAAGGTGGCACCCACGAGAGGCCGGGGCATGATAGAGTCCCTGTAAAAAGCTTCAAGCCACCGGTCATACAGGTTGTCCTATGCATCTGGGGGACAGAGAGAGAGACATAACATCGATAACATCTACAACATCTGTAAGGACCTTATGAGAGGCTTAGCAGTAAGGTACTAAAACACCAAGGTGCTAGAGGAAGGCTACTGATTTCCACTTGGATAAGGGGACTCTGGATTTGCCTCCAAACCGACCGGACTCTGCCTGCTCTGTGATCTGGTGCTCTGGACTGTGGATGCTGAAGCCTTCAGTAAAAGGTAAAGTGACTGCAACCTTGTGTCCTTGCTCTTCACTGCACCTCACACCATCCACCATCTACACACTGGGAGCCCTGGGGACATACTTCACCTGTGGGAAGGTATACCATCTAGCTGCCATAATATCACCCCAGCGGACCCATTAGCAGTGTGAGCCACCCTGACCGAATACCACAGGTGGCGTCATGAACATATCCCTTTAAAGACCTTCCCCTTTTACAACGGACATCCCACGGGCCACGGACTGGGTCAGCCGCCGTGACATCCCCCCTGAGTACCAAAGGACCCGGTACCGAGTACCCCTAGCCCTTGGGGGCGCTCCATTCACATGTCCAGTAGAGATCGGTTAGAACGGGCCCAGCAGCAATCCGTCGGTAAAATATAGTGCAAACACAACTTTTTAGTCCGTTTTTAAATAACTGCTGGATCTGGGTTTTTTAACATTGAGGTCTATAGAAAATGGATCCATTTTTTCCTTCATTTGTAAAGGATCTGTTATTGCTTACGGGACCCAGAAAAATGGAGGAATGATTAACGGATCAATTTTCTATACACTTCAGTGTTAAAAAAAATCAGATCTAGCAGAGATCAGTTCTTGAAAAATGGACTAAAAAGTTGTGTCAGCATTTTTTTGCCCACGGATTGCTGCTGGATCTATTTTAACTACAACTAGACATATAAACATGGCCTTACCCTTAAAAAAAAATGCTACAAATGTAGCAGGTGAACAAGACCAAAAGACTTTACTAGAATTAAATCTTTGGATTACTTTACATTTTCTTGCAGATTAATTAGGAGTCAACATTGATAGACACAAGTCTACAGTGACTGAACTACTATCTCCTATCAGGCAGCTTCTTCCTTAGTGCAATGATTCATTATCTCCTGTTTTGTTTGCGGTAGGGGAGGTTTGGGCGGACATACCGCTGGTTCAACCGGTGCAACTGCACCTCGGCCCAGAGCGAGAGGGGGCCAGAGACGGACATACATAGCAATGTTGTGAATGACAGCCGGCGGCAGTATTGCTGTTAACAGGAGAAGTAGGGGGGCCCGCTCTGCTGCACGAATGTGAATAGACAGTCAAATGGGCCCCCTTCCTCACCTGTTAGCATATATTATGCTGCTGTAAGGCCGGCTGTCACTGGGGAGATGCTGTGCGGTCATGGGAGGAAGACGCAGGAACAGGAAGAAAGGAGGGAGGGGGAGGGCCTCTCAGTGAGTCACTGAAGCAGGCTCTTCTAGTGACTCACTGCTGCTGCTGTGCTCGTGCGCACTCTTTCCAGAGCCTCAGTGATGTGTGGGACTGGGTCCTGGATGATACACGAGGGGGGAGGGGAGGAATCACTGTCATGCAGCACCCAGAGCGGAAAAAATATTGTCAGATACTTTTAAATTTTAAAGGGCCAATTCACCAAAACCATTTACTGCTTGTCCATTGTATAGGTGGCAATTCTAGGTGAGAATACCCCTGTGCGCTTCCATAGCTGTCCATATATGGTGAGAAAGGAGGGCTTTGCTGGCCGTTCTAAAGACCTTGCAGAAAATAAGCTTGGGACTGTTGTCATTTTACATGCTAGTTTTTGGATGGTGACATCACTGCTGTGTGGGGTAGTTACATTATTGAAACTGGACCTGGTGATCTCACTCTTATACAGGAAGTTGGGGCGGACATACCGTCAGGGCCCGAAGGTGGAGGGGGGCCCTTGCAGGCCCCAGGACCATCGGGGAGAACAGAACGCTATGGGGCCCATGAGTCGGGAGGGCTTTGTACCAGTGCGGGTGCTGGCACCGGGCCCCCCTTGCTATAAACTGAAATACTTACCTCTCCCTGTTCTTCTGCAGCACCAGTGTCCATGACTCTCTGGCTTCTCAGGGCAGAACACGTGATGACTTCACTACAGCATGCCCTCTGCGCTGTGCACTGCAGCGAGTCATAAGACACTGAGAAACCTAGAGCAACGGAGCCTGGAACTGTGGGGGAAGAGAGAGAGGTAAGTATTTCATTATTATTTATTTTTTTATGTATGGATTTATGTAGCATTATATAGGGCCCAATATTCTGTATGAAGCATTACATGGGACCCATTATTCTGCATGGAGCATTATATGAAGTCTTTTATTCTGTATGGAGCATTATATGGGGCCCATTATTCTGTATGGAGCATTATATGGTGCCCATTATTCTGTATGGAGCATTATATGAGGGCCATTATTCTGTATGGAGCATTATATGAGGTAAATTATTTTGTATGGAGCATTATATGGTGCCCATTATTCTATATGCAGCATTATATGGAGTTCATTATTCTGTATGGAGCATTATATGGAGCCCATTATTCTGTATGAAGCATTATATGAGGTCCATTATTCTGCATGGAGCATTATATGAGGTCCATTATATTTTATGGAGCAATACACAGTGCCAATTACTCCCCATGCCATATTATATGGGGTCCATTATACTGTATGGATCAATATATGGGGCCCATAATACTGTATGGATCAACTTATGGGGCTCATTATTCTGTATGGAGCAATACTGTGTATGGGTCCATTATTCTGTATGGAGCAATATATGTGGCCCATAATACTGTATTTAACAATATATGACTCCCACATGAACTCTGTAGTGTAGGAAAATATTCAGAATCTTTCCCACGCTACAGAGTTCATATGAGTTCATGCCGCCAGGGGGCGCAGCTTTGGTGACGGCACTGCTAGTCACCGAAGCTCCATTCCCTGAATTTCATTCATTCCCCTGTCGTTAATAGCCGTGAGCAGCTGCATTAGCAGTGCTCCCGGTTGTAAACTATTTAACCCCTTGAGATGGATTTACAGCGTGGGACTTGACTGTACAGCAGACAGGTATGGGATATTGTTGTTTTTTTATCTTGGAATTTTTTACAGGAGAGCGAGGGCTTTGTTTGGATTGAGCGTGCAATAAATATATTAAAAATATCAATTATTAATTTAAGAAATGAAGGTCAGTCAGTCCAAAAAATTGGAAAAACTTAGAAAGTGTCCCCAAGTGCAGTTGCAAAAACTATCAAGCGCTACAAAGAAACTGGCACACATGAGGACCGCCCCAGGAAAGGAAGACCAAGAGTCACCTCTGCTTCTGAGGATAAGTTTATCCGAGTCACCAAACTCAGAAATCGCAGGTTAACAGCAGCTTAGTTTTGATGCCTTCAGTGTGAATGTATAATTTTCATAGTCATGAAAATACAGAACAATCTTTAAATGAGAAGGTGTGTCCAAATCCAAACTTTTGCTCTGTACTATATATATATATTTATATATATACTAGATGGCAGCCCGATTCTAAAGAATCGGGAGTCTAGAATCCATATATACTTTATTTATTCAAATGTAAGAATAATACAATTAATAAATAATAGTAAGAAAGAACAAAAATAATAGGCAGTATATGGAGAAAACACCAAACAAAAGTTCAAAATTGGTGTGAAAATGTCACTGAACCACTTCACAACTAAATATATATAGTTTTGGTAAATGGTATTATCATTTTTTTGACGAAATTCGGCAGGAGCTTGAAGAGCAACGTCACTGGGCCCGCCTCCACGCAGTAGAAACTTGCTGTGAGGTAAAAATTCAAAAATCACACCAAAATGGCGGGCGGAGTGTGTCACAGTACGGCACGTTTCTGATTGGTCGCTCGCAGCAGGCGGCAACCAATCAGACACTGGACACTGTTGACGTCACTTATTTCCGGGCATTAGCTCCGGACATTAGCTCCGGACATTAGCTCCGGACATTAGCTCCGGACATTATCTCCGCACATTAGCTCCGGACATTAGCTCCGGACATTAGCTCCGGACAAAGCCACGGAAGTTGGCAGAAATTGCAGGAAGTAGTATTCTAGGCAATTAATCTCCGGACATTAGCTCCGGACATTAGCTCCGGACATTAGCTCCGGACATTAGCTCCGGACAAAGCCACGGAAGTTGGCACAAATTGCAGGAAGTAGTATTCTAGGCAATTATATATTAGATATATATATATATATATATATATATGTGTCAATGATATATCTATAATATAATGCTGGGAGCGTCACTCTGTCCGAAGTCTTTATAAACTGCGCCGGCGCAGTCTGGACCCCACAGAGTGATGCAGCCCCGGAGATCGCGGTATGCGTAAGCACTGAACGCACACCGCGATCTCCAACAGAGAAGCAGGGATGTGCCAGGAGGGTGAGTATGCTATATTCACCTGTCCCGTTCCAGTGCTGCGTGCCGCTCCGTCTTCCGGGTCCTCTGCCTGTGACGTTCAGTTCAGAGGGCGCGATGACGCGCTTAATGGGCGCTGCCCTCTGACTGAACAGTCACAGCCAGAGTACCCAGAAGACGGAGCGGCACGCAGCACTGGAACAGGACAGGTGAATATAGCAAGTGTCGGGGGCCTGAGCTAGCGGCGACTCCGGCACCTGACCCCCACAGCGCGCCGGTGTCCCCGCCTGCTCTGGCCCCCTAGCACTCGGCGCCCAGCGACGATAGGTGAGTATGTTATTTTTTTTATATATCGCAGCAGCATACGGGGCATATAATACTATGGAGTATCTTATGGGGGCCATAAACCTTTATGGAGCAGCATACGGGGCATATACTATGGAGCATCTAATGGGGGCCATCAACCATAATGGAGCAGCATATGAGGCATATACTATGGAGCATCTTATGGTGGCCATCAACCTTTATGGAGCAGCGTATGGGGCATATGGATGGGAGCAGCAAATTACAGAATGGTGGCGCAGGATGGAAACAGCATATTACAGAACTGTGGCGCAGGATGGGAGCAGCACTTGACAGAATAGAGCAGCACATGACAGAATAGAGCAGCACATGACAGAATAGGGCAGCACATGACAGAACGGGGGTGCAGGATGGAAGCAGCACATGACAGAACGGGGGCACAGGATGGGAGCAGCACATGACAGAATAGAGCAGCACATGACAGAAGAGGGCAGCACCTGACAGAACGGGGGTGCAGGATGGAAGCAGCACATGACAGAACGGGGGCGCAGGATGGGAGCAGCACATGACAGGATGGGGGCGCCGGATGGGAGCAGCAAATGACAGAATGGAGGCGCAGGATGGGTGCAGCACATGACAGGATGGGGCGCAGGATGGAGCAGCACATGACAGGATGGGGCACAGGATGGGTGCAGCACATGACAGGATGGGGCGCAGGATGGGTGCAGCACATGACAGGATGGGGACGCAGGATGGAGCAGCACATGACAGGATGGGGCGCAGGATGGAGCAGCACATGACAGGATGGGACACAGGATGGGAGCAGCACATGACAGGATGGGGACGCAGGATGGGAGCAGCGCATGACAGGATGGGGACGCAGGATGGAGCAGCACATGACAGGATGGGGCGCAGGATGGAGCAGCACATGACAGCATGGGGGCGCAGGATGGATCAGCTCATGACAGGATGGGGACGCAGGATAGAGCAGCACATGACAGGATGGGGCACAGGATGGAGCAGCACATGACAGGATGGGGGCGCAGGATGGAGCAGCACATGACAGGATGGGGACGCAGGATAGAGCAGCACATGACAGGTTGGGGGAGCAAGATGGGAGCAGCACATACCAGGATGGAGACCATATACCAATATAAATGCTCGCCACCCAGGCGTAGAATGGGTTCAATAGCTAGTATATATATATTTACCTATACTATGTGTAGACATTTATTTTATCTATTCTATTTTAACCTGTCAGTGTGGTTTTACATTACACCGCACTGAATTGACGGCTTTTCTAAAGGACAGTGGTGCGTATTTCTTGCAAGTCACACTGATGGTCCATGTGGTGTGCGAGTTTTTCTCACACCCATAGACTTGCATTGGCGTTTCTCGGCCAAGATAAGGTGGAAATCGCAGCATGCTGCGATTTCTCTCGCACTTCGAATACGGCCGAGAAAACAACGGATGATGGGAGCTGCCCCATAGATTAACATTGCTCCGAGTGCTAAGTGATTTTTTATCGCATAGCACTAATAAACGTATTAAAAACTAGTTTTGAACTCACCGATGTTGTGAACAAATAAGTTACTACCATAATGAGGAACATGTACTCATACATGAGACCGGTGTGAAAAACACACAAATAGTCATTGCAAACCATGAACACACCATCACCCCTCCACGTCCGACAGCTCAGAGTGAAACAGTCATCGGAACATTTAGGCCGGCGTCACACTCAGTGTATGCAAATACGGTCCGTATATTACGGCCGTAATACGCTGAAAAGTCCCGAAAATAGTGGTCCGTAGCTCCTCCGTAGGCAGGGTGTGTCACCGTTTTTTGCGCATGGCATCCTCCGTATGTAATCCGTATGGCAGCCGTACTGCGTGTTTTTATCGGAGGCTTGCCAAACCGACATACGCCTATACAAGGGATCCATGTGTTAAAAAAAAAATAAAAACATATATACTGTCTATATATATATATATATGTCAGTAGACACATATATATATATATATATATATTATTCCTTCATACAGCGCGAGATAGCAAAAAGCCGGTAATTCAATTACCGGCTTTTGCTTTCTCCTTCCTAAACCCGACATGATATGAGGCATGGTTTACATACAGTAAACCATCTCATATCACCATTTTTTTTGCATAATCCACACTACTAATGTCAGTAGTGTGTATCTGCATAATTTGGCCGTTCTAGCTCTTAAAATAAAGGGTTAAATGGCGGAAAAAATTGGCGTGGGCTCCCGCGCAATTTTCTCCGCCAGAGTAGTAAAGCCAGTGACTGAGGGCAGATATTAATAGCCAGGAGAGGGTCCACGGTTATTGGCCCCCCCCTGGCTAAAAACATCTGCCCCCAGCCACCCCAGAACAGGCACATCTGAAAGATGCGCCTATTCTGGCACTTGGCCACTCTCTTCCCATTCCCGTGTAGCGGTGGGATATGGGGTAATGAAGGATTAATGCCACCTTGCTATTGTAAGGTGACATTAAGCCAAATTAATAATGGAGAGGCGTCAATTATGACACCTATCCATTATTAATCCAATTGAATGAAAGGGTTAAAAAAACACACACACATTATTAAAAATTATTTTAATGAAATAAAAACAAAGGTTGTTGTAATATTTTATTTAACGCCCAATCCAATCACTGAAGACCCTCGTTCTGTAAAAGAAAAAACATAATAAACCAACAATATACTTACCTTCCGCAGATCTGTAAAGTCCAACGATGTAAATCCTTCTGAAGGGGTTAAAACATTTTGCAGCAAGGAGTTCTGCTAATGCAGGCTGCTCCTTGCTGCAAAACCCCGGAGAATGAAGGTAAAGTAGGTCAATGACCTATATTTAGCTTCATTTGCGGTGAGGCGCCCTCTGCTGGCTGTTCATAGATCGTGGGAACTTACCTAGAAAGCTCCCAGGCTTTCTAGGAAAGTTCCCACGATCTATGAACAGCCAGCAGAGGGCGCCTCACCGCAAATGAAGCTAAATATAGATCATTGATCTATATTTAGCCTCATTCCCCGGGGTTTTGCAGCAAGGAGCAGCCTGCATTAGCGGAACTCCTGGCTGCAAAATGTTTTAACCCCTTCAGAAGGATTTACATCGTTGGACGTTACAGATCTGCGGAGGGTAAGGATATTGTTGGTTTATTATGTTTTTTTACTTACAGAACGAGGGTCTTCAGTGACTGGATTGGGCGTAGAATAAAATACTCCAACAACCATTGTTTTTATTTCATTAAAATAATTTTAAATAATGTGTTTGTGTTTTTTTTAACCCTTTCATTCAATTGGATTAATAATGGATAGGTGTCATAATTGACGCCTCTCCATTATTAATTAGGCTTAATGTCACCTTACAATAGCAAGGTGGCATTAACCCTTCATTACCCCATATCCCACCGCTACACGGGAATGGGAAGAGAATGGCCAAGTGCCAGAATAGGCGCATCTTCAAGATGTGCCTGTTCTGGGGTGGCTGGGGGCAGATATTTTTAGCCAGGGGGGGCCAATAACCGTGGACCCTCTCCAGGCTATTAATATCTGCCCTCAGTCACTGGCTTTACTACTCTGGCGGAGAAAATTGCGCGGGAGCCCACGCCAATTTTTTCCGCCATTTAACCCTTTAATTTATTAGATAGAACGGCCAAATTTTGCAGATACACACTACTGACATTAGTAGTGTGGAATCTGCAAAAAAAAAGAGAGAAGACATGGTTTACTGTATGTAAACCATGTCTCAAATCATGTCGGGTTTAGGAAGGAGAAAGAAAAAGCCGGTAATTGAATTACCGGCTTTCAAGCTGTATAGCGCTGGAATAAATATTAATATATATACATATATGTGTCTCACTGACATATATATATATATATATACCTATTCTATGTGTACACATTTATTCTACCTATTGGACTGTAAGCTGTCAGTGTGATTTTACTGTACACCGCACTGAATTACCGGCTTTTCTCTCTAACACCGCTGCGTATTTCTCGCAAGTCACACTGCTTGTCCGTGTGTAATCCGTATTTTTCACGCTTCCATAGACTTTCATTGGCGTATTTCTTGCGCAGTACGGTGACAAACGCAGCATGCTGCGATTTTCTACGACCGTAGAAAGCCGTATAATACTGATCAGTAAAATACGGCAGATAGGAGCAGGGGCATAGAGAATAATTGTGCCGTATTTTTTGCGAGTTTTACGGACGTAGTTTCTGCGCTCTTACGTCCGTAAAACTCGCAAGTGTGACGCCGGCCTTAGACATTGTCGAGATATTAGTTGTACATAGAAAAGTAATGTAAAAAAAAGGTAAATCCCTATCATCAACATAATACTGAGTAACAAAAAAGCTATAATATATCAAATAAACAAATCAAGATATCAGATAAAATAAATAATTAGTTGTCTATGAAGTGAGAAAAATAAATTAAAATCAAACCCACCTTAAAAATTTCCCACATTAAATGCAATAAGCAATCCCATGTTATAGACAAAATATACAACAAAACAAAATTACAAATAACGAGGCAAATAAAAGGTCATGATCATTAAAAAATTCAGTTTTTCTGTCTGTATGTATTTTTGAGTGTTTTATGCTTTTTTATTAATTATATTTCTATCATTGTATACTTTTTTGTAATACTGATTTTTTTTTCTTTGTGGTTCCTGTGTGACTTGTCAGTATTGGATATTTAGAGCTTATATATAATTACTTTGTATTAATTTGTGAATATTTTTGTCCCTGGCATCAGTTACCATGTATTTCTTTTTTCTGCTATATTACAGGGATTTTATTGTAAGCATTACACTGGTTAATAGTTGTAGCTTATTCCTTTGATTTAGAACATTCTGCACTCATCGGCAAAATTTGTAAAGTCCCAGAAAGCCCCTAATGAATGTCCCTGTGTCCATACTCTAGGCTACATTCCCTCAATAAGCTTTTTGGAGAGTTTTTGATTTTACAAATTTTCTGCACCATTTCTTCACTCGTTAAATAAAATAGGTTACTTTTTTTTCCGAATATACACAGCATCAGAAACTCACCAAAAATTCACTGTGGGAATGTAGCCTTATGGTATAAATTCTGTACTAATAGGTGATTGCAAATATGACGTTCACATGTTGCGTTTTTTGTCACATTTTGTCCCCCAGCATTTTTGCTGTGAAGAATCCCATACATATGCTTGTTATTTTTCTTTGCAGATTTGAAGCAACGTCAATTCTTTCAGCACGTTTGCAGAATTTTTCACACATTCAAATGAACTAAGTATTTTTCTGGAAACACTCCAGTATTTGCAGCAGATTTTTTTGCTGTACATATGGACATACCCTAATGCTACAGAAATATTGATATGTATTTGCGACCCCCACCAGGGCCGTGGGGTACTTGGAACCGGGTCAGACAGCTCTTTGGGGAAGTCACGGGGCCTTGACCCGACTCCGTGGCCTTGGGCTTCCAATAAAAATGCAAGGGGGAAATTATATGGGATTGATTCGCGACTCCACCCGTGGTGTTTGACAAGGGATGGTCGACGCTGCAGTTCAGGTCCACTGGAGCCGGTGGTGATGCAGCAAAGATGGTACAGCTCCCCACGGGTAGAGCGGGGACTGGGAGCAGATATAACAGTCTGCAATACTTTTCCTCTAATTGTTCCACTCCTGGTTTTGGCTTATAAATACTGATGTAAAATACTGACCAAATACTGCTAGTGTGACGGCAGCCTAACTCCTCACAGACTCTACTGACTCCTCCTTCCGACCAGAGAAAGCATCTCACCAGAAGTCGGATGTAGAGCTCCCCCCTCTGGCCTGGAGCAGGAATTGTGATGCATGCTGTGGATTACCTGGCATGGGGACCTCTTCATGCTTCCAGGCTTGACATCATTCTACAGAGGGAGGCAATGTCACCGTGGCAACCGGACTCTGGGGTGCCACATATTATCCTATTTCTCACACAATCTTAGATATTTTTAGAGGACTATAAAAAAAGTTAATATGGTTTCCATGCTTTTTTTTTAAAATAATGTAAAACCAAACATATGTTTCAATCACTTTCTTTTTCCATTTGTTAAAAAAAATAAGCATTGTCACGAACGCCGGCCACTGGTTGAACACATGACTCAGATGTGACGGTAAGGCCAGTCTCACACGTCCAGATAATTCCGGTACCGGAAAAATCGGTACCGGAATTATCCATGTCCGTGTGTCCATGATCTCACGTAGGCCATCCGTGTGGCACACGTGCGGCAGCCGTGTGCCGACTGGGTACCACACGGAGCGTGCAGGAGACAGCGCTAGAGATAAGCGCTGTCCCCTGCATCTGGTGCTGAAGCCGCCATTCATGACTGTAATTGGCGGCACCACGTGAGCGCTCATACAGGAGAAGGTGCGGCACGGAGAAGACACTTCGAGGGAGCCGGGTGAGTATTTTATTAACAGCGGGCGGGTGCACAGGGGTTGGGAGGGGGGTGGGGACAGGGATCTTTATTTTAAACACGAAAAAAAAAGGATATTTCATATCTTCTCTCCAGCGAACGCTGCTGGAGAGAAGATAGGAATGGTGGCTTCAGCACCACGCTGGGGGGACAGCACTTACTGTAGCGCGGTCTCCTGCACGGCACACGGACTGCACACGGACAGCATCCGTGTGGGTACTTGTTTTACATGGACCCATTGACTTTAATGGGTCCGTGTAATCCGTGCACTCCCACGAACACTGACATGTCTCCGTGTTTTGCACACGGACACACGGTCCGTGAAAACACGCTGACGTGTGCAGAGACACATTGATTTCAATGTGTCTACATGAGTCAGTGTCTCCGGTACGTGAGGAAACTGTCACCTCACGTACCGGAGCCACTGACGTGTGAAACCGGCCTAAGGCTGGGGTCACACTAGCGTATAATACTGATGAGTGCTATGCGAGAAACCATCACATAGCACTCGGACAACTGTCAATCTATGGGGAAGCTCACATCACTGTTTTTTTCTTGGGCGTATTCTACGTGCGAGTGAAATCGTAGCATGCTGTGATTTTGCTCAAGTCTTACCAATGCAAGTCTTTCGGTGCGAGAAAAAAAATCGCACACCACATGGACCATCCGTGTGACTTGCGAGAAATACACACACTTTCCTCATTTCAGCTCATTGAGCCATTACATTTAATGAGGAAAAGCAGTGAGAAACGTAAAGCCACGCGTATGTCATTCGGATGTCATAGATGCGAGGAAATCGCATTATCGCATTGCAAACACATTACACACGGATCACCATATGGAGAACATTCGTGCACACCCAGGTTTCCCAAGCACCTGACAGGTAGACTTCTTGCCCTCTGGCATAAACAGAGTAACACAACTGTGTATACTTTCCCTCTTCATGGTTGTGGGTACGTTTAGAGCACCAAAGAATAAACTTATTACATTTTAGATTTCATGTACGAAAAAGGTTACAGTGCTTATTATAACGTTACAATGAGATGAAATAAAAAAAAACAGGCGAAACAGTATAAAACAAAAAAGGATAAAGAAAGAAAGCTCTTGTAGATTAAAACAGTGAGTGATCCTTCTAATTTATATGGAGCCTCTAGTGGAGTAATATGACCACTAAGTTTCTCGGCATAGTTTTACCATATAGACCCACCAAACATGACTAAACTGTATCCATAATTCAGGTTCATATTACAATTGTTTTCTGTGGTTTGGCAAGGCCAAAAATCCTGACTCTTGAACCCAACAATCATAGATATAGCCTTAGACTGTGTTGACATCAGACTAATATAGAATAGATATATCATGGAAGTATTTCCTTTCTATTTTTGCTATATGAGCTCCCCGATGTGGATAGGAGACGTTCAGTCTAACTAGAGGCAATTATCTCACCCTGCATATATTAGTACATGTTTTCTAGCAAGAAAAATACACTCAAAGGTTTGCTCTTCCTGAGACTGCTGGCTGCGCTAATTTAATAACTTATTCACATAGGAGATACTGATAGGTGCCCAGTGATATCGGATTCTATATATCTAACCCATAAGAAACATAATTGTACAAGTCAAAACTATTTCAGAACCATTCCTTTATTCCACATGGAGAAAGTTATGAAAAAAATATATACCAAGTCTTTTTATAAAGACCATACAGGTTGAAACATTGCATTTTTCATCATATATTGAGCAATAAAGGACTTCTTATATTCCTTCCTTCCTGGAGAGCGCTGTCTTTAATAGATACTTTTGGATCAGCATTGAGGGGATTTCTCTGGCGTGTTTGGACTGCGTCGTTTCATGTTCTGCAGTCAAAGTTTCCTTTTTATATATTTAAGAGATCATTAATAATCATCAAGATGGAGGCCGTTATTTCTGATGGCCAACGGAGCTCTGTGTGATGCCATCGGGGGGACGGTGGTGCCGTCTGATGGGCCCTCTGTCTCCCAAGTGAGCTCTGTCACTGGGCTTCATAGGAGATCATCTACGGTATTACACAAAACACTAATATACTATTACATTTCAAAGGCAATAAAGAGGATGCAGATTTAAGTCATCCAAGGGGAACTTTAAAAAAATTAAAATCCATATAAAAAAAAGAATAGAAAAGATTAAATCACCGCTAATCCTTTTGTCAAACAAGAATAGTGAAAATGTAAAAATAAGAATAAAACATATATGGCATTGCTGCATCTGTAATTTCCCAATCTAATAAAAAAATAACATTTTTCTCTTATGGAGAATAATAAATAAAAGCACCAGAAATGGCATTTTTCGGTTTCTGCAACTCCCCTCCAAAATGGAATCAGAAGCTATCAAAGCATCGTATGCACCCCGAACTGGTAGTACTAAAATTGTAAGCCTGTTGCACACAATAAAAAGCTGTCACAGAGCTCCATCGATAGAAAAATAAAAAAGACTGTGAGAAAAAAAACCAACAAATTTTGTTTTTTTCAAATTTCTGAAAAAAATTTCTTAGCACCTAAATAAAAGTGAACTGTGTAAATTTAGTATGGATGTAATTGTATTGCCCTGGAAAATCATACACCAGGTCATGAATGCTGTAAAAGCAAAACTAAAAAAAAAAAATTGCAAAATTGTTTTTTAATTTTCATCATTTCGCTGGATTTTTTTTCCCCTGGTTTCCAATACGTTATAGGGTTAAATAAAAAATGTTATTCTAAATCTACAACTTGTCCTGCAAAAAAAATAAGACCTCATACGGCTATGTTGATGACAAAATAATGAAAAAAAAGTTACGGCTCCTGGAAAAAAAGAGGAGAACAAAAGAAAACTAGCAAGTGGGCTGAAAACCTGAAAAAATGGTTTTGTCCTCAAGGGGTAAAAAAAATTAAATTAGCAAAGAAGATTAATTTGTAAACATTTTGGGTAGAACAAATTGTTTGTAAAAAAAATTCAAAATAAATATGAAAATGGTAAATGCCAAATGTCTATTGGGAATCTCAGTTTCCCCATAGACGAGATTTCCTTTCGAGCTCTTATTGTGTGAGAGATTAAGGCCATGTTCCCACATTGAGTTTTTGGTGAGTTTTTGGATGTTGTAGATTTTCTGTACCCATTCAGTATAATAGGTAACTTGCATTTTTTTTTTAAATACGCAGAATAAAATACTCACCAAAAACTCATTGTGGGACCATACAGTAAGCTAAGGCTCCGTTCACACGTTGGATTTTTTTAAATGCAAATTAAAAGCTGATTTTTACAGTACCAGCGCAAGCTACGAGATTTCAGAAGTTTCATGCAGACGCTTGCATTTTTTCCTGGATGAAATGGAAAACTGCTGTGTTTTTTTTAAAATATGCAGCATGTCAATTCTTTTTGCAGCGTTTTTTTCACCTATAGAAAGTAATGAGAGCGCAAAAATGGGTTTTTTTGCAGCATTTTTGCTTTGTTTTTGAAGCATTTTTGGTGAATAAAACTAACTTAAACATGTGCTGTAGACAAAGCAGACGAGTAATCAGAACCCCCAAAAGCACTGAAAAAAGGGCATTTTGGTCCCAGTGTTATTTTGCCGGGAGAGCTGATTTGGACTGCAGAAACAAATGTTGAAAAAACGCTGCATGTGAACATAGTCTAAGGATATGTGCACATGGTTAGGATTTGCAGCAGAAAATTCTGCTGCAAATCCTGTTTGTGTTGCAGGAAATAGACTGCGTAAAATACGTTTATTTTTGCTTTTTTTTTGCTCCTTTTTTCATTGTGTTTTTTTTTTTACATGTGCAACGTAAGCACATACCCTAAGTTTATGTTCGCACGCACATTATCAGATTTCAGAAATCTCCAGCGCATGATTTTTTTTTTTCTTTCTTAATTGAATTTGTAAACAGCGGCTTTTTTAAACGTCTTCAGCATGTCAATTCTTTCAGTGTTTTTGCAGCAATTTTTCACCCATAGAAAGCAATGAGGAAGAGAAAAAATGCTGCAAAAAATGTAGCGCACAGGTTTTGCACCAAAAAAAACCATAACGCTGCAAAACCTTTCGTTTTGAACATTTTTATTGCCATGATAGCAGGTTTGGGCTGCACAAAAATAACGCTGCAAAACTGCTGCGTGTGAACATAGCCCAATGTTTCGTTCACATGTGTCTTTACCGCAGCTTGTTTTTCTGCCTCTCTGCATTACTCTATTCCATGACATGCAAAGCAAATACTATTGTTGTCATCAACATGTCACTTTTACAACATAAATTAGTAATAATCAGCTTCAAAAGATTGTTTTCTTTCCAGATGTAACAATTGTTCTCAAGTGACTTTTCTTCATATTTTAAGGCAATTAAAAGTTAATTAGGAACTGTTCATATAATGATAAATGAAGGCAAGAAAAATAAATACTATTATACGTATTATTATACTTACTAGAAGGTTAACGAGTCTCCGTGACAAGAAGCCTAAATATATGTTGTGCCCTAATGGGCCGCTCCGGTCACTGCAGATATTAACAGGACTAGTACAGACGGTTACAAAAACTTTTAAAATCAATCAGGTCTCAGGATTCAATGACATTTTTTATGACCTGTCAATAAAGAATAGAGAATTGTAACATGCTTGTCTCTTACGCCTCAGCACGTTATGTGAAGGTGGGGGTCCTGGCTAGGTGTGTGGACTTGTGCCGTGAGGGCGCTACACCCGTTCAAGGAACCGATGACCCTTGGTTGCCAGGACCAGATGTTTCACAGTTCAATGACTGAGACCACCATTCAAAAATAAACTGTTTACTCAACGGGAAACTGGTAGGGAATATACACAGGTGATAGAGAGTACACAACTTTATGAACGTTTCCTTCATGATACTGAGCATTTTCCACACAATTTCAATTCCTTCAACTTTTTCCGATTAATCTCTATCTTTACCGTTCCTCTTCACATCACCATAACCCACAATATTATAGTCCAGTTTGTAAGAATCCTATGTTTAACCCGCGGTCCCACGTCCTTTTTCACTTACAGGAGCTACTTTGCCGATATGACCAGTACTTTTCTTCTCTCTTGTCTCTGACGCTCTGGAGCACGTCATGCCCGGGGCACTCTATTCATCTTACGTATTTTGGCCCTTTGGCTCTCTGAGTTGTAAACTCTGAGCCGTACTGCTAGGCATCCTGACTCAAGACCCATCTCTGATTACTCTGTTCCTTCAGTCATTTCTCTGCTACTTCTATCCTATTGGATCTCGCTATCCTCTGTCTCCTCTCTCGGTAGGGACATCCACATCATGGGCTCTGCTCACACTAGACCTTAAGTCTTTCTTTTATGCACACAGGGTCCTTACTGACTCCCTGACAGGAGGCTGTCTCCCATTCTAGGCTAGTCCCAAGCATTAACTCTAACTTTCCCAGTCAACTACCTGTTGCTGGGCAGAATACAGGTTCTTCACTAACAATGCAAATCATTGAACACACAAACGCTATAATGATATACCTGTCTTCATCTATTTTGTTTGATAGGAGCAAAATCCACATGTTACAGTACGTGTGGATATCGATGTACACTGATGAGCAAAAGGGTAATAACATTTTCAACTTTTGACTTTCAGGCGCAATATGTGACCTTCCACTAATGCTTCAAACGTGAGACAACCATCATTTTATAGAAAATAATCTTAGCCATCTCATACATAAATTTAACTATTTAGCATATGATTAGTTATGCAGATTCTTGTCATGTCACTGCATTGTTACTGTTTTGCTTCTAGTGGTGAGAAAAATCTTTGTCTTCCTGTTTACTGCTAATTACAACCTGTTATCACATTCCCTAACAGCTCAGTGTTATTAGGTTGATTCCCAAACAAAAATTGAAGATGATTTTTTTCCCAAGAAAGGAGAAATTTTAAAACTGCATCAGGTAAGTGCCATGAGAAATGGAAGAATACAAAATGAAGTCCGTCCATCCATTGAAAAGCCAAGAGGTGGACATCCAAGCAAAATATTGGAGTCAATAATTCGGCTCATCACAAGGCTTATCATTTCTGGCGTGACATGCACAGCACTGGGTGTGGCTTGTATGCTTTGTAATAGTGAGATCACATTTATCCATGCAAGTACTGTGCAACGCATGTCACGCAAGTCTGGAATAGTGGCTCAAAAAACGATGAAGAACCCTCAACTTCAATAACGTCATAAGAAACATCCGCTTGAGTTTGCAAAAAAGATTTGAAGCGATGAGACAAAAGTCAATAGGCTCTGATGGGTGCAAATGGGTCTGGAAGAAATAAGGGAAAAAGGGGCTAACGGATTGAGATATTGAAGGAACTGTCAAGTACGGTGGAGGAAGCCTGATTATATGGGGTAGTTTTACAGCCAAAGGTTGTGGATACTTTATCAGGAACGATGGTGGTCTCAGTGCTGAGCTATATGTGAGTATCCTACAAGACGAGTTACTTTGTACACTAGAGTACTATGGCCATGAAAAGGACGACACCGTGTTCCAGTGTAACGCTCGCGCCGAGACTGGTTTGGCGCGGGCGTCTGGAGGTGTGGCCCCACTGGACCACAAACCAAACTTCCCTGGAAGGGGCGTAACTAAGTAACTTCCTAGGTGTTCGCTGGAGCCTCAGATGGTGAGGTCGGACTTGTGCAATAGGAAGCTACCAGGTACCACTCCATGGTGGAGTCTGACTGTGGATGCTGATCCCACCGGGGACAGGACACAGGCAGGCATGGCTGTGACACTGGCTGACGGATGGGTACGGCAGAGGTCCTGATGGGTAGACTGGCTTGACGGAGATACAGGCAGGCAGACAGGCACGGCTGGCACTCTGGCAGACAGGCAGGCATGGCTGGCACTAAGGCAGACAGGGCTGATACTCTGGTAGGAACTGGTATACAGGCGGGTGCATGGAAACAGGTAAGAACCTGTTCAGACTGGAGAACATAAAGAAACAGGTAGAGACCTGTACGGCAAGTTGCTGAAGAAAGGTAGAGCAAGAGCGGATGCAAAGCAGAATCACAGGAGGCGGAGTAAGAGCAGGAGGTGGAGCTAAGAGCAGAGAAGGAGAAATCAGAGCTAAGAGCAGAGAAGGAGAAGGCACAGCTAAGAGCAGAGAAGGAGAAGGCAGAGGAGGAGGCAGAGCTAAGGATGGAGCCGCTGGGGGTGGAGCCCAGAGCGGAGATGCTGGAGGCGGAGCCAAGAGCGGAGATGCTGGGGGCGGAGCCAAGAGCAGAGATGCTGGAGGCGGAGCCAAGAGCAAACCGCAGGAGGCAATACCAAGAGCCAGAGGGTGTAGAGCCACAGGTTGTGGCAAGCAAAGCTGAGAGGCACAGAACTACATGTTGTGGCAGAACTGAGCAGAGAAGCACCGAACCATGGGTAGTGGCGAACAGAGCAGAGAGATGCATAACCATTGATAGTGGCAAGCAGAGCAAAGAGGAAATGTGGAGATAAATACAGCAGAGTGAGAATGGTAAACAAACAAAGAAGGAACAGGAACGGACATAGACCAGAGTTCAGACACAGAAGTAACAGAACACAGATAAAGGCCTGCGTATTGCAGCCCTCAGAGACCGGAAACAGACATTACCTGGCAGCTCAGTAGCAAATGCTAACTGAGGGAAATAGTTTGCTCAGGCATCCTCCAATGGGTGAGGATGCCTTAAGTATCAGAGGCCACTAGGCTATTGGCCAGGGACACCTTAGGGAGGTGCACACAGTCTCAATAAGAATCCAGAGTTGCTGGCGCCGCCCCCTATGCACATAGTCAGGAAGTGTACACAGAGCAAGTGGCCATGGAGCACATGGCATGGAGCCGGCAGCAGACAGATCTCACAGCATGACACTGGGTGAGTGAGTTGATGTAAGGCTACGTTCACATTAGCGTTTTGCGTGTTTGCGTCAGGCAACGCAGCGGCGACGCATGCGTCATGCGCCCCTATATTTAACATGGGGGACGCATGGACATGCGTTGTGCTGCGTTGTGCGATGCATGCGGTTTTTTTGCCGCAAGCGTCGGGCGCAGAAAACGCAACAAGTTGCATTTTTCTTGCATCCAAATTTCGGCAAAAAACGACGCATACGTCGCAAAACGCAGCGTTTTTGCGTGCGTTTTGGTGCGTTTTTATTTGCGTTGTGCGTTGCGTCACCGACGCAGCGGCGCACAACGCAAATGTGAACGTAGCCTAACAGGCAGATGGGGAATGGAAGGCCATGCAGTGATGCCGGCAGGGTTGTTACATCCAGCAGGACAACAACCAGTAGCATACATTGAGATTGGTGAAGAAATGGTTCAATGACGATGATGTAGAGGTGCTGGAATGGCCCTCACCATCCCCAGACCTCAACCCAATCGGTACACCTGTGGGTAGAGTTGAAGAAAAAGCTGTACACGTACCTGACTAATTCAACTCTATACTGCATACCCCTCCACTTCTCCACTCTGCAATCCCTTCATTGGCTCCCAATTCCCCAGCATATCCAGATCAAACTACCAACACTGATCTACAAAGACATCCATAGCCTGTCCTCCCTGTATATCGTCAAACTAATTTCCCTATATCTTCCCTCACGTAATCTCTGGTACACCCAAGATCTCCTCCTCTCCAAGACTTCTCCCGAATATCCTCCATCCTCTGGAATTCTGTGCCCCAACATGTCCAATTATCCACCACATTCAGATCCTTCAGATGGAACTTGAAAATCCATATCTTCAAGAAAGCTTACAGTCTGCAATGACCACCCTGCCACCTCAACACCACCAGAGCAACTGCAACCCCCAACCTGCTGTCTCCTTCCCCATCATCCTGTAGATTGTAAGCCCTCAAGAGCAGGGTCCTCTTCCCTCTCTACCAGTCTATCATTGTCAGTATTTCAGGGCTTCCAGGGCCAACTACCATAACCAGTGGCACCCCGATTTTGGCAGGCACCCACAAAGAGAAGGTAGAAGCAAGTATGTGGTCAGGTGACCTGATTGTCCCAGCCTGGATTTTCCAAATGTCTCCATGGGTTTAGTGATGGGTAGTGGATCAAATCTTTATTCCTCTGGTTGGAGCTATGATGCCTTGGCTTCTGTCCTTTAGAGTCTGCCTGGCAACAGAGGCAAATCGCAGTTTTATAGTTCACAACTCTTATTCAGTCATTTTTCCACAGGATTGGAAGGAGGTCATCTCTCATTGTTCGAGTGTTCAATTAACTTGTATATTTTGTCCTTTAATGTTTGCAGAAAAACAAGATGCATGGACTTTAATGGGTCATCAACAATTTAACAAACATCAGTTGTTCAATTACACAGTGTATTTGTCCTCCAAGAATAGTAGAACAATAAGCTGCATGGACTGACACCAAAGGTAGTCAGCAACCATTCAACAAATTAATAAACATCAGTTCAACTTACTATAAGAGTGTTGACTCATATGAACATTAGCTCATGTCTCTGGGTCTACTGAATAATACTTCTGGCATAACTAAGAATAATGGTGCAATAAACATGTATTAGAAAGTAACTACATGGTTTGTGTGTATGATTTCAATATGCAGCTGGAAGTCCATCTTCATATGCGCCTATTGATTCTTTTTCTCACTCCATTGTTTATTATAACAGGGGCAAAAATTACACATTTGTAGATATTTTCCTAACACAGATAAAGAAAAGTTATGTAAAATCCTTCTGAGCCGTGAAAAGCTAAATAATAAAAAAACAGGCACCCACTAGGGTCAGGTAATCACATATGGATTAATTTGACACTGCATAAATACTATTCCTTGCCAGTGATGTACCCTAGTGGTATTTTGGAACAGTCTGTCTGCAGGAACTATCATGTCACTCTGTGGCTTAGTGAGGAATGCATTAAAATTGGAGCTTTGTATCTGGATACCAGAATCTCCATCCCTATATGGAATTATTGGTTGATTTTGATTAAGTTGAATTAAATTAAAGACATATTCTGCAGCCTTAAACTGCCTACTTTAACGCTTAAGCAATCCCACCAAGACAGTACTTAAAACCTGACATTGCAGTCACTGGGCAACATTGAGTTTCAGCTTTGTCCAAGGATTTTCTATTGGGTTCAAGTCTGAGGACTAGGCTAGGAACTTGATATGCTTCTTATAGGGATACTCCTTAGTTGCCCTGACTGTGTATTGGGTCATTGTCATGCTGGAAGACCCAGCCATGACCCATCTTCCATGCTCTTACTGAGGGAAGGAGGTTGACGGCCAAAAATCTCACGATACAAGACCCCATCCGTCCTCTCTTCAATACGGTGCAGTTGTCCTGTCCACTTTGCAGAAAAGCACCTCCAAAGTATGATGTTTCCCCCACTATGCTTTACGGTTGGGTTGATGTTTTTGGGTTGTACTCATCCTTCTTCTTCCTCCCAACATGGCGAGTGAAGTTGATACCAAAAAGTTGTATTTTAGCCTCATCTGACCACATGACCTTCTACCATGTCTCCTACAGATGGTCATTGGGGAACTTCAAACAAGCCTGGATATGTGCTGGTGTGAGCATGGGGGGACCTTACGTACCCTAAAGCAGAGGTGGGGAACCTTTTTCCAGCTGAGGGCTATTTGGAAATTTCTACCATCATTCGGGGGCCACACAAAAATGATCAACTTGAAAATTGCCCCGGTATATTTAGTCAAACAATTAATTACAGTAACTGACCCTTAATGTGACGGCTGGAGCTGCTTCTCTTTGGTGCAGCTGTGATGTTAGGTGATACTGATTATGTTGCTTCTCACAGCTGCTTTTCCAGGTTTGTCAGCCAGGAGAGCAGTCATCTTATGTCATAATAAGTTTTGTAAATCATATACATCATATAGGAGATGCTGGGACTACTGTATGTACATCACATAGGAGATGCTGAGACAGCTGTAAATACACCACATAGGAGACGCTGGGACTGCTGTATATATCACACAGGAGACACTGAGACTGCTATATCTATATCACCTAGAGGACGCTGAGACAGCTGTATATACATCACATAGGAGACACAGGGTCTGCTGTATATACATCACACAGGAGACGCAGGGACAGCTGTAGATACATCACACAGGAGATGCAGGGACAGCTGTATATACATCACACAGGAGATGCTGGGACTGTTGTATATACAGCATACAGGAGATGCAGGGACTGTTGTACATACATCACACAGGAGACGCTGGGACTGCTGTATATACATCACACAGGAGATTCTGGGACTGCGGTACATACATAATATAGTAAACATGGAGACTGCTATATATGCATGACTGGAGACTCTGGGGTCATATAAATTACAGGAGGGACTGGGGAAACATAGACATCACATGAGATGCTGGGACATATTCATCTCCACTGCGTTCACCAAGGTTATTGGAGGTTTGCACTCACAAAATTCTCTGCAATTTTGAGTAATTTTCCCACATTTTTAATACTAGTTCCTTTCCAGCCCTCAGCACAGGTGCTGAAAAGATGGAACACTAACAAAGCTGACCCCACATTGTGCTCTGATTATGACCAGGGGTCTGTTTAATGATACATTTCATCTGGTGAAGTCTAAACAACAAGAATTCTTTTAAAAAGGGGAATAACGCTCTAACAGAGTAAACTGCTAATAAAGAAAAGCTTATATACTTGCCTTCCCAGCTGCAAAAAAAGGGGAAAACCAGAGCGTAAAAAGTGCCCCACATTTGTCACTGACAATAATGTGTATCATAAAACTTCAGCTTAAATCTGTATATCGCTGTCTGCTGGTACTGTGTACTTTATCAGAGCCTCATTGGTCTCTTGTACAAAGATCAGTTTTCAGTATTAGAAAGGATTACTACCGCAGATTCCCAACAGTTCTTTAAAGGGGTTATCCAGAACTTTGGGGTATTTTAGCTTTGGAGCTAAGAACTTACCCATAGCTAAATGCTAATTACATGCTGGTAGCACTGTGCCGATCTCGAGTTCTTACCCCTAAAGCCAAAATACCCCCAAATCCCATATAACTCCTTTAAATAGAACTCACCTATAGCCCAGGTCACTTGGAGATAGGATAACGCTTGGAATCCCTAAAAGGACCTTAATATTACACTAAAGAACTGTTTCATAAATGTTTTCCCACAATACTAAATACTAAAACCAATTTATTGGTGGACAAAGTGGTAGTTGCAAGATATACCACATTCTAGTGACAATGTATATACTACATCACGAATTTTCGCATAAGGAGGTTTCCATTACTTATCTCCCATTGATCAGTTTTTATCAGAGAAGTGGTTGCTAGTGCTACTCATTTATTCTGGAAAAATGTGATGTTACATGAAGACCGTTTGAATAAAAAGTCGACTATACAGTATACTGATTTGCTGAGTCCTCCAGAGCTGGTGTTCAGAATAGTTTCACATATCTGTGTTTCATAGTCTGTAATCGGACCACCATGCATGGACCAGCCTCAGGCCTTCTGACTGGTATTCAACAGCCTCATAGACAGATATGAGGCTGTTACATTTAGATCATGAGGACCGTGGTCAGTCTGTGCATCACAATCTAAGCACGGAGTAAAGGAGCATTTACACTACAAGAGTGTTATTTAAAATGCTCGATTCACGCTTATCTTGGTGTGTAAACAGGCTGAAAAATGCTCGTTCATTGTCTGACATGCTCTTTTGTGCATCATCCTATGAAAACAGGGCTCTCCCTGTCGAGAACTATAGCAGCCTACTGTATATGCAGTGAGCGATCTACTACAGATCACTCAGTAGTCAGTACATGAAGCTTAGATGGTTTGCCTGTAGAACCTAAGATAAAAACAAAAGGAGAAATACCCTGTAAATAACATACGACAGGGGTGTCAAACTGCATTCCTCGAGGGCTGCAAACAGGTCATGTTTTCAGGATTTCCTTGTACTGCACAGGTGATAATTTAATCACCTACACAAATAATGAGTTGGTGATTAAATTATCACCTGTGCAGTACAAGGAAATCCTGAAAACATGACCTGTTTGCAGCCCTCGAGGAATGCAGTTTGACACCCCTGACATAGGACACCTAATAAAGACACTTGCCCTATTTTTACGTCTGCTGACACATGGTGAGGTGAACTACAAGAGCTAGATACCATCCTGATTTGGGTCCACCTTGTCAAGGTGGGATGGCTTTTAATTTTTTTTATTAAAACAATATTAACTAAGTACCCTATGTTATTTGCATGCACTATTACTATTTATTTACTTACTAAAGAGTATTTGCTCATTTTGTTTTTACCTTAGCTTATGTTTGTTATATGGAAACAGTGGGAATGAGCGCCTATACATTGCACTTATACCAACATAATGTTTTAGGTTTGACTTAGTTTTTTGTACTACATAGCTTTCCACGGGCAGATGTCAGGACCCAGGTCCTGCTGTTCTCTTAAAGTGGAAACAATAAGTATTTGATACACTGCCGATTTTGCACTTTTTCTCACCTTCCAAGAATGGAGAGGTCTTTAAATTTTAATGTAAGTACACTTCAACTGTGAGAGACAGAATTTTTAAAGAAAATCCAGAAAAAAATCACATTGTATGATTTTTATGTAATTAATGTGCATATTATTGCATGAAATAAGTATTTTATACAATAGAAAACCAGAACTTAATATTTGGTACAAAAACCTTTGTTTGCAATTACAGACATCAGATGTTTCTTTTTAGTTCATGCCCAAGTTTGCACACACTGCAGCAGGAATTTTGGCCCGCTCCTCCATACAGATCTTCTCCAAGTCTTTCAAGTTTCAGGGCTGTCACTGGGCAACATTGAGTTTCAGCTTTGTCCAAGGATTTTCTATTGGGTTCAAGTCTGAGGACTAGGCTAGGACCTTGATATGCTTCTTATAGAGATACTCCTTAGTTGCCCTGACTGTGTATTGGGTCATTGTCAAGCTGGAAGACCCAGCCATGACCCATCTTCCATGCTCTTACTGAGGGAAGGAGGTTGACGGCCAAAAATCTCACGATACAAGACCCCATCCGTCCTCTCTTCAATACGGTGCAGTTGTCCTGTCCACTTTGCAGAAAAGCACCTCCAAAGTATGATGTTTCCCCCACCATGCTTTACGGTTGGGTTGATGTTTTTGGGTTGTACTCATCCTTCTTCCTCCCAACATGGCGAGTGAAGTTGATACCAAAAAGTTGTATTTTAGCCTCATCTGACCACATGACCTTCTCCCATGCCTCCTACAAATGGTCATTGGGGAACTTCAAACGAGCCTGGATATGTGCTGGTGTGAGCATGGGGGGACCTTACGTGCCCTAAAGCAGAGGTGGGAAACCTTTTTCCAGCTGAGGGCTATTTGGAAATTTCTACCATCATTCGGGGGCCACACAAAAATGATCAACTTGAAAATTGCCCCGGTATATTTAGTCAAATAATTAATTACAGTAACTGACCCTTAATGTGACGGCTGGAGCTGCTTCTCTTTGGTGCAGCTGTGATGTTAGGTGATACTGATTATGTTGCTTCTCACAGCTGCTTTTCCAGGTTTGTCAGCCAGGAGAGCAGTCATCTTATGTCATAATAAGTTTTGTAAATCATATACATCATATAGGAGATGCTGGGACAACTGTATGTACATCACATAGGAGATGCTGAGACAGCTGTAAATACACCACATAGGAGACGCTGGGACTGCTGTATATATCACACAGGAGACACTGAGACTGCTGTATCTATATCACCTAGAGGATGCTGAGACAGCTGTATATACATCACATAGGAGACACAGGGTCTGCTGTATATACATCACACAGGAGACGCAGGGACAGCTGTAGATACATCACACAGGAGACGCAGGGACAGCTGTAGATACATCACACAGGAGATGCTGGGACTGTTGTATATACATCATACAGGAGATGCAGGGACTGTTGTACATACATCACACAGGAGACGCTGGGACTGCTGTATATACATCACACAGGAGATTCTGGGACTGCGGTACATACATAATATAGTAAACATGGAGACTGCTATATATGCATGACTGGAGACTCTGGGGTCATATAAATTACAGGAGGGGCTGGAGAAACATAGACATCACATGAGATGCTGGGACATATTCATCACCCGTGAATTTCAAAAATAAAAATAGATGCTCCATACCGTTCATTATTGCCCCATAGATGCTCCATATAAAGCTGTGCCCCACATATAATGCTCTGCACTGTTCATTATGGCCCCATATAAAGCTGTGCCCCATATAGAATGCTCTGCACCGTTCATTATGGCCCCATAGATGCTCCTTATAAAGCTGTGCCATATAGAATGCTCTGCACCGTTCATTATGGCCCCATATAAAGCTGTGCCCCATATAGAATGCTCTGCACCATTCATTATGGCCCCATAGATGCTCCTTATAAAGCTGTGCCATATAGAATGCTCTGCACCATTCATTATGGCCCCATAGATGCTCCTTATAAAGCTGTGCCACATAGAATGCTCTGCACCGTTCATTATGGCCCCATAGATGCTCCTTATAAAGCTGTGCCCCATATAGAATGCTCTGCACCGTTCATTATGGCCCCATAGATGCTGCTTATCAAGCTGTGCCATATAGAATGCTGCTGCTGCTGCAATAAAAAAAAAATCACATACTCTCCTCTGTTCGCTCAGGACCCCGACGCTTTCAATATTTACCTGCTCCTCGTGCGGCTCTGTCTCCAGCACTGACGCTCAGCAGAGGGCGCGCACTGACTACGTCACCGCGCCCTCTAACCTGAGTGTCACTGCCAGAGGACGCTAGAGACGGAGCCGCACCGGAGCGAGGAGCAGGTAAATATCGCACAGCGCTCCTCTCCCCGTATACTTACCTGCTCCCGGCGTGGTCCCTGCAGTCCCTGCTTCTCCCGGCGCTGCATCTTCTTGCTGTATTGAGCGGTCACAGTTACCGCTCATTTTCAGTCATGAATATGCGGCTCCACCTCTATGGGAGGTGGAGCCGCATATTCATTTCTGTAATGAGCGGTACCATGTGACCGCTCAATACAGGAAGAAGATGCAGCACTGGAAGAAGCAGGGACTGCGCCGGGGCAGGTAAGTATAACTAGACAGCCCCCGCTCCCCCTCCCCTGCCGACCCCCGGGTATGACTCGAGTATAAGCCGAGAGGGAGACTTTCAGCCCAAAAAAATGGGCTGAAAATCTCGGCTTATACTCGAGTATATACGGTATATATATATATATATACAGTACAGACCAAAAGTTTGGACACACCTTCTCATTTAAAGATTTTTCTGTATTTTCATGACTATGAAAATTGTACATTCACATTGAAGGCATCAAAACTATGATTTAACACATGTGGAATTATATACTTAACAAAAAAAGTGTGAAACAACTGAAAATATGTCTTATATTCTAGGTTCTTCAAAGTAGCCACCTTTTGCTGTGATGACTGCTTTGCACACTCTTAAACATCAGGGAGTGAGAAATACAAATAGCAGGTACTGTAAGTACAATTATAGGCACTGTCTGGAGCGGATCTTTCAAATTTGCCACCTGGCCGAATATACTGTATACAAAAAAAATGATTTGTGGCAAATAAATTTGCCCGAATCTCAATACTAGAAAGCTTATAATTGCTCAGAAAATGCACATGGGGAGGATCCTCTCCCCTTTTACTATAAGAGCTTACATTCTATTGAAGAGAGAGGATGCCGCTGACCACAAGAGGTTACACTCTACAGGGGAGAGAGAGAGGACCCCACTGACCATAAGAGATTACACTCTACAGAGGAGAGAGAGGACCCCGCTGATTATAAGAGATTACACTCTACAGAGGAGAGAGAGGACCCCGCTGATTATAAGAGATTACACTCTACAGAGGAGAGAGAGGACCCCACTGACCATAAGAGATTACACTCTACAGAGGAGAGAGAGGACCCCGCTGATTATAAGAGCTTACATTATACAGGGGAGAGAGAGGCCCTCCCTGACTATAAGAGCTTACACTCTACAGGAGAGAGAGAAGACCCTGCTGACTATAAGAGATAACTCTACTAGAGAGAGAGGGTACCTCCCTGACCATAAGAGCTTACAATCTGCAGGAGAGAGGACCCCGCTGACCATAAGAGCTTACACTATACAGGGGAGACAGAGGAACCCCGCTGACCATAAGAGCTTACACTTTACAGGGGAGAAAGAGAGGACCACAACTGACCATAAGAACTTACACTCTACAGGGGAGAGAGGACCTCACTTACCATAAAAGCTTACACTTTACAGCAAAGACAGAAATAGAGAGGACCCCGCTTATCATAAGAACTTACACTATACAGTAGAGGGAGAAAGAGAGAGGACCCTGGTGATCATAAGAGTTTACACTCAACAGAGGAGAGGGAAGACCCTGCTGACCATAAAAGCTTACACTCTACAGTAGAGACAGAAAGAGAGAGCACCCCGCTGACCATAAGAGCTTATACTTTACAGGGTAGAGAGACGACCCTGCTGACCATAACAGCTTACACTCTACAAGAGAGAGAGTGCCTCGCTGATCATAAGAACTTACAGTCTACAGGAGAGAGAGGAGCTCGCTAATCATAAGAGCTTACACTCTACAGGAGAGAGAGGACCTCGCTGACCATAAGAGCTTACACTCTACAGGAGAGAGAGGATCCCACTGACCATAAGCGCTTACACTCTACAGGAGAGAGAGGACCCCGCTGACCATAAGAGCTTATACTCTACAGGAGAGAGAGGAACCCGCTGACCAAAAGAGCTTATACTCTACAGGAGAGAGAGGACCCCGCTGACCATAAGAGCTTATACTCTACAGGAGAGAGGACCCCGCTGACCATAAGAGCTTATACTCTACAGGAGAGAGGACTCTGCTGACCATAAGAGCTTACACTCTACAGGAGAGAGAGGACCCCGCTGACCATAAGAGCTTATACTCTACAGGAGAGAGGACTCCGCTGACCATAAGAGCTTACACTCTACAGGAGAGAGGACTCCGCTGACCATAAGAGCTTACACTTTACAGGGGAGAGAGAGGACCCCGCTGACCATAAGAGCTTATACTCTACAGGAGAGAGAGGACCCCGCTGACCATAAGAGCTTATACTCTACAGGAGAGAGAGGACCCCGCTGACCATAAGAGCTTATACTCTACAGGAGAGAGAGGACCCCGCTGACCAAAAGAGCTTATACTCTACAGGAGAGAGAGGACCCCGCTGACCATAAGAGCTTATACTCTACAGGAGAGAGAGGACCCCGCTGACCATAAGAGCTTATACTCTACAGGAGAGAGAGGAACCCGCTGACCAAAAGAGCTTATACTCTACAGGAGAGAGAGGACCCCGCTGACCATAAGAGCTTATACTCTACAGGAGAGAGAGGACCCCGCTGACCATAAGAGCTTACACTCTACAGGAGAGAGAGGAACCCGCTGACCAAAAGAGCTTATACTCTACAGGAGAGAGAGGACCCCGCTGACCATAAGAGCTTATACTCTACAGGAGAGAGAGGACCCCGCTGACCAAAAGAGCTTATACTCTACAGGAGAGAGGACTCCGCTGACCATAAGAGCTTACACTCTACAGGAGAGAGGACTCCGCTGACCATAAGAGCTTACACTCTACAGGAGAGAGGACTCCGCTGACCATAAGAGCTTATACTCTACAGGAGAGAGAGGACCCCGCTGATCACAAGAGCTTACACTCTACAGGAAAGAGAGAGGACCCCGCTGACCATAAGAGCTTATACTCTAAAGGAGAGCGGAACCCCGCTGATCCAAGAGCTTAAACTCTACAGGAGAGAGAGGACCTACTGACCACAAGATCTTACATTTTACATGAGGGAGAGAAAGAGGACCCCGCAGACTTGAAGAGATTACATGCTTCAGGAGAGAGAAAGGGAGGCTATAAAAGCTTACATCCTACAGAAGAGAGACTTAAACAGTGACTCTGTAAATGGAAAATGACTCTGCCGAACAAACTGTGCTCCACTGTGAACCGTTGATATGTGATGGCCCAGGTACTGACCACCAGGTATGATAATCCATGAGATGTCATTGTTGCAGGGCATTATGGGGAGGCCATGCAAAAAGTTATTAGCCTGCTCTCTGATTCTTCAATAGTGTGGGAAATAGTGCCAGGCAAGTTTTTTTGCTAACTTCAAATTAAGTCTCAAAGTGTTTTGAGATTGTGTGAAATCCCAAATTTCAGGAAATTTGACTGGTACTCAAACCTCCGCAGATCGATCGGCTCATCTCTAGTACTGCCATAAACATAACTTTTGATCTCACCGATATGACGTTCTTTTTTTACTGCACAACAGCGCACTGTGTGGTCATGTGTGGTGTTACAAACTGACAATTATTTTATTCTGCTTAACAGCATGCTATTTATTTTATTGAGTTCAACATTTCATGATGCAGAATAAAATCTGGGATCTATTTCAAGATTTTTTTAATATCATTTGCATATTATATGGTATTTTTTTTTAAATTGTCTTTAATCAACTCAAACAGAAGTGTTCCCAAGACAAACCGTAAAGCAACATATTTTATGTGAGGATTCCCAATAGTCTTAGTAATTACATTGTTTTTCACTTGATTAAAGCATTTAAAATTATGTTTATCTACTAAAATCTCTAAATGGCTATTATAGAGTAGACGCCTTGAGGAAAGTCAAATATTTAGAATTGAGAGTCCTCAGTGGTTGATACCTTTTAAACTATCAAAGTTGAGGAAAGTCAAACAGTTATGAAAACTTAGAATAGTTTGTGGTATTAAATAGGCAAGTATATTAAGTATATTTCTGGAGAAGATGCTTATTAAATATATACATCAATTTAATATATTTTATAGCCCAATCAATAACATTGTATTTTTCTTTTTATTGTTTTCAGTATGCACACTATGTTCACATTTTAGTTGTTATAGCTAATAATAGCCATCCAGTAATTAAGCTAAGTTCCCCAATGACACGTGGTTGTAACTAAGCTATCTTTTGGAAAAATATTTATATTTTGTTATTAGACCAAAACTTGTTTTAACTATTTGATGTTGAAACATCAGCCTCAATGATGTAACCACTGAAGTACATTGCCTAGTGGCCTGCCATATAGTTTTCAGACCTTTTAACACCTGTCAATTTTTAATGTTTTCTTTCAATTCTCTAATACTTCTCATTATTAAGTTCAATCTTGATAATTGGTTAGAAGTTATACTTTGACCTATTAATCTTAGGTGGATTTCCCCACACTTCTATTGCAAAAAGTTCAATATAGATAATAAAGATTAAAACCCTACATCTAAAAGGGAATCTATCACTTGGGTTTGCGATCGTACATCTGAAAGCAGCATGATACTCTGATTATGGAACGGTTTTCTGCAGTTTTGATAGAATCACTATTTTCTCTGCTGTAGATCTAGCAGTTCTCTGAATGCTGAGCTCTGTGTAACCCCGCTGTCATGATACATTCCAGGGTTTAATCCTGTCTGCCCTTTTTCCGGGCGGATCATGTCAATGGTTAACTTGACTCTGCCTGATTCTGAGTTCAGGTTTGCTATTTAGCTCCTATGCATCCTGCTGGCGGTGTCAGCTATAGTTCTGCCTTCGGTGTGTGAACCTGACTCTGGTAAGCCCTTGATTTGTCCTGCTGTGAACCCTGACTTGCCCGTGTCTGTTGACTCACTCTGTCTGCCCTTTTCCCAGCGTCTCCCTGTTTGTCGGCTTGATTCTCTGGTTTCTGACTTGGCTTGTATTCGGACTTGCTTCTGCCTTCTGACTTTGTCTTATCTGCTCCTGACCATTCCTGAACCTCCTGGCTTGTTCCTGACCACGTGTACTTCTGATCCTTTTAGTACTTCTGCCTCTGTTTTTTGACTCGGCTTGTCTGACCACTCTCTCGCCCACTTGCAGCCTGTGCTGCTGCTCTGTGGTGCTTCTCTGTGTATGCAGTCTCACTTCCCTCTCAAGCTCTCTCTGGTGGAGGTTTGCTATACTGCACCTCAGCAGCATGACACCTGCCCACAACACTGATTGGCTTTCTGCCTATGCACAGTGTGCACAAAAAGTGGCCAATCAGTTGTGGGGATGGGATAATACAGAATTCATGAATATGGAGGACTACATGGCAGCAGGTTTACTAGTTCTCTAGTGATCATCTCCTGCTGGAAAACAATGATTACTTTGGCAATCAGCCAAGTAAGTGACACATCGCTGGAATGAGTGTCTCTGTCTCTACATTATGCTACTCTCAGATTCAGTAACAAAACTTGGTGACAGATTCCCTCTAACTTGATGAGTAAAAAATGTGTTTGGTGTGGAGCACCAAAGTATATTGCAATTTTAGTGAAAATGCACATCTCAAAATAATTTGTCATGAAAAAATTTCTTGAATGAGGAATTGTATGTGTAGTTTCATTCAAACACATCAGGAGTAGATTCTTATACTTATGGGTGATCCAAGGAAAGGATTGTTTTCCTTTAACTGGTTGTTTTTGAATACTGAAGATAAACAAATAGCGAAAATTAGAGCTATTATTTTTTAACCTAAGTTAAGATGTATTTGCGTGCTCTGAAATCTGAATTATTAGATTTTTATGTGCAAGTTGTTCAAAAGAATAGAAAGATGAAAAATGTTGAATATTGAGTAAGAGAGAAAATTTATCTGCAAATTATATATACAAAAAAGAGCAAAAAAACAAAATGGGATAACAAATAAATATAAAAAATGATATAAATATATAACAAAACAAAACCTACTGAGATGATACAATAAAAAATGCCTTATTATATATTATTCAGCAAACGGTAGCACTGATACAACAAGCCCCTACTTGGAAAGCAAATACAACAATAATTTACAAATACACATGTATTGTTGTGTAAATAAAGATAATGGCGACCAAACACTTTGGTTCTCTGCACTTTTTTTGACTATGCTGTCATCATATTTTCATCTTTTTTCTACTTATTATAAATTATATATACATTTTTTATATTGCACAATGCACTTTTTTTGAGTACACTTCGTAAATACTGATTGGTGTTTCTCTTTTGCACATGCATATATTATATTAATAATATATATTTTCTCGTATAGATTATTGTGCACATCATAGCCCCCTTTTTTCTGATGGTTCTAGAATATTTTATATGATTTTATTCTCTATTTTTGCATCTCCTTTTTGTTCGCCCTGTCGCCATTATCTTTATTTGCACAACAATACATATGTATTTTTCAATTATTGTTGTATTTGCTTTCCAAGTATGGGCTTGTTGTATCAGTGCTACCGTTTGCCGAATAATATATAATAAATGCATTTTTTATTGTATCATCTCAGTAGGTTTTGTTTTATTATATATTTATATCATTATTTATATTTATTTTTTATCACATTTTTTTAACAGTCACATTTTCCTTTATCTGACCTTATTGATAACACAAGTTTTAGATATTTTATATTTATCTTTATTATTGTCTGACTGGGAAATAGGGCTGCTATTTTATTTGTAAATTATATATACAGATACAGTAAGTTGATGTCATTTTGCTCACTACAATATTGGTCAGATCGCTGGTGAAGATTTTTTTGGAGGCTTCTTGTCAAAAAGTAACAGTCAGTAGTAATGGTTAGTGGTATGGACTCAGTTCATTGTGAGTTTATTGTGCTTGTTAATAAGGCTACGTTCACATTTGCGCCGCTCCCGGCTGCGTCGGGCGCAGCCGCAGCGACTCACGCACCATGCGCCCCTATATTTAACATGGGGGCGCATGGACATGCGTTGCATTTGCGTTTTGCGACGCATGCGTCAATGCAGCGCATGCGTCAGGGCGCAGGGAACGCAGCATGATGCAGTTTTTCCTGCGCCCAAAACCATGCAAAAAGCGACGCATGCGTCGGAAAACGTGCATGCATGTGCATGCGTTCATATTTGCGTTGTGCGTTGCGTCGCCGACGCAGCGCCGCACAACACAAATGTGAACGTAGCCTAAGGCAGGAATTAACAGGATTTTCTGGAAATGTATTTCTTAAATGCGTCAGATTTAGACTATGCCCAAATTGTGTTTTAGGCACTGATGGGGTTGTTGACATCAGGGGTGGATTAAGGGTAGCCAGGGCCCCGGGCTGTTCAGACACTGTGGGCCCCCCCGGTCATGTGACGAGGGTCATGTGACGGGGTCATGTGACAGGAGTCATGTGACGGGCGTCATGATATACCCGAACCAGATTATTCCAGAAAAATGGACGGGCCCTACTCTACTGTAACCTATTAAATATTTGTTAAAATCTGCAATACAATTTAGCTGTATTTTGACCAATAATATCACATACAAGGAACAAATACCACCGCACCATGACCAGACCACAAATTACAACCACAGTGATCGAATAATATCACATACAAGGAACAAATACCACCGCACCATGTCAAGACCACATATTACCACCACTTGGTGACCAAATAGCACATACAAGGGACAAATACCACAACACCATTTCCAGACCACATATTACCACCACATACTGACTGAATACTACAATACTGATCAGTAATAAAAAAAACAAAAAACACAATACTATCACCATAAGTGCCAGTATTCACAGGAGATCTGTACTTAGTATGCAGTGTCTGTGTATAGGAAATACAGTGATCACTGGTGACATTGTACACAGGACCTCTGTATATAGTATACAGTGTATAGTGTCAGTGTATAGGTAACACTGACTCACCAGTGACGTCTCTAGGTGAAGTCCTTCATCTTTCATCCAGCACAGACCGCCATCATTTCTTCCAGCCAGGACTCGTTTCTGCAGGAAATAACACAGTTATCTCGAGCTCCGCTTGCAGAACATATTACTTAATTTTTCACAACTTCTACATTACACCACATGAAGAAAAAAAGGCGATATAATGTCACTCTGCACAGTAACAGGACCGCCCCCCATTTAAAACAGTATACTCAAAAAATAAAATAAATACATCACTGCAGTAATAATATCCCTTAATTAGCCCCTATGGTAATAATATTCCCCATCCTGGCCCTGTGTGTCTCATTCCGGGCTCCAGCCATATGTTCTCCCATCCTGCACTCATGAGTATCCATTCTACACCATATGATCTCCCCATCCTGCCCCATCTGTCTCCATCGTATCCATCCTGCCCTATGATCCAATCCTGCCCCATGACTTTCATTCTACCCCGTGTCTCCAATCATGCCCCGTGTCTACATTCTGCCCATGCCTCCAGTCCTGCCCCCAGTGTGTCCAGCAATCTGCCCCAGTATGTCCAGCATATTGCCCCAGTGTCCAGCAATCTGCCCCCAGTGTCTCCAGCAATCTGCCCCAGTGTCTGACTCCAGCATATTGCCCCCAGTGTGTCCAGCAATCTGCCCCAGTGTGTCCAGCATTGCCCCTAGACAGTGTGTCCAGCAATCTGCCCCAGTGTGTCCAGCAATCTGCCCCAGTGTGTCCAGCATATTGCCCCAGTGTGACCAGCATTGCCCCCAGACAGTGTCCAGCAATCTGCACCACTGTGTCCAGCAATCTGCCCCAGTGTCTCCAGCATTGCTCCAGTGTCTCAAGCATTGCCCCAGTGTGTCCTCCAGCATTGCCCCAGTGTGTCCAGCAATCTGCCCCAGTGTCTCCAGCAATCATCTGCCCCAGTGTCTCCAGCAATCATCTGCCCCAGTGTGTCTTCCAGCATTGCCCCCAATGTCTCCAGCATTTCCCCAGTGTCTCCAGCATTGCCCCAGTGTCTCCAGCAATCTGCCCCAGTGTGTCCTCCAGCATTGCTCCAGTGTGTCCAGCAATCTGCCCCAGTGTCTCCAGCATTGCCCCAGTGTCTCCAGCAATCATCTGCCCCAGTGTGTCCTCCAGCAATCTGCCCCAGTGTGTCCTCCAGCGAGACAGAGAGCGACTGACAGAGAGCGACTGACAGAGAGTGACTGACAGAGCGACTGACAGAGCGACAGACAGACTGACAGAGAGTGACTGACAGAGAGGGACTGACAGACTGACAGAGAGGGACTGACAGACTGACAGAGAGTGACTGACAGACTGACAGAGAGCGACTAACAGAGCGACTGACAGACTGACAGAGAGCAACTGACAGAGCGACTGACAGAGAGGGACTGACAGACTGACAGAGAGGGACTGACAGACTGGCAGAGAGGGACTGACGGACTGACAGAGAGGGACTGACAGAGAGCGACTGACAGACTGACAGAGAGCGACTGACAGACAGAGCGACTGACAGAGAACGACTGACAGAGAGGGACTGACAGACTGACAGAGAGCGACTGACAGAGAGGGACTGACAGACTGACAGAGAGCGACTGACAGAGAGGGACTGACAGACTGACAGAGAGCGACTGACAGACTGACAGAGAGTGACTGACAGACTGACAGAGAGCGACTGACAGAGAGCGACTGACAGACTGACAGAGAGTGACTGACACTGACAGAGAGTGACTGACAGACTGACAGAGAGCGACTGACAGAGAGGGACTGACAGACTGACAGAGAGCGACTGACAGAGGGACTGACAGACTGACAGAGCAACTGACAGAGGGACTGACAGACTGACAGAGCGACTGACAGAGAGGGACTGACAGACTGACAGAGAGCGACTGACAGAGGGACTGACAGACTGACAGAGCGACTGACAGAGAGGGACTGACAGACTGACAGAGCGACTGACAGAGAGGGACTGACAGACTGACAGAGCGACTGACAGAGAGGGACTGACTGACAGAGAGCGACTGACAGAGAGGGACTGACAGGCTGACAGAGCGACTGACAGAGAGGGACTGACTGACAGAGAGGGACTGACAGAGAGGGACTGACAGAGAGCGCCTGACAGACTGAGAGCGACTGACAGAGAGCGACTGACAGAGAGCGACTGACTGACAGAGAGGGAGGGGGACTGAAAGAGACCTCAGGGACATGTCAGGAGGGGGGAACAGTGCCCTGCCTCCTCCTCACTGCACAGTGCAGTCACCTCCAGCCCCTGCAGCCTGAGCTTCTACGTCGTCCTATCTCCTGTCCTGCTCTTGTATGCAGGGCTCAGGGAGGGAAGAAGCAGCGTCCTGACTTTCTCCTGCTCCTCTCAGCAGGAAGAAGCCGGTGCCTTGCGCTGTGAGGTCTCCCCTGCAGACACAGCGTGCAATGTGGGCGTGTCTGCAGTTTGACCCCTGTAGCAGAGGTACAGTTCCGGCATTCAGCGTCCCGGTCTATAGAACAGACAGCTGTAGTGCAGGGAGATCATGTCTCTCTGCACTACAGTGGAGCTTACATATATCGGCAGTAGCTCCAGGTGGGCCCCTCTGAGCTCCGGGGCGACAGCACCCTCTGCCCCCCTGGTAGCTATGCTACTGGCCGGCGGGCATTCACAGACAATTATCAGAGGGTCAATCTGTGCGGTAGCCCAGGGCCCCCCCACACCACTGGGCCCTGGGCTACCGCCCACATTGACCCTCTGATAATCCGCCCCTGGTTGACATTAAAGGGAACCTGTCACCCCCCCCCCCCAGGCGTTTGAAACTAAAAGAGCCACCTTGTGCAGCAGTAATGCTGCATTCTGACAAGGTGGCTCTTTTAGTTATTGGTGCTGTAACTGCAGAAATAATCCGTTTTGTAATTTGTGCTAAATACCTTTCTTCAGTCCTGGAGGCAGGTCTTTCCCCCCCCTGCTGCAGACGCCACACAGCCATCAATCAAGTCTTCTTGGTGCCGGGCGCCGCCTCCTCAGCGCTGTTTTGAAAGTAGCCGGCGCCTGCGCTCTTTTGTCATGCCTTGGGCAGGCGCAGTGAGCGCTACCTGTCTGTCCTCATATGCAGTCCAGCTGACTGTGCCTGTGCGGCCGCCCTGCCTGTGACTCCCAGCCCCGCAGTGTCTTCTGATTTATTCACACTGCGGGGCTGGCATTCACAGGCAGGGCGGCCGCACAGGCACAGTCAGCTGGACTGCATATGAGGACAGACAGGTAGCGCTCACTGCGCCTGCCCAAGGCATGAAAAAAGAGCGCAGGCGCCGGCTGATTTCAAAACCGCACTGAGGAGGCGGCGCCCGGCACCAAGAAGACTTGACTGATGGCTGTGTGGCGTCTGCAGCAGGGGGGAAAGGCCTGCCTCCAGGACTGAAGAAAGGTATTTAGGACAAATTAGGAGGAGTGCTCAGTCAGAAGGCTAATGAATACAAACTTCAAAAAACTGACCTCCTATGAGTCCTATTAGCCACAGGTGTTTTTAATCACAGTAGGTCCACTACCCCTCCATAGAGAGAGAGATTTTTAGTCAAAGAGAGGACTCCCTTTTAGGTTCCCATTCAGATGAAGACTTTATTCACAGAGAGGAAAGGCATTGCTAGGACCTTGTATACGAGAAATGCCTTAACATGGCTACAAGGTACACATAAATTGGCCAATATATGCGCTAAACTTTCCCAATTTTTCAAATTTCTAGTGCAGCAATGCAATTCAATTTTCATGTTTCATGTTTGTATGTTTTAGCGCCGCAGTGTGCTGCCTTATTTATTTGACTGTATATGAGTTGGTGACTCTAGGTTCAGCACCTGTTCACACTTAGTCTATGTTTGGATGTGACGGTCAGTTTTTTGAAATTTGTGAGGTAACACTATCATCTCAGATGCAGTTAAATGTGAAACCCACTTTGCTTTTCTTTTATCATGACTTCGTTTTCTTACTTTATTTTTTTCATTAAAGTTTCTTGGTACCCAATCTGAGAGCAGCATAATGTAGAAACAGAAACCCTGAGGGCAGGAATGTGTTACTTACTGGGCTGCTTGCTGTAGTTTTGAAAAAATCATAGTTTTATCAGCACAAGATTATTACTAGAGGACTAGTAAACCTTCTGCCATTACTGCCTATGCACAGTGTACATAGAAAGCTGCCAATCAGTGATGTGTGTGGGGTTATACAGGGCTCAGCGTTCAGAGAACTGATAGATTCTTTCACAACGGCAGCAACCAGTCTCCTACATTATGCTGTCCTCAGATGGTGGAGCAAAAATCTGACAACAGATTCCCTTTAATAATGCCGCCTCAACACTTGCCATTCTACTTTGGTATTTTGACCTTGGGTTATTCTAAAAATCCTGGATTTTGATTAGACTGGATTTACAAATTCTGTATTTTATGCAATATTTTTGCACATGTTGCAGAATATCCAGAGCAAAGCAAAGTACAATGTAAGTAAATGAGGATTTAACAAAGTCCAATCACAAACAGCAAACATCTAGGCATCTTGTGTTTAGAAAAACGCTTGCTGGTATAATAGAAATGTACTGTAGTCATACATGGTGTCCATCCTGGCTCATCGGGTTTATGAGGCACTAATATTTCATATTATTAGTGTGTGTTGGAGCAATCTCAGTTTGAATCCATGCATTTTTGGCAGGAGGATGAATAGTGCAATGTTTTCACCTCTATAAAAATTCAGTTCTGGTGACATGTTTTTGGCATTATAAAGTGTATTATTTATAAACGTGCAGGAGTATAGGTATCCATCAAGTTCTGAACAATAAAAAAAGATGTTGGGGTACAGAGACGGGCTGGGGCGAAAATGTTGTTGCCTAGGACTTGGAGGAGGTTGTCCTGGCATCTTCAGCAAAGACTGGTCACAAAGAGCTCCGCTCTCCCCGAAGAACCCGTCTTGTCCTGCATTACACAGACAACCCACTGACTTAAATGAGCACTATGTAATGATTTTTATTTTCCTGTGATGGCGCTGCACAACGCTGAGGCTATGTGCACACGTTGCGGATTCCATTGCGGAATTTTCCGCAGCGGATTTGCAAAATCAGCAGTGAAAAACCGCTGCGGTTTTTACCGCGGTTTTTAATGTGGATTCTGCTGCGGTTTTCCATCTGCAGTTTTCTGTTGGAGCAGATGGAAAACCGCTGCGGAATCCGCACAAAGAATTGACATGCTGCGGAAAGTAAACCGCTGCATTTCCGCACGTTTTTTTCCGCAGCATGTGCACAGCGGTTTTTATTTTCCATGGGTTAACATGGTACTGTACACCACATGGAAAACTGCTGCGGATCCGCAGCGTCAATAATGCTGCGGATCCGCAGTAAAAACCGCAACGTGTGCACATAGCCTAGAAGTTAGTTTCCTTCTCAAATTCATAGCGGATTGCTGAAGGTCTCAGCAGGGGATTCTTTCTGATCAGACTTTTCATAAAAAAGATAATCCCAGTAGAGAACCTCTATAGGTTAGCTAACTCAATAAATAAAATAAGAGTAAAGATAGAATCAAATGTGATACATTTTTTTTCAGGATCTGGACAGCATATATTCACTTTTGGGGATGTTAGGAGCCTTATTAAAAGCTCAGGTTTTTGTGATTGGTTGTTTTTTTTATTTGTTTTTTTTTTTACATCTCTGCATCCCTCACCTGTTTCCCTATTATATTCCGTACTTATCTTACCATACGAGGGACGATCCAAAAGTAATGATAATCAATACTAAACACAATGAATATAGTCAATTTTTTTTTTTTTACATAGTCTTCTATCAAGTCTATACATTTAGTCCATCTCTTTTCTAAACTTAGAATTCCCTTAGAAAAAAATTCTTGATCTTGACCCTCAAAAAAATCCCCAACAGCGGTTATCACGTCGCTATTGTCATCAAATTTCTTGCCCCGGAGGTGTTCCTAGAGTCGAGGAAAGAGAAAAAAGTCACTGGGGGCTAGATCTGGCCAATAGGGGGGGGTGTTCCACCAGTTCAAAGCCCGCTTCTTGAATGGTAGCCATGGCAACTGCAGCTTTGTGAGCCGGCGCGTTATCTTGGTGAAACAGCACTCCAGCCCGCAGTTTGCCGCGCCTTTTCTGTCATGATCCCAATGGCAGGGGATCACAAAAGGACAAGCACAAAAAACAAAACAAGCTCTAGGGTGATGGAAACTGAGCTGACCGCGATCCTGAACCTCAACACACAACTAGCTGTAGCCGGGGAACGTGCCTACGATGATTCTAGACGTCTCGCGCCAGCCGAAGAACTAACTTTCCCTATTAGAAGAAACACAGACCTCTCTTGCCTCCAGAGAAACACCCCACAGAAATAGCAGCCCCCCACATGTAATGACGGTGAAATGAGAGGAAAGCACATACGTAGTTATGAAAACAGATTCAGCAAAATGAGGCCCGCTAAAGCTAGATAGCAGAGGATACAAAAGTGAACTGCGCGGTCAGCGAAAAACCCTACAAAAAACCATCCTGAAATTACTTGAACTCATGTTCCAACTCATTGAACATGAGGAGTAATATCAGCCCACTAGAGCAACCAGCAAAAAGGAATCACATATCTGCAAGCTGGACTAAGACAAAAATTAAGCAAAACGTGGAACAGGAAAATCAAAAACTTAGCTTGTCCTGAAGAATACAGAAGCGGGAAGCAGAGGTAACAAGACACACTGATTACATTGATAGCCGGCGAGGAAATGACAAGAAAGCCAGGTTAAATAGGAAACTCCCATATCCTGATAGAACAGGTGGACACCAGAGACCGCAGAGAACACAAGTCACCCAGTACCATCTGTAACCACCAGAGGGAGCCCAAAAACAGAATCCACAACAGTACCCCCCCCTTGAGGAGGGGTCACCAAACCCTCACGAGAACCACCAGGGCGACCAGGATGAGCCCTATGAAATACACGGACCAAATCAGCAGCATGAACATCAGAGGCAACCACCCAAGAATTATCCTCCTGACCATAACCCTTCCACTTGACCAAATATTGGAGTTTCCGTCTGGAAACACGAGAATCCAAGATCTTCTCCACAACATACTCCAATTCTCCCTCCACCAGCACCGGAGCAGGAGGCTCAAGCGAAGGAACAACAGGTACCTCATACTTCCGCAACAACGACCGATGGAACACATTATGAATAGCAAACGATGCCGGGAGATCCAAACGAAACGACACAGGGTTAAGAATTTCCAAGATCCTATAGGGACCGATGAACCGAGGCTTAAACTTAGGAGAAGAGACCTTCATAGGAACAAAACGAGAAGACAACCACACCAAGTCCCCAACACGAAGTCGAGGATCCACGCGGCGACGGCGATTAGCAAACTGCTGAGCCCTCTCCTGGGACAACTTCAAATTGTCCACCACATGACTCCAAATCTGATGCAACCTATCCACCACCATGTCCACTCCAGGATAATCAGAAGGCTCCACCTGACCAGAGGAAAAACGAGGATGAAACCCCGAATTACAAAAGAAAGGAGAAACCAAGGTAGCAGAACTAGCCCGATAATTAAGGGCAAATTCAGCAAGCGGCAAAAAGGTAACCCAGTCATCTTGATCAGCAGAAACAAAACACCTTAAATAAGTTTCCAAGGTCTGATTAGTTCGTTCCGTCTGGCCATTCGTCTGAGGATGGAATGCAGACGAAAAGGACAAATCAATGCCCATCTTAGCACAGAACGTCCGCCAAAATCTAGACACAAACTGGGATCCCCTGTCAGAAACGATGTTCTCCGGAATCCCATGCAAACGAACCACGTTCTGAAAAAACAGAGGGACCAACTCAGAGGAGGAAGGCAACTTAGGCAAGGGTACCAGATGAACCATCTTAGAAAAGCGGTCACACACAACCCAGATGACGGACATTTTTTGAGAGACAGGGAGATCCGAAATAAAGTCCATGGAAATGTGCGTCCAAGGCCTCTTCGGAATAGGCAAAGGTGACAACAATCCACTGGCCCGAGAACAGCAAGGCTTAGCCCGAGCGCAAACTTCACAAGACTGCACAAAAGAACGCACATCCCTCGACAAGGAAGGCCACCAAAAAGACCTGGCCACCAAGTCTCTAGTACCCAATATTCCAGGATGACCTGCCAACGCAGAAGAATGGACCTCGGAGATGACTCTACTGGTCCAATTATCCGGAACAAACAGTCTTTCAGGCGGACAACGATCAGGTTTATCCGCCTGAAACTCCTGCAAAGCACGTCGCAAGTCTGGGGAGACAGCCGACAAAATCACCCCATCCCTAAGGATACCAGTGGGCTCAGAATTTCCAGGGGAGTCAGGCACAAAACTCCTAAAAAGAGCATCCGCCTTCACATTCTTTGAACCTGGCAGGTATGAAACCACAAAATCGAAACGGGAGAAAAACAGTGACCAACGAGCCTGTCTAAGATTCAGACGCTTGGCAGACTCAAGGTAAATCAGATTTTTGTGATCAGTCAAGACCACCACACGATGTCTAGCACCCTCAAGCCAATGATGCCACTCCTCAAATGCCCACTTCATGGCCAAAAGCTCCCGATTACCAACATCATAATTCCGCTCAGTGGGCGAAAACTTTCTAGAAAAGAACGCACATGGCTTCATCACTGAGCAATCGGAGCTTCTCTGTGACAAAACTGCCCCCGCTCCAATCTCGGAAGCATCAACCTCAACCTGAAAAGGAAGCGAAACATCTGGCTGACGCAACACAGGAGCAGAAGAAAACCGGCGCTTAAGTTCCTGAAAGGCCTCCACAGCCGCAGGAGACCAATCAGCAACATCAGCACCCTTCTTAGTCAAATCCGTCAAAGGCTTAACAACACTAGAAAAATTAGTTATGAAACGACGATAAAAATTAGCAAAGCCCAAGGACTTCTGTAGACTCTTAAGAGATGTAGGCTGCGTCCAGTCACAAATAGCCTGAACCTTGACGGGATCCATCTCAATAGTAGAAGGGGAAAAAATATACCCCAAAAAAGAAATCTTCTGGACTCCAAAGAGACACTTTGAACCTTTTACAAACAAAGAATTGGCCCGCAGGACCTGAAACACCTTCCTGACCTGCTGAACATGGGACTCCCAGTCATCCGAAAAAACCAAAACATCATCCAAATACACAATCATAAATTTATCCAGATATTCACGGAAAATATCGTGCATAAAGGACTGGAAGACAGAAGGAGCATTAGAAAGTCCAAAAGGCATCACCAAATACTCAAAATGGCCCTCAGGCGTATTAAATGCGGTTTTCCACTCATCACCCTGCTTTATCCGCACAAGATTATACGCACCCCGAAGATCAATCTTAGTGAACCATTTAGCCCCCTTAATGCGAGCGAACAAATCAGTCAACAATGGCAAAGGATACTGATATTTAACTGTAATCTTATTCAAAAGACGGTAATCTATACAAGGCCTCAAGGAACCATCTTTTTTGGCCACAAAAAAAAAACCTGCTCCCAAAGGGGACGAAGATGGACGGATATGTCCCTTTTCCAAGGACTCCTTAACATAATCCCGCATAGCAGTATGCTCTGGCACTGACAGATTGAACAAACGACCTTTAGGAAATTTACTGCCAGGAATCAAATCTATAGCACAATCGCAATCCCTGTGAGGAGGAAGCGAATTGAGCTTAGGCTCCTCAAAAACATCCCGATAATCAGACAAAAATACCGGAACCTCAGAAGGAGTAGATGAAGCGATAGAAATCGGAGGTGCATCATCATGAACCCCCTGACATCCCCAGCTTAACACAGACATCGTTTTCCAGTCCAAGACTGGGTTATGAGTTTGTAACCATGGCAGACCAAGCACTAAGACATCATGTAAATTATTCAGTACCAGGAAGCGAATCACCTCCTGATGAACGGGAGTCATACGCATGGTCACTTGTGTCCAGTACTGAGGTTTATTCATAGCCAAAGGTGTAGAGTCAATTCCTTTCAAAGGAATAGGGACTTCCAGAGGCTCCAGACTAAACCCACAGCGGTTGGCAAATGACCAATCCATAAGACTCAGGGCAGCGCCTGAATCCACATAGGCATCGACGGAAATGGCTGATAATGAACAAATCAGAGTCACAGACAGAATGAACTTAGACTGTAAAGTACTAATGGCAACAGACTTATCAACCTTTTTTGTGCGTTTAGAGCATGCTGATATAACATGAGCTGAATCACCACAATAAAAACACAACCCATTTTTCCGCCTATAGTTTTGCCGTTCACTTCTGGACTGAATTCTATCACATTGCATTGTCTCAGGTGCCTGTTCAGAAGACACCGCCAAATGGTGCACAGGTTTGCGCTCCCGTAAACGCCGATCAATCTGAATAGCCATAGTCATAGACTCATTCAGACCTGTAGGCGCAGGGAACCCCACCATGACATCTTTAATGGCCTCAGAAAGGCCATCTCTGAATCTTGCAGCCAAGGCGCACTCATTCCACTGAGTAAGCACCGACCATTTCCGAAATTTCTGACAATATATTTCTGCTTCATCTTGCCCCTGAGAGAGAGCCAATAAAGCTTTTTCAGCCTGAATCTCTAGGTTAGGTTCCTCATAGAGCAAACCCAATGCCAGAAAAAACGCATCCACATTGAGCAACGCAGGATCCCCTGGTGCCAATGCAAATGCCCAATTCTGAGGGTCACCCCGCAGGAAAGATATAACAATCTTGACTTGCTGAGCAGGGTCTCCAGAAGAGCGAGATTTCAAAGAAAGAAACAACTTGCAATTGTTCCTAAAATTCAGAAAACTAGATCTATCTCCAGAAAAAAAACTCTGGGATAGGAATTCTAGGTTCAGACATAGGAGCATGTACAACAAAATCTTGTATATTTTGAACCTTAGCAGCAAGATTATTCAGGCTGGAAGCCAAACTTTGGACGTCCATGATAAACAGCTGAGGTCAGAGCCATTCAAGGATTAAGAGGAGGTAAGACGCAGCCAGGCTGCAATTAAGGCTATGCAGCAAACTCTGAGGGGAAAAAAAAAAAAAAAAACTTCCTCAGACTACTTTTCCTCCTACTTCAGCCAATACGATTACCACTTTTTGGCCGGCAATACTGTCATGATCCCAATGGCAGGGGATCACAAAAGGACAAGCACAAAAAACAAAACAAGCTCTAGGGTGATGGAAACTGAGCTGACCGCGATCCTGAACCTCAACACACAACTAGCTGTAGCCGGGGAACGTGCCTACGATGATTCTAGACGTCTCGCGCCAGCCGAAGAACTAACTTTCCCTATTAGAAGAAACACAGACCTCTCTTGCCTCCAGAGAAACACCCCACAGAAATAGCAGCCCCCCACATGTAATGATGGTGAAATGAGAGGAAAGCACATACGTAGTTATGAAAACAGATTCAGCAAAATGAGGCCCGCTAAAGCTAGATAGCAGAGGATACAAAAGTGAACTGCGCGGTCAGCGAAAAACCCTACAAAAAACCATCCTGAAATTACTTGAACTCATGTTCCAACTCATGGAACATGAGGAGTAATATCAGCCCACTAGAGCAACCAGCAAAAAGGAATCACATATCTGCAAGCTGGACTAAGACAAAAATTAAGCAAAATGTGGAACAGGAAAATCAAAAACTTAGCTTGTCCTGAAGAATTCAGAAGCGGGAAGCAGAGGTAACAAGACACACTGATTACATTGATAGCCGGCGAGGAAATGACAAGAAAGCCAGGTTAAATAGGAAACTCCCATATCCTGATAGAACAGGTGGACACCAGAGACCGCAGAGAACACAAGTCACCCAGTACCATCTGTAACCACCAGAGGGAGCCCAAAAACAGAATCCACAACACTTTTCTCCTTGATAGCCTCCCACAATCTTCTTATTTGTTCTGCGTAGTAGGAGCCCGTAATAGTGGCTCCCTTCTCCAAATAGTCCACCATAATAATTCCTTCATCGTCCCAAAAAACGGACGCCATAACCTTCCCTGCTGAGCTTGACACTTTGAATTTGTTCGGCGTCGGTTCGTCGGCTCGTTTCCATGTCATCGATTGTTGTTTAGTTTCGGGATCAAAGTGGTGGATCCAGGTCTCGTCCATGGTCAAAAAAGTGACAAAAAATTTTCCTTGTCTGCTTGGAACTTTTCGAGATTTGCTATTGAAATGTCAACTCGTTGGGGGCGTGGCCTGACTGA